>NW_008351176.1:2294315-2357924 GCF_000622305.1 Nannospalax galili
ATCTATCTATCTATCTATCTATCTATCAATATATCATCTATCTATACATCATCTATCTATCATCTATCTGTCCATCTATATCATCTACCTATCTATTTCTCTATCTATCTCTCTATCATCTATTAATCAATTGCCTACCTGCTTATTTACCTCTTGATATTTATTCTTTTACTTTGGCTTGCTGTATGCTTAATAAATCCACTCAAACCTGAAAATATGATTACCATAGATCCTTCTCCAGGTCAGAACACAAAGATACAGAAAAGGCCCCATCAATATAGTATAGCCTCTTACTCTGTCATTAGGATTATGTGGCTATTTGATGGTCTTGAAATTGATCATCACATACCCTCTATTCTCTGCTGTCTAAGCATAAAGTGGGCTTGTACTTCTTGACCACGTTTACTTGGCTGCAAGAGTTAAGCAGTTTGGTTTGTAAGGGAGAAGATGAAATGGCATGTGGTACTTCAGAGCTAGCAAGCATTGCACATGGAGACCTCGAGAGCTCTTCTCCTTTGTCCCTTTAATAGTCTTGGATCCTGAGTAGCAAGTGCAGAAGCCCAAGCCCCTGTACTGTTGCTGTTTTCTGTGAGTGAGAAGTTTACCCTTGTCGATTGGTCATTTGGATTAACTGTCACTGTGTATGCATTAGCTTCTGAGGACCCATGCACTCAATAAAGGTAAGTCGTCTGAAGATAGGAAAATGAGGGAAGACACAAATATATACAGAAGTCCCTGAACAGGGTTAAAATGAATCCCTCTGGGCCTCCAGGTTCCCCCTCTTCACCATTCTCCAACATGCCCACTATGTCATACCCAATCAACACCATAAGGGCCGCTGTCTGTGGATGCATTGACACCTGCTTCAGTGCTCATGGGGGGTAGAGAGAGAGAGAGAGAGAGAGAGAGAGAGAGAGAGAGAGAAACAGCGGGAGAGAAACAGCGAGAGAGAAACAGCGAGAGAGAGAAACAGAGAGAAACGAGAGAGAGAGAAACAGAGAGAGAGAGACAGAGGCAGAGACAGAGAGCAAGTGTGCACAGAAACCTGCCTCAGTGACCAGAATTCCACTTCTATCTGTTCTACTGATTGGATTTGAGGCTCAGGGTTCACTCAGGAACTTATTTTCCCAACTTGGAATAGCAGGGTTGGTAGAAACTCCCGATACCCAGGATGTTGAGAAATGGCTAGCTTTCCCTCTAGGAAAGGAGAGAGACTTACCTGGCTGAGCCAGCACCTGGGTGGTGAGGCTGCTGGCCGTGAGCAGCAAGAATAGAAGTCCTGCGGAGGCCTGCATGGTGGAAGGAGTTGGAGCTTCTGCGTTTAGCTCAGCCTCTCTGCTCTGCTAGCTATTCAGCTTGCCTTTATAAAGAGCAGATGGGTGGGTGCTTCCAGGGAAGCCTGTGCCTTCACAGGGTCATGAAAGGGACATCCTGAGCTGCAGATCTCCTGGAAAGACAGCAAGGCAGAGGAAGCACAAACTGGGGGTGGGACTTGGCACCTGTTTCATCTATCTGGAGATGGGAATGAAGAAGACAGGGATTCTGTGATTATGAAATATAAGTAAACATTTTGTAGTAGGGCAAAGAATCAAGAGAATTACATGAGGGAGGACAGTGGATTTAAGAGGCCTTCATGGTCCCTGTGTTCGCTTAGTGATCTGTAAGACTTTAGAGGCTAGTAATATCCCATAAGGTGCCCACCTACATGTAAAGTTTTGTGCAATAGCTCTGAACATTGATGGGTCTGTATTATCAGGAAAAAACAGTACACAGCCTTACTTCTGTTATGTGATCAGTGACCATAGAATTCTAGTGCTCTGGAACATAGTGTCACCGTGAGGAAGCAACTGTACAGACAGCTTAGAAACCTAGGACCTCACTTCACTTGAGCTACACACACACACACACACACACTTCCTAAGAAAGTATTTAGCAACCTGGGACTCCACTTGCACTAAGGCACATGCACACTCTTCTTCAAAGAAAGAAAATGACCACTCTGCCTTAATAACCCATGGCAATTTATTAGCACCCTGTTTTCTGTGCATGTATGTATGTATATATAGTATAGTATGTATGTAGCTGTCTGTCTAGAACATCCTGGTACACATCCTGAAATTAGAGACAGGGGGTGCATCTGGCCTGGACTGGAAAACTGTGTTCCTAGAATGAACTTTTAGGAAAATATTCCTATTTACCATCTTATGCTTATGCATGATGTGGCATGCATAGGATTAAAATCAGATGTGTCATCAGAAAGGACATGTGCAGTAACAAACTTATAACCCAATCAAAACAGAAAGCTACCCCATCCAACAACCAACTCCTCCTTCTGGACCCACCAAAGCAAGCCATGGAAGTACAAGGACCGAGGGCTCTTGAGCAATGTCTCAGAGCCCGCCGCTTCCTGGCAGTCATCTGCTCTGTGCTCCCACTTTGCTTCTAATAAAATTGCGTGCTGCTTTGCTGTTTGTGTGCACTTCTTCAATTCTTTGACCAACACTCCAAGAACTTAGAAGCACCTGGTCCAGACAGTGACACCTAGAAGTACCTGGTCCAGACAGCGACCACCACTAACAGAGAACTATCAGAAAAAAGTAAACTGCTTCCTAATGAGTTGGACAGCTTCACTTGTCAGTTTGATACACCTGGGAAGAGGGAACCTCAAATGGGGAATTTCCTCTAGGGGACTGGCCTGTGGGCATGTCTGTGGGACACTTTCTTGATTTTTGAGTGATGTGGGGGGACTCAGTTCATTTTGGGTGATGCCACTCCTGGGCAGATGGTAGTGAATCACATCAGAAAGCAGGCTGAACACAGGCCAGGGGAGAAAGCCTGTAAGCAGCATTCCTTCACGGTCTGTGCTTCAGTTCCTGCCTCTGGGTTCCTGCCCCGAGTTCCTGGCTGATATCCTTCCAAAACGCACTGTAATCTGAGTTGTGAGATGAAATAAACCCTTTCCTCCCTCAAGCTGGTTTTGGTTAGTGATTTATCACAACAACCAAGCCTACCTAATACGACTACTGACCTTGACAATGTTTTAAAGCAGGTCCAAAAAAATCTTAATTTCAATAATCCTAAATGAACTTAATGTACAGCTGTCATTGAAAACCACTGGCCTAAAAGATGCTGTATTAAAAATAAAAAGTTTGGGACCAAGGAAGTATTGAGAATTTTAAAACCAGATTTTTGTCTGATAACACTCTGCTGTGGTTGCCTCGTGTCCTTGGAAAGTCACCACCAGTTCTCAGACAGGTAGGATCTTCCAAGAAATAAGGACACCTAAGAAGCCCTACTCCCCTCCCCCAAGAGCACAGTTTCGGGAAGATTGATGATGTTTTTATGTTGTTGCTTGTTTGTTTTTATGTTTACAAATTTAACATGGCCAGAGCTGACCATTGTCTGATTTGACAACACGTCCTGTCTCCCCCTGATAGAAACACCAATTGAATATAATCATTTCCAACACCTCTGTTTTGATAGGTAATAAGCCTTTGATTGTTATCCAAGTGCCTCTGAAAGTCTCAAAAATGTTATTAGATGCAATTTCACATTTAGGATTCAATCTTAGAAAGGAAAATGTTGTCAGGAGATGCAAACAATTAAAATACCCTAGTTGGTGATGAGAAACAGAAGTTAGGTATGCATTAGAAAGTAACATGAAAACGTTTGAAATAAACAATAAAAACAAACATAGAAAGTTTTATGATTACCAAGAACATATCTCTTTCATAAATGAGAAAACTAACAGAATTACTATCGAAAAGACTTTCAGTACCATATTCCCCCAGATCAGTACAAAATTTTAGTTCCATGATATTTTCTTCTTGAGAAAAATGTTTATTTTTATTTCAGTTACACTACCATATTCCCCCAGATCAGTACAAAATTTTTGTTCCATGATATTTTCTTCTTGAGAAAAATGTTTATTTTTATTTCAGTTACCAAATCAAAGGATATCTCTTTTTATGATATCTTTTATTTCTTCGTTGAAAATTTCATACATGTATACAATGTATTTCCATCACATTCACCTGTCATTTCCCCCCTTGACTTTGACGTATTCAGCATTTTAAAGCTATTTGCTTAGCTGCTAAAGTCCTTTTCCAAGTAAAGTCAAAACCTACTCCCGTACAATGAACACGCTCTACTGAAGTAGGTATGTTTGCAGTGGAACATGTGCATCTCTGTCTTCACACCCTAAGGACTCAAGGAACACCTTTAGAAAGTCAGTTTTCCCATTTACCGTCACCCCCTGAACACGGCAGACAAGGCATCTAATGACTTCAAAATACAGAAGAGACAAAAGGTGCAACCCCCCGCCCAATCCCTTATGTACAGCCCTAAACTCCCAAGTAAAAGCTTCGAGGAGAGGCAACATCTTATAATGGGATAGCTGCAGTAAATCACTGTCTTGCATACCAGCATGGAGGCACTCCATGACTACTTCCTGGCTATCTGGAGCACTATCACATCAAATTGAGTGTTTAGTAAAGGTAACATGGAAAAATATGTTACGAAGGACTTGGGTTAGAAAAGGACAGTACTGTGGTCAACTGGTGATACCTGTCATGGGCACAGAATTGTAGGGTACTCTTGCTGGCCTATAAACACCCATTTTGACTGATTTGACAACACTTCCTGTCTACCACCAACAGGAACACCAAATGAATATAATTGGTCAGCAACTACCTAAAAAAGAACCAAATAGAAGCCAGAATGCTTGGTCTTTCCTGTTCCTTGCTGCTCAGTTCCAGGTGATCTAGGATAGTGGGTACAGTGGATCCAGGAGGTCTGAGTTGCATGACGACTCTGTTATGACAAACTTCATACCACGGATAGCTTGCCCATTCACAGTCCACTAGCCTAAGATGGAGGTAACAATTACACCTACCTTAGAGGTCTGCTATGAGAATTAAATGAATTAATACAGAAAGTGCTTGAAAGAGTTGTCAGCCTTCTGTAGATAGATACTCAGTGCCTAGAAGTTAAGGTTTCATTAATAGAAAGTGGAGCAGCTTTTGTGGACCAGGAGTGATTGGAAAGAGACTGTATCTAGGTAGGTGGCTTTTTCCATCTGTCCTCCTAGATTTCCCACTGCTTCTAAGTAAAGACATCCTATCGTAGGGATGACTTTCAAGAATGCCTGAGCTGGACATGGAAGAGGCATGAGGTCTCAGAAATCATTCCAAAGGAATGCATTTGGAGCATTCCTGACCTCAGAGATGTCTGGCTGACGTGGTTAAATGGTTATATATCCTTAATAGGAATAATTTGGTAGTTCAGTCAGGAGTTTAGAGGGACTTCCCATTTCTCAGCTTCCTCCCTGAGATGATGGTTTTTGTGTGAGTCCAGAAACTTCAGTGTGAATAAGTAAAATAAATATTGAGACATTCAAGTTCAGCAGCTGTTCCATCCAACTGCCTGGCTGTCCCTGGCAAGTGGGGCGGCAGCAGCTGGCTGGGGTTCCAGCTGCATTTGTGCTCCTCTTAGCTGGTTTCTCGGCAGTCACCAGGAAAGGACCCACCACTTGCTTGTAATGTGATTATGTGGCTGATGAATAGGGCTGGGGAGGCTAGGTCAGAGGCCCTGAGAGAAGGACAGGCAGTGGGTCCCTGGAGGGGAAACACAATCTTGGCTGCACCAGTGCTTTTCTGAGGAACGCTAAGCATACAACAGGGAAGGATGCTTGAAATCAGAGCTCTTGGCTTTGATTTGCTCTGCTCCAGATTTTGTCTTCCATGTCCAAGTCATGGGCTGGGAGCAGCTCAGTAGTAGAATGCTTATTATCCAAGACACACAGGGCCTCGGATTTGAGCCCCAGAACTGCAAATGAAGTCAAACGAAGCAAGGTCACACACAATCCTGAAACAGCCATGAAAGAGGCATAGATGGGTATTTTATTCCATCCCTCTCTTTAAAAGGAAAAAAATAAAGTAGAAAGCTGAGGCCTGGGGACCAGAGACAAAAGTCCAAAAGCTACTCTATGTATTTTAGGGAGAGCTGGTCCTAGACATTGCCACTTGACTCCTTCCCTATGTTGTGAAATCTCTGCTGCACTTTAATGCTTTTCTCTGTGTGCTGATTAGTTTTTACTGTCAACTTGACACAATCTAGAGTCACCTGGGAAGAGGGAACCTCAACTGAAGAATTTCCTCAATAGGATTGAGGTGGTCATGTCTGTGAGGGATTGCCTTGGTCGATGATTGATGCAGGAGGGTTCGACCCCCTATGGGTGGGATCATCCCTGGACAGGTGGTCCTGGGCTGTATAAGAAAGCTAGCAGAGTGATTGAAAGAGTGAGCCAGAAAGCAGTATCCCTCCATGGCTTCTGCTTAGGCGATGGACTGTGACCTGGAAGTGTAAGCTAAAAAACCTTTCATCCCCTAAGTTGCTTTTGGTCATAGTGTCTACTAGCAACAGAAAGCAAACTAGAACACTGTTTACCTGGACCAAAGAAAGCTTTCTGACTACCCCCTCCCTTTGGGCTCACTGAGGTCATGTCTACAAGTTTCTGGTCACTAATGGACAAAAAGGAGCTCAAAGTGTGTTAGCATAAAAATTCTAACAGTGCTTCTAGCTAGTTGCAAATTGCCATCGACACTAACATGCAAAGTCTATGTAGTGCATTGTCCTGTGTCATTTCACGTGAGACTCTTAATCCTCCCAATCAACTCAGGAAGTAGGTATGCTAATTAAAACCATGGTAAAAAGGAGAAAACATGGATTTTGAGAAGTCAAGTTATCTTCCTCTTCTGTGAAATCATTTAGAAAAGGGATGCCTGCTTCCCAGGGTTGCCTTGAGGAGCACTTAAGTTCCTTTGTTCTGAATGCTCTTACTGTTACATGATCTCACCGTAATCTCTTTGTGGACAATAAATTCTCTTTTGTACAAAGGTGATAAAATGGAAGTACACGATACAGCTGCCACGTCCCTGGACCCATTGGTCATAGTAATGCTGGTCCAGCCTTCAATCACAACAGTACAGGTTTCTGTGCAATCTCTGCGATACATATTTGTGGTTTGCCGTGCTGCCAGATGTTGCTCAAGCAACTTGTTCTCTGCAAAAGAGTGACTCAGAGATTCAGGCTACATGCAAGCTACAGGGGTCACCTGGAACACAGAGCCTCCAAGTGCACTGGGGAAAGGAGATGGTAAACAGACCTAGGCATGGAGGCAGTTTACATCACGTCTGCCCACATGCCATTGACCTTCACTTATCATGTGACTCCAGTGTGTCTCTAGACCAAGGGATGAAGGGGAGCAATTGTATTGGTTACTTTCTTCGTTGTTGTGAGAAAATACTTAACAGAAACTACCTAAGTAAATAGTTTGATTTGACTTATAGCTGAGGCAGAGTCCATTAGGGCAGAGATGCTGTGACAGCTGGTGTGTGAGGCGACTGGATCTGAAATCAGGAAGTAGTGTGAGAGGAGTACTGATGCTCGGTCTAGGACTCCCTGGCCCATGACTGGTGCTGCTCACATTTAGGGTGGGTCTTCCTACCTCAATTAACTAACCTAGAAACTCCCTCACAGAGACACCCAGAAGTTTGTCTCCTATATGATTCTAGACTCTGTCAGGCTGAAATTAATATTAACCGCACCGTCATTAACTCATCCACAGAAGAGATGACCCAACTTCCCATGGGGACATTGTATCATATTAAATAGGCAAGGTCCCTCTGTGATGGCTGATCTTCTCTGTCAGATGAGGATTTGGATTCATCTTGTCCACTGGCCTGTGCACCAAAAAGCCAAGATATTTAAACCTAGTATGTTCAGATTTAGAAGGACAGTGTACTTGCAGCCAGTGCCCTCATTCATGAGGGGAAGACGGTAGACATCCAGTGGCAGGACTCTGCCACAATCCCACAATCCTTTAGGCGGATGCTGTTGCTGAGGCTTGGCTCTGCCATCTGGGAGAGCTCTTCTGTCTTTTTTAAAATCCAGGTTCTGGGTGCTGTGTGAGGCTCCTCATTTTCTTTTCTTCCCTTGACTATGTCTGGTGTGCATTGAAGACAGCTCTTAAAGCTTGTTGTCTAAGCCCCAAAGAATCATCTCAGTCTATCCTTGTCAAGGCTTAGTTATTGCTTGAGTTTTAAGGAATTCTAAATTCATTTGTCTTCATGCAGACAAAGGGCACCTTCCCCAGGTAACACTCCCTGTTAGAGTCTTTGGTGATGATGGTGCTTTCACATCTATGTTTTGCTTTTAAGTATCTGTTAGTGATGTTGCTGCACTCGGGGGCTTGGAGTTTCTATTCATTTTGAAGTGTAAATGGCTTTGGGAATCCAAGCTCAAGCACCATTTCCTTGATAGTTTAGCATCGTTTTCTCAATAACTCTGGAGGCATCTCATGTCTGTATTGAATCAATTCCTGCCAGCGGTCCAAGTTTCTAAATGTCTTTCGAGTTATTTATCTGCTCACTCCTCTACTTACTAATGAGACTATTAGGTTTGAAATGACAAAGATACAATTTCAATCTGATTTTCACCCCATGTCACTTCATTCAACCGAGAGGGTTCTTTTTTTATTTTTTCTTGGACAAAGAGATAGAAAGAGATAGAGATGAGAAAGAAATAGAGATAGATAGATAGATGCTTGATAGAGATATACAGAAAGAAAGAAAGAAAAAGACAGACAGAAAGAAAAAGACAAAAAGAGAAAGAAGGAAGAAAGAGAGAGAGAGAGAAAGAAAGAAAGAAAGAAAGAAAGAAAGAAAGAAAGAAAGAAAGAAAGAAAGAAAGGGAAAATTTTTTGCAGCACTGATGTAACCCAGGGCCCCACATGTGTTAGGCAAGTGCTACCTACTGAGTTATACCCAAGCCCTGGACTTTTGTTGCCAATTATTTCTCCCTCTTTTTAAGTTAGTTAGTTAATTAATTTGGCCTTTAAGTCGCTGAGTCGAATTAGTGTTGCCCATATGTGTATGAGTGTGAGATCATCCTCTGGGACATAGGCAACCTACCAGGGCCACCTCCCTCAGACACAAAGAAAAGTGACATTCCCCCAGCAGCCATCAACTGTCATTAGCTCTTCAGCTATGAGTGGGGTCTTCAACAGCCCTTCCCATCCATGCTGGAATCTGGTTTTGTTTTGTTTTTTGTTTTGTTTTGTTTTGTTTTAGAGACAGAGTCTCCCTGTAGCCCCAGCTGGCCTGGAACTTGCTATGTAGACCAAGCTGGCCTCTATCTCATGGAGATCCACATGCCTCTGCTTCCTGAGTACTGGGATTAGAGGTGTGTGCCATCATACCCCATGATGGACTTTTTAACTGGCTTGATCTTTTCTGGTCTTATGCAGATAATCACGGCTGCTGTGAGCTCATGTATGCAACACTGCTGAATATTTTTAACCCTTAAATATCCTCTCTTAATGTTTGGAACCTACTAACGGTTTGCATTTCCTACAGTGTAAGATCTTGAATTTGTGGATTTTCTTCTCTTTCATTTCTATCTCAAGGTCACTCAATTCTTTAAATGTTTTCCTTATATCAGTACCTTGACAGATGCACTATTAATATGTATATATTTCAGACTAAAGTTCCAGGAGTCAGGAATCCACAGCTTTGACATTTTAGAACATGGGCCTTCATCTTTCCAACCTGAGAAATCAGCTTTCTATGCCTGTGTCCTAGTTTGTTTCTCCATTGCTGTGACAAAATACTCTGACTACTACCAACTTGGGGAAGAAAGGGTTTATTTATCTTATATCTCCCGGGTCACAGTTCATCAGGGAGCCCAAGGTAGGAACTCAGGGCAGGAATCTGGAGGCAGAAGCTGGAGCACAGGCCATGGAGGAACACGGTTTACTGGCTTGCTCCCTTGGCCCCTGCTCTGCCTGCTTTCTTATGCAACACAGGCCCACCTGCCCAGGAGTGGCACCACCCATAGTGGGCTGGGCCCTCCCACATCACTCAGCAATCCAGAAGATGCCCCACAGACATAGCCACAGGCCAGTTCAATAGAGATAATTCCCCGGTTGAGGCTCCTTCAACCCAGGTGTGCGTGAAGTTGACACTAAAGCTTTCCAGCACAGCCTGTCACCAACAGTCTGCTAAATTTTTATTTTGAGACAGGGTTCTGCTCTGTATCCTTAGGTTGACCTTGAACTTACTATGTAGCTCAGCGCTGGCCACGAACTTACAGCAATCCTCTTGCCTCAGCCTCCCAAGTGCTAGATTGCAGGCCAATATCACCATGCCCCTCTGTTTCAGGTTTGCAGTGGTGACACAGGATCATCGCAGTCATCCCTCTGTTAATCAGGCCCTGGTGACTGGGGTTAGCTAGCCCCCAGTCACCAGGGTCCTTAACACAACAAAAGCTAGTTTTATGCTCATGACATGAGGTAGGGCATGTGGCTTTCCTACACAGTACTCAGTATTTGGGGATATACACTTCTTTCACCCTGATGGTGACTCCTCTTGCCCCCACGGTCACCATGATGGGGCAGGAGTAAGCTGGAAGTATGGGGGTTTGGCAGGGACTGAGTTTGGAAATGACTTCCATCATTTCAGTCTCCACCCAGTCAGTTAGCATTGAGATGCACAGCCACCAATGAAATGCAAATTGGGATAGGGACTATGGAAGGACCTTTGTCTGTGTGCTGGACACTCACAGTCTCTGCTACTTTAGAAGTGTGTGCCTAGCAGCCACATCTAGGTAGTTTCAAGTAAAAGACATGTTCTTCATGTCTAAGCCAGAGATCATAGGTGAAGTTCTGTAAAATAGAAAGAATACCAAGAAATTTCAACATATATCCCATCATTGGTTCCCAGGCATGTAGGAGAACCAGTCAAAAGAAAAAAGGGTCAGCTTCCTATCCACCACTCCCTATCAGCATCTTCGGTAGGGTACTTGGGTATCTGTCTGTGGTGGTTCATATATATGAAATATATATATATATATCACACTTGAGTGTTGTATTTACATAATTTCCACTCCTCCCTTTCTCTCCCATTCCTCCCACATTAACCTCCACCCTTTCTCAATTTCCTGACCTCTTTCTCCATGCCCAAAGAGGACAAGGGCCCCTAGGCTTAGATGAAGACAAATGAGATTAGAATTGCTTAAAATGAAGAGCTAGCCACGGGTGTGTCTCAGTTGGTAGACGCTTGACTAACATGCACAAAGCCCTGGTTTGATTCCCTAGGGCTACAAAACCTGGGT
This sequence comes from Nannospalax galili, assembly GCF_000622305.1. Taxonomy (NCBI): domain Eukaryota; kingdom Metazoa; phylum Chordata; class Mammalia; order Rodentia; family Spalacidae; genus Nannospalax; species Nannospalax galili. The sequence continues at coordinate 2,305,488 of NW_008351176.1, forward strand.
GTGGTGGTTTACACCTGTCATCCTAGCACTTGGGACGTAGAGGCAAGAGGATTAGTTCATTCTCAGCCACCTGCTGACTCTTAGGCTAGCTTGGGCTACATGAGACTCTGTCTAAAAGACGGAATTGAAAAGAGAGAGAGAGAAGGAGGGGAAAGAGAGAGGAAGCAGAGGAGGAAGAAGAGGAAGAGATGAGGAGGAGGAAAGAAAGTGATCTAAGGCTTGACAAAAGTTGTTTAAGCTGATTCTTGATTCTTTTGGGATGGCCACAGGGAGCCCCTTTCCCTTGGTGTTGCTAAAATTCCTTCTAGGAGTCACCATCCAGCCCCCTCTTTTCACTGTCCTTATGACATATTGTGATATCATTTCTCCAAACTACAGTTTGTGAAACTAAAAAAGTTTATTGGGGTTACTTGTAGAGCAGTGGGTGAGGGGTTACTTACAGGAATGTGGAGACTCCGTCCACCCCAAGACCACACTGAAAAGTCTCCATATCGTGACTTCCCAGCAGCTGTCCAAAATGGTGAGAGTGTGTGCCTCATGGCATATTTTTTTCTGCATATATACCCTTAGCTCCGTCCCTTCATGCAGTTAAGGATGACTGATTGGGTGGGAGGGGTGACTGACTCTCCCTACCCCTCTTTTTCTTGAGGAATGCCCACAGTCAAGTTTATAGTCCTAGGCAAACAGATGCAGCCAAGCTTGGGAAGAAGGCGTCTGTCTATAGCTTGCCAGTTGGAGGACAAGTCTATGTAACACTTGGACCGTCCACCTTCATGCTCTACCTAACATTAACCTGTACCACGGGACTTACTCATCATAGTATAGCACATATTCATTCCTCTCAAATGCAGCATCTCTAGTCCATAGGGACAGGAAGAAGGAATAACAACTTGGGTGAGGCTAGTCTGCCTCCTGGTGGCTCTTTTGGGATTTGAAATGATGCTGCTTGTTTCTGTACTGAGATGAGGTTTGACTGATTGACTGCAGCCTGCCGGAGAGGCAGAAAGTGCTGTTGGAGGCTGGCCTGAGCATCATGATTTCAGCACGTGGTCACTAGAACATTGTCTGCTTGCCACTAAGGTGTTGGACATGTCCTGACACATTGTGCTTCTTCTTCATGCTTTAATGGAACGCTTATCTCCAAGAGGCTCAGCTGGAAGAAATGGGGGTCTGTCAGACTCCTGCCCTCAATAATCTCCCTTCCCTGCTCTCCCTGACTGTCAGAGATGGGAGACTTTTTTTTTATGTGTATGATCGTTATGCCTGCATGTATGTAAGTGCACCCGTGTCATGCAATGCCCATGGAGGTCAGAAGAGGGTCTCTGATCCCCTGGAACTGCAGTTACGGATGGTTGCTAGCCACCATGTGGGTACTGGGATTCAAACCCGGGTCTTCTGCAAGAGCAGCCAGTGTTCTTAACCACTGAGCCATCTCTCCAACCCAAGATGGGAGATTTTTAAAGACACATGGTTCCCAGATGTGGAAGAGAATCTGCAAGGTCATCCATTGGTCCCATAGCTCCATTTTCAAGGGGAAATGTGCTCGTAGCATTAAGGACTGGAACGGTGGAGAATGATGAGGGACTAGCCGGCAGGAGGCTGATGAAATAAACGAAATGCTGGGAAAGGCAACCGCTTTGGGAAGGAAAGAAAGGTATTTATTTGACCAAATGGCTGCGGCTAAAGTCAGATATCAGATTCAAAGCTGGGAGGGGCAGGGACTGGCTTTTTCTGGCGGCAGCCTTCCGTGCTCTCCTGACTTACAGGTGAACCCAGGTGAAGTCTACAGCCTGCTGATTCTTTTGTAATGCAATCCCCTCCCTCTGTACCTAAGCCCCACTCCTTGCCACCCCATTAACCCTTCTAACTTCACTTTGTCCTTTAAAAAGACACCATCAAAGATAGGTTTTATACAAAAATATATTTTATATGAAAATTCAATAATCATACGTAGAAAAATTCCACAGTATAATACCATCATGATTCATCTTAACCTCTTTTTGAATAAAATCTTTGCATTGGTTCTTGCAACACCCATCACAATATTGGAGCAAGGGGGACAGGAAAAGCATACAATAATTTGTAAAAGACTGCAGGGACACAAAGAGTCCAGGGCTTTCCAGTCAAAGCACACCAAGGACATGGCAGATTAAATAAAAAATTAATAACTTAAAGAGAATTCTTGAGAGAGACAGTTTCACATTACTACAGACAGCTTGTATTCCTAGAAATATAATAAGCTAATGTCAGAACAATCTTCAGAAAGAATGGGGCTATAGATCGTTTGCTTCTCAACTCCTGGCTCAGTTTCCATTTAGTCATGAGTCTTCAAGGATTTGAAGTTTGCGTTTTCTTGTCCAAGTATTTCATGGCATCCTGGACCCACTTCTGCTGGGAATCAGTACAAACTTTCTTGCCTTGCTTGGTCTTGAAGCTGCGGGGAGACCACTCGGTTAGATGGACTGTAATTTACTCTGTGAGTATCTGCTGGTGCATTTCCCCAGGGGTGGATGGGGAAGAAGACAAGACAGAGGAGGGATTTCCCAAAAGCTGCTGCTCTCACTGGCCCAGGCCAAGCCCCCTTGGTTCCTAGATGGAGGTTGAAAGTTCTGACTGGTGGATTGAAAGAGAATGTTGGGACTCGGTTTTCCCACTGGCAATTTTCTAAGTTTGCATTAGTGATGGTCTGTGCATGTGAGTGTAATAGTCCTTTCCTCTCAGGGAATGACTTAGAGCTTTAGGCTGAAGGCTGGGGTGTGTTTCACTCACATCACATCCTCCCGTGGACAGTGGCTGCTGGTGGTCCTTGTGTAGCTCTCCAGCTTCTGCATGGGGATCCTTTTCTTATTGAGTACGTAGCAGCATATGGGAGTGTTGATGCTCTCTGCAATGCAATAACAAGAAAAGACTCTTTATGGTAGGTTCTGTGCCTTTCTATTTCAGACAAAGGGGATAGTAGGAAGGAGTCAAAGATATAGGAAAAGGTGGAAGGGAGAGTTGCCCACCCGAAGTTGAATGTCTCTCCCTTTCTAGATGTCCCTTTAATTCTCTCTCACTATCAAGGGCTATGAAATTGGAACGCACCATTCCCAATCAACAGGGGCAAGAAGAACTGATGAGAACTCTGAGTGACACTGGAAAGAGTTAATATAATAACCCAGTTCCTTAGAGTAGGAGGACGCTTTTTGGCTCAGAAAGCTCTGTCTTGTTGTGAGCATCCCTGATACCAACTGTCTACAGAGCTGCTGTCCCTGGAAACTGAACTAGATAAAGTAGAGGCTAGACCCTGAGTCTCCTCCTTTTCATTTCTCTTTCTGAGAACATGCACTCCCCCAGACCCCGCTTTGTTCACGCAGCCCCCTCAGTACTACTGAAAGCAGCTGGGGGCAGGAACTACACAAAAAGGTATTTCCATAAATGAGTCCTGGGGGAGCAGAATTCTGGTTGTAGGATCTGCCCAGGAGCAGCTGTGTCACTGGGCTGGCTCCTAGTCCCTCTCTCAGCTGCCTTATCTTGGTAAAAAGCATCTTTTAAGGTAAGACTATGGGTACCTCTCATTCCGCGATGGTCCATGACAACCTAAAGATGGAGTCGTGTGCTCTGGGGAGAGTGAGGCAGGGGTCTCACCTGGCTGAGCCAGCACGAGGATGCTGCAGGCAGCGGCTGTGAGCAGCAGGCACAGAAACACGGTGGAGACCTGCATGGTGGAAGAGTGGGCAAGCTTCAGTGGGAGTTGGCAGGTTCTGGGCTGGCTTCAGTGTCTCTGCTGTTGTGGCAGCTCTGCTTCTGCCTTTTATAGATGGCAAATAGGGCGGGTTCTTTGTTATTCAGAATGAATCACAGGATGGAGTAATTTGGGACTGGCCTTTTTCCATCTAAGACAAGAATGGCAGATGAAGTGGTGGCTGTTGGATAGGGTACTGTATATGACTTCTGGCTGTTCTTGCGAGCTCAGCTTCTTTGAAAGGAAATGGTTTCTGCAGAAAGAGGAAGGAAGCAGGGATGCCAAAGTCAAGGAGACCCAGAGGATTCCCCATATCCCTCTTCAGGTAGCATCCTTAGGACCCCCCAAGTCCAAAAATAGGCACTAAATTCTGGCTGGATTCCCAAATACACTCAAATACTTCAGTGCCCTAAGTCCTGGTAGCTTTCCAAGTGTCAGAAGAAAGCATAATACAACATTAGCAGGAAAATAGAATGGAGTGTTCTCTGAAGAACAGTTCCTAAACCTGCAATGCCCCGTGTAGTAATCTATTACTCTGTAACAGCCTAACTGAAAACAGTGACTTAGAACAAAACAAGTAATGAGTTTTTGAATATGAAAGTTTACCACCTCAGCTAACCAACACTTGCTTAAGGTCTTTCTCATCTTTTGCAGGTAGATGCTGGTTGAGGTTGGGGGTCATCACAAAGCCTTCATTCAAAGTCTGATGTCTGGGATTGGAGGACTTAAAGAGTGGAGAGGTGGGTCAGATGCTATTCTTTCACTCCCTCCCTCTCTTCCTCTGCATACCCCTGTGCTCCCTTCACATGACCATATATTTTATGTGATGCTTTAAAACTCTCTGGAGCAAAGCTAATGAACATAGATTATACCTTTTAACCAGAAAGTGTAAAAGGACATGTTTTAAAACCACGATATGGGGTTGCCAGAATTACATAGCACATAAGCATCTTGGATTGCTGTGGTTTTCAAAATATCTGATTAGCTATGAAGAATTTTTTTTCCAAGCAAAAGAATATAGGGAAGTCAGGCTGGGTGTAGTGGTATGTGTCTGTAATCTCAGACCTTAGCATTTGGGAAGCTGAAGCAAGAGGATTGTAAGTTTGAGGCAATACGGGTTATATAATGAGACACTATGTCAAAAAATCTGGAGTCAGGGATGCAGTACACGCTAGGCAAGAACATTTGCCTGGGTTTCATCCCTAGAATCCATGTAGAAAAAGACCACAGCAAATCTAAAAACTAGTCAGTCAACAAAGTAAGCATTTAACTTAAGGAATGGGAGAATATGTTTACAAAGCATATAACTGATTAAGGTCAACAGCTAGGTTTATTAAGAACTTCCACAAAAGTGGGTGTATAGATGGATAAGATGGTTTGGGCTGTTCTGTGTGATACACACACATACACACACACACACACACAATCAACAAATTTAAAAAATGAGCTATATTTGAGGAGGAAGCATAAGAATTTATGTCATGTTAATTAGTAGAGGTGATAAACATTGCCATTGACATCTACCCAATGACTTTATATCCATACACAGGTGCCAAGGATCTGAATGCAACTTACTATGACTAGTAATAATCAGGTACATACAGATTAGAGACACAAGTGCCAACATCTAAGTGTTATTTGCAAAAACAATGAGTTTCTGTAAGAAGCAGTATATTTTAAAGTAAAATGGAGATCTTTTTTAAAGGTTAAAAACTCATTCAATTTTATATCTTACAGGGTTTATACTGCGTTCAATATTGTATAACTGTATTAATTCAACTGTGGACCTAAAAATTTTATAGCCACTTTTGAAAGAGATGTATCCTTGCTCTGGAAATTGTTATTGAGTATGTTAAAGCTGTAATGAAATGCTTCTTCTAAAAAATAAAGGTTTAAAAAAACTGAATTAAAGATGGACAAAGGATGTCAATGGACATTTAATTTTATGTGAATGAGTATATTGCTTGCGTGTATGTGAGTTTATCTGTGTTGTGCAGTACCTGAGGTCAGAAATGGGTGTCAGATACCCTGGAACTGGAGTTGTAGGTGGTTGTTAGCTGCCATGTGGGTGCTGGGAACAGAACCCAGATCCTCTGCAAAAGCAGCCAGTGCTCTTAACTGCTGAGCCATCTCTGCAGCCCCAACAATGGACATTACTTAAGGATGACAGACAAGAATGAGTTTCTCGGTACCACTAGTCAGTGGAAAGGTGTGAGGCTCTGAGTTCAATGTCAAGTCCCACAAACAAACAAAAAATAAAAAGTAAATAAAAGGGAATAAAAATACAAATCAGAAACATCCTGAGGTGCTGCTTCACTCCCGCTATGGAACTGATATCAAACCACAAAATAAAGGCTGGGGGTGTAGTTCAGTAGAGCATTTGCCTGGCATGTGCAAGGCTCTGAGTTCCATCTCTAACACTGAAAAACACTTGAGAAGAGAGTGGGCCCTGTGCACCATTTGTGGGAATGTAAAGCAGCACAGTCCTTATGGAAAACAGGACCTTATTTCCTCAAAAAGTTAAAGCTAGGATTACCAGCAATCTCACTTCTGCGTATATAATGAAAAGCAGACTCTGGAAAGGGTATTCATATACCCAAGATCACAGCAGTGTTACACATAATAGACAAGGGTTTAAAGCAACCCAAATGCCCATCATTGAATGAATAAGCATATAAAATGAGGCATATTCATATGGCAGACTATTACTCAGTTTTGAAAAGGAAATGCTAATATGCTATGGCATGGATTAACTTTAAGGACAGTATCCCAATTGAATAAGTTGGGCACAAAAAGACATACATTGGATGATTTCATTTATGTGAGCATCTAAGTTGCCAAATTCATAGAAAAAGTAGAATGATGGTCCCTAGATACTTGGGAGAGGGGGAAATGGCGATTTGTTTAATGAGTAGATAGTTTCAGTTTTGTAAGGTGAGAATGGTCTGGAAATCTGTTGCCCAACAAAGTTAGGTATATTAACTATTCTATGGACTATGCTAAAAGTTGGAAATTATGGTGAATTTTCTAATGTGTTTCTTGGAAATATTTTAAAAGTTAAAAAGAGAATGAAGTCTTTAAAAAGTAAATTTTAGAGTTCCAATAAAAATTGATATAACACTCAAAAATTGAATCATTGATTTGTTCCCAACTCACCTGCATACAAAGCAGAGTAGAAACAAGACAATTGTAATAGATATTCATTGGGAAAGGGAGGACAGGGAGAAATCCAAGCAGTGGGGACAGGGAGATGGCTTAAACTTGCTGTGCAGGCGTGAGGACCTGAGCTTGATCCTGGAACCCACTAAAAGTTGGGCAAAGCAGCACATACCTGTAATCCCAGCACTGGGGAGGTAGAGACAGGAGGATCCCTGGGTTCTCTGGCCAGCCAAGCTAGCCTAATCAATGAGCTCCAGGTTCAGTGAGAGACTCTCAATAAAACAGGGAGATGGTGCCAGAGGAGCAACATCTGGATCTGGCATCCACACATATGTGCACATGAAACTCAGCAGTGAGAGATGATGCCCAGCTGTTCTTGTGTACCTCTAGACAGGCACCAGGGAAGATGTCCCCCGCAGGAGCTCTGGGCCTGCTCTCAGTAGGATCATCCTTGGCCATGGCTTCCAGATCAGTCTCCTATAAGACCTCTGGTTTGTCGTTTTCCTCCCCCGGGGGAGGAACTTACTGGACAGGCACTCCTTCAGTAGCCACCACTGCTGATCTCTGACTCTTGGAAGACTGAAGTTGTTTTACAGCTGGAAGAGTCAAAGTCCTTTCGAGTCTCGGTTTCTGATTATCTTGACAACATCATTCCTCCCCGCACCTCACCCCTGCTTTTCTGATCTGCTGGTGAAGACAGGTAAGGTCTCTCCCTGCAGGCATTCTTCGCTGGTTTCTTTGCTTTGTCCTTGGCTGATTTCTTTGCTGCCTCCACATCTGATCCATGACTCTTTTAAAAAAGTCAAAGTTCCCAGGTTTGAATGGGAACTGCACATTCTTAACCAATTCTCTTCCTTAAACCACTCTATCCAACTGGATACATCGCTGCTTAAAACCTTTTTAAAAAATTCTATTCCCAGTCATTATACCCAAAGGATTTCTAGCAGAGGTGCTCAGGACATGCCCCAGAGAAGAGACTTGATAAACAGTACTAGGAAAATTGGATCTCCACATCCAGAAGACTGAAACTCAGCCCCATGTCACTGCATGTGAAAACCAACTCAAAATGGGTTAAAGATCTAAAATGTGAGGCCTGAAGTCATGAAGCTACAGGAAGAAGGCACACAGAAGATGCTTCCTGACATGGGCATGGGCAGGACCCTGAAGTATAAAACAAAACAAAAATCAGCCAATGGTATTTTATCAAACACAGCAAAGATGCAATCAACAGAGTGATGAATGCCGTACAGAAGGAGAAATTATCACATCTGATGAAGGGTTCATGACAGAAACATGGAAGGAACTCAGTTCAATAGCTAAAAACAACCCCCCCCCAACAACCCCACAAGTAATCTAATCAGAAATGACTATAGGAGTCAAATGCAGCAGTCTGTCCCTGCAATCCCAGTACTTGGGAGGTGGAGGCAGGAGGACCAGAGTTCAAGGTCAGTTTTTAGCTTGATAATGAATTTAAGGCCAGTCTGGGCTATACTCTGTCTCACCCCTCCCCCATGCTAAACAGACAGTATATCTAAATAGACAAATGGAGGCATAAAAGTGGACAGTTAAGATATAGGAAAGAATGCTCAACATGAATGATCATCAGGTGTGACGGTTAGTGCTAACTGTCAACTTCACACAGTCCTGAACCACCTGGGAGAAGGGCCATGTCGTGACTGCATCATGTTAAGTGGGGTGGGAAGATCCACCCACTGTGGGTGGCACCACTCCCTGGCCGGGATCCTGGATCGTATAAGTGGAGAAAGGGAGCTGAGTAGCGGCATTCATCAGCCTCTGCTTGCCTGTTGTGGATCCCATGGGACCAGCTGCTTCGAGCTCTTGATTCTGCTGCCATGATGGACTGTACCCTGAACTGTGAGCTGAAATAAACCTTTTTTCTCTTCAGTTGCTGTGCTGGATAGCTTTAGTGTCAACTTGACACACCTGGGTTGAGGGAGCCTCAGTTGAGGAATTGCCTCTATTGGACTGGCCTGTGGCCATGTCTGAGGGGCATCTTCTTGATGAGTGATGTGGGAGGGCCCAGCCCACTGTGGGTGGTGCCACCCCTGGGCAGGTGGGCCTGTGTTGTATAAGAAAGCAGGCTGAGCAGGGGCCAGGGGAGCAAGCCAGTAAGCAGCATTCCTCCATGGCCTGTGTTCCAGCTCCTGCCTCCAGGTTCCTGCCCTGAGTTCCTACCTTGGGCTCCCTGATGAACTGCAACCTGGGAGATGTCAGCTGAATAAATTTACCCTTTCCTCCCCAAGTTGGTATTGATCAGAGTGTTTTGTCACGGCAATGAAGAACAAACTAAACACTGGTGATGGCTGAGTTACTCATAAGAAATCCAACCAGCCAGCAGCTGGGAGGAGGATACTGTGTTACTTTGAGAGATGCCTATTAGAGTCTGGAGATCTGAGTTACTGGGTTCTCCCAGCCCATGCCCCAAATTCATATATCGAAGCTGCCTTCTCACAGTTATAGTACAAAGAAGGGCTTTGGGAACAGATTTGGGCATGAGTGCATAGTCCTCATTTATGGTGTTAGTTTTGTTAAAAGAAGCCAGCAGACTGTTTTCCCCTTTACTACGGGAGAACACAGCAACAAATAACCATCGTTGAGCAGAATGAGCGTTACCAGAACCAGATCTACTGGTGTCTCAGTTTTGGACTTCCCAAGTCTTCAGAACTATGAGAAATAAGTGTCTGTTGTTTATAAATTACCCAATCTAGGAATTGGAGAGATGGCTCAGTGGGTAAGATTGCTTACTGCTCTTCCAGAGGACCTGAGTTCCGTTCCCAGCATCCGTGTTGAGTGGTACACAACCACTTGTAACTCTAGCTCCAGGGGATCTGATGGCCTCCTCTAGCCTCTGTGGTCATGCACATGTCTGACACACACTTACAAACATGTATATTTTATTTTTAGTTTATTTATTTTTATTTTATGTGTATGAGTGTTATGCCTGCATGTATGTAAGTGCACCTGTCTTGTGCAGTGCCGGTGGAGGACAGACGATGGTGTCAGATCCCCTGGAACTGGAGTTACTGCCAATTGTTAACCACCATGTGGGTGCTGGGAACTGAACCCTAGTCCTCTGCAAGAGCAGCCTGTGCTCTTAACCACTGGGCCATCTCTGCAGCCCTAATTATATGCATATCGTTAAAGCAAGAAGAAAGAATTGTGAGGTTTTCACTTTTAAAGGGATACTTTTTTGAGGAAATTACTAAGTTTACTCTTACTTGAACATTATACGGTGTATACTTGCATAAAAACACATATGAGGGGCTGGCGGGGGGCTCAGCAGGTGAAGTGCTTGCTGTGGAAGTTGGCAGTCTGAGTTCAAGGCCCAGAATCCACGTAAAAAAGCTGGATGTGGTTCACTCATCTGTAATACGGACACACCTACGGAGATACATGAAGTCTTTTGCTCTGACTGAACTTGGTCAAGTTCCAATCAGGAGTGAAAGGGACTAGAGAGTCAGAAAAGAAGTTCAAGGTTTTGTGGATTGTGTAGGAAAAGCCGATGCACCAACTCAAACACTGACATAGACATTTTTTATTTATTTATTATTTTAAATAAATGATTTATTGAGAATTTCATGCGTGCATATAAGGTGTTTTGATCAAATCCATGCCCACTCCCTCCCCTCCAACTCCTCCCATATCTCACCATCACTTTTTTCTGATAACTTCATGTACTCTTTCTTCTTTTATTTTTATTTTTTTATGGGGCTTTGTGCTACTCTAACATCCCCCCTCTGAAGAGGTAACCCTAAAATCTTTTAAGGATTAGATAAGAGCTCCCAAATACTTTTGACATTTTTGGCCGTTGGAACAGAATATGTCGCTAAGAGGCCCGTAGAGACAGGAGAATCATCTGGAAGCTTAAAGACCAGGTAGCCCAGAGTTTGTAGTACAGCACCAGAAACAAGAGAGACCCTACTTCAACAAAGTGGAAGGAGAGAACCAACTCCTGAGGTTTGTTCTCTGACCTCCACACATGGGCAGTGCCATGCAAGCATCGGCACACACACACGCACGCACACACACACTACTAGTAGTAATAATAACTATTAATAATTTAAAAATCATAACTCATAAATATATACAACTTTTCTGCATCAGTTATAACTTTTAAAAATAGGGGGACTGGAGAGATGGTCCAATGGTTAAGAGCACTGACTGCTCTTACAGAGAACCCAGGTTCAATTCCTAGCACTCACATGGTGGCTAGGAACCATTTGTATCGTAACTCCAGTTCCAGGGCATCCAATGCCCTCTTCTGACCTGCATGAGTATTGCACAACTCGGGTGCACTTACACACATGTAGGCAATACACTCACACACATAAAATAAAAACAATAAATAAAATTAAAAAAAATACAAATAGGGGACTGGAGAGATGGCTCAGTGGTTAAGATCACTGCCTGCTCTTGCAGAGAACCTGGGTTCTAATCCCAGCACCTACATGGTTACTAACAACCATCCATAACTCCAGTTCCAGGAAATCCAAAGCCCTCTTCTGATCTCCACAAGCTTCACACGACATGTGTGCACTTACATACATGCAAGCAATATACTCATACACATAAAATAAAGATAATAAAATATTTTTTAAAATGGAAAAATATCCATGTCAGTGCTTGAGTTGGTGCACTGGCTCTTCCTCACGTTCCACAGTCTCTAATTTCTTTCCTGACTGTCTATTCCCTTTCACTCCTGATTGGAAGCTGACCAAGTCCAAGTTCAGTCAGAACAAAAGACTTCATGAAAACTGGTGCCAGAGGTCACAGCACTCCCCGAGAGTGCAGTAACCTGAATGAGAGGCTGAGGAGGATGGTCCCCAACTCCTGTGTGTACTAGGGTCTTCTGGGAAACTCCTAAACCTATCAACAGTAAGGGAGCCTCCCCCACCCCTACTCCCAATTTCAACATCCTGCATCAGAATCTTTGGTGACATGCTTATATTTTAAACATTTAGAAATGCATTTATTAGTGTGTGTGTGTGTGTGTGTGTGTGTGTGTGTGTGTGTGTGTAGGTAAGAGGAAAACTTGCAGAAGCTGATTCTCTCCTTCTATCTTGTCCATCTCAGAAATTAATCTCAGGTTGTCAAACTTGATGGCAAGCACCTTTACCTGCTGAGCCATAATGCTGGTCCATGCACTTTTATTTCCAAAGGAACGTGGGTACACAGGCAGTGTTCTCTAGAAGACCAGTATGTGTGTGTGTGCGTGTGTGTGTGTGTGTGTGTGTGTGTGTGTGTGTGTACATACTTATAAAAGGGAGTTAATTAGACTGCTATGTGCTTGAACACCTGAAGGCTGGATAGTTCCACAGTGACTGCCTGCACACTGGGGAGTCAGAGGTCCCAGGAGCCACTCAGCTCATGCAGCTGGAAGCCTCAGAACAGGGTGTGGGGAGGCTGAAGTCTGATGTGCATGAGACATGGCAGCCACAATAGATGCACTGGTTCTGGGATGGTGGAGCTTACGCATGCTGTCTGCTTCTCCTACGTCCACTTCTCTGTCAAGATCCTTGATCTGGTGGATGATGTTGCCACGTTTGGGGTGGGTCTCCCTCTGTTTCTATCCCACATGTCAGTCGTCTCTGCAAATGCCTTCATAGGCTCATCCAGAGTATGCTTTACTAATCCCCTAAGTACCTCTTAATCCAACCAAGAGGGCAGTAAACATTAACCATCACACACAAGCCACTTAGAAACCACTTGATTTACAAAGCAAGTCTCTTACCTACACAGTCACAGACAAAAGGTGACTCCACATGGTTATCTGACAATCTCATCAGCAAACAAGACTGAGATCTCAGAGGCCAGGGGAATGTGCCTAGATATTGAGTGTAAATCTACACCTGGTTCCTAGGCATGTAGTCTGAAAAGCAGCTCTGTCCTCTAGGTGCCCACACCTTAATCTAATGCCTGGAGCTCGGACATGTCCTAACTGACCTCGCAAAGGAGTTTGCAGACGGGACGGAAGACTGAGATGGGAGATCAGCTTGGCTGTATGGACGGGCTCAGGACAGTCGCGAAGGTCCTTTGAAGGTGAAAGCGAGAAAGTCAGAGTCAGAAAGATGTGACTACAGCCGGGTGGGGTGGTGCATCCCTGTAATCCCAATACTTAAAATTTTGAGGGAGGAGGATTGCCAGGAGTTTGAGGCTAGCCTGTGCTACAAAAGCTGTGACTTCTTCGGAAGCAGAGAACACACACAGAAGTCAGGAAAGAGGAATGGGATATAAGTGGTTTCTAGAAATTGAAAAAGGCAAGAAAACATTTCTCCCCAGATCCTTCCAAGGGAATGCAGCTGAACTCACCCATTATAGACTCCCAGCCTAGACACCAACCTAATGTATTTGGTTGTTTTAAGCCATTACGTTTATGGTAGTTTGTTATAGTAGCAATCAGAGACCAATACAGAATGTGGTGCCTGGGGTGGTGTGCTGCTGTAACAGAGCATGGAAATGGTTTTAGAATTGAGCAATGGTCAGAGGCTGGAAAACTGAGAATGATGGGAAAGGATGAGACTTTCTGGAACAGAGCACTGACAGCATCGGGAAATGAATGCATTATATTTGGCTGCCTTAATCGCCTAAGCACTTGCCAGAGCCTTGAGCTCAGCTTCATTGTGCAAACAAGGATCGAGGAATCCATGCTTCTTCAAGAAAAAGAAAGAGTCAACATTTCACAAGAACAAGCTGATAGGGCTTTCAAAAACACTGTGAATAGACTGTTCAGGTTTAAGCACGTGCATCCCCATCCCTCTGCCTCTTCCTCTCTTCTCTGCAGTGACTCAGCCTGGCGTCGGAGACCTTTTGTTCTGTAAGCTATAAGGTGGGGCCCCGATTCTCTGTATTTTATTGGTCTTTGGCCTCTTAGCATTGACTATGATTTAAGATTCATTTCTGGCTGTTAACCAATGCTGATGACTGGATATGGGGAAGAGTGACAGAAGTGATTGTCCGAACTGGAATGAAGGATTGGTGAATTCCACAAATACCTGCCCACAGATCGTCTTCTGTTTGGGCCCTTGTGACTCTGTAGGAAACACTGAACCTGAGCCAGAGACCCTGGTCTGGCTCAGTTATGCAGCAGCAGAGACCTCTCAACTCTGAGCTGTGATGGAAGTTTTCCAGGAGACGTGCTGCCAGATCTAGAAGAAAACTTCGATGGGCATGCGTCTCTGTAAGATCATCACCCTTACTCTATGATAGACAGACACAGAACAAATGACTTGTCCTAAGTGACTGAGACAGTGCCAGCTCCAGGATCAGAATCCAAGTGTCCCTCCTGCCAGCTAGAGCTCTCCCCACATCACATGCTGCCAGAGGCACTGCTGATCTAGCCTGGCAGTGGCAGTCTCCCTACCAGATAGATGGGAAAAAGCACTGAGAGTTTGCTCCCTTGTGGAAGGGCTGTGTGTGCTTAGAAGGTCCAAATGCCCCTAAGGGGGGGGTCAGATGCTATGTAAGGGAACACAGATATTTAGACTGGATATTTAGAAAGAGAAGAACCAACCATTTAATTATGTGATCCTAGACTCCTGGGGTTGGGGTGGGGGTGGTGATGGAGAGAAGTGCATTCAGGATTCAGAGAAGCTGGTGCCTTTAAACGTTCACAGAAGGGGAAGTGTCTGTATCTGAAGCCATAGGTCCTTCTCCATCTTTGACTATCCTGGTTTGCTTTCTATTGCTGGGATAAACACCATGGCAACTTGGGGAGGAAAGGATTTATTTCATCTTACAGGTTGCAGTCCATCATGGAGGGAAGCACGGCAGGAGTTCAAGGCAGGAACCCGGAGACAGGAATTGAATGGTGACCATGGAGGAATGCTGCTTACCGGCTTGTTCCCCTGACTTGCTCAGCTAGCTGCGTTATACAGCCCAGCCCCTCCTGCCTAGAGGTGGCACCACCCACAGTGTGCTAGGCCTTCCTACATCAATTAGCAATTAAGACAATGTCTCATAGATATGGCTGAAGGCCAATCTAAGTAATTCTTCAGCTGAGGTTTCCTCTTCAAAAGTGACTCTAGGTTTCTGTCAAGTCCACAGCTGCAGCTACAACAATTACATTCAGAATTTCACCCTGCCCAGAGCACTTTTTCTCCAAAGTCCTCTATTACACTGTATTCAGCCCTCATCTCTTGATGGGCCTTAGTCTCTCATTTGTCTTTCTACTTTGTGACTACATGCAGCCACCAAGACACATTTTTGAAGGTCACCTCTGAACCTCTGAATGGGACCCATCCCTCTTCAGTGAACCAGACATTTTCATCATTTCCTTTCAACTACAAGGTTGGATATAGTATCACATTCTCACCTTCACATTCGAAAACTTATATTCAATCTTCTCTTCTAAAATCCCCACCACAGGACTGGAGAGATGGTTCAGCGGTCAAGAGCTCTAGCTGCTCTTGCAGAAGACCCAAGGTTAGTTCCTAGCATCCACATGGTGGCTACCAACCACCTGTAACTCCAATTCCAGGGGATTTGATGCCCTCTTCTGGCCTCTGTGGGCATTGCACACATGGATGCATTTATAAACATTCAGGCAAAACATTCATACACATAAAATGTGATTAATTGATTATAAATTAATTAATCAGATCCCCATCACTTGGCATAGACATGGCCGCCATCTGATTGTCTCCCCCTTTGATGTACACACACCATCATTCTGCATCCATGCATTCTTCATCTTTCTTTTTTTCTTAATGTTTCTAACTTTTCTAGAAAAACCCTAACCATCACCAAAGATGAATTGTTGTCTTCCTCTGCTTATGAACCTTGCCACCATCACCTTCTGGAGGACGGCTAAATCCCCCAATTCTCCAGTGCCCGTAGTGTTTCTAATTCCTAGTTAGAGTTAGTTGAGGGGCAGAAACTGGAGGGGAGGCAGCCCAGTGAAAGGGCCGTTGGAACGTATGTGAGGAGAGTAAGAAAAGGAAAGTGGCCTAGGCTTTTGCTAAGCATGTGACTAAGCAGCAATGCCAGGGGCTGGAACAGTGGCACCAGCATGTCCAGCTAGGCCTATCTTAACGACTCTATGATACCCAGATGAGACCGTTCAAAGGAACAGACCAACCCAATCCACTCTCCAGTTTCTCCACAATGTGAACCCCATCCTTGGTAATCTTGTCCCTGTCCCCCACCAAATTTATACATTCAGCTTTGTGAATTTCCTCAAGAAAACACCAAAAGCCAGACTTTTTACAAAAATATATATTGCTCAATAATTATATAATATTCTTTTCCATAATAATATTTTAAACAATGCCTTGGAATTTAAAATACAAAGTTTTTTACTCATCTTTACAAAGACTCTCATAACATTCAAAATGTAGAATCTGGGTCCACACAGGGTAAGCAATGGTCCCAAATCTAGTCTAAGAAATACTAATATCCATGGAAGATGAACTCAAGACATCAATAAGTTAAATAAGATTAACATTATTTAAGGCGATACATTCCATGTCACACTAGTTCACTTTCATACGGTCGCTACTGTAGCAGTGTTTGAGGTTACTAAAGGAAGGCTTGTGGTAGATACATTGGCTGCAGATTCTTGGGTTAAGTTAGTGTTCAGCGGTGCTGAAGTTTCTAGTGTAGATGTTCTTTTAAGTATAGCTGTATGTCCTGATAGAGTTGGGTTCTGTTGACTTTTCTGTTCCAGTTTGGCAATGTAGTCCTGGACCCAGTTCTGCTTGGGGTCAGCACAGATCTCCTTTTTCTGCTTGGTGGTGAGGCTGTAGGAAGAGAGAAGACACCTTTACATGAGATACTTCTGATCCGCCAGGAGTTCAATCCACTATGCACCAAGGGTCTGTGTAGGGGCGGGAGGAGGAAGGCATGTGGAAGAAAGGAACAGAGTAGCCTGCTGCTTATAGTGCATCCCAGAGTGAGCTCATGGAATTGGAATGGTCTGAACAAGGACCGACACTGACAGTGGTGTTGGAGTCACTGTTAACTTAGAACCACTGGACACTGGATAACTGACTCTAAGCTCATGTGGATCATCTCTTGTTCTTTGAGGAAGAACTTTACAGGAGTGAGGGGGGTGGTCTGTGAAACTCACATCACAGCTTCTTTGGGACACTTGCTGCTGGTGATTCTCCTGTAGCTCACCAGCCTGTTCTCTGGGATCTTCCTCTTGTTGAATGTGTAGCAGCAGGTGACTGGGGAGTTAACTGCATCTGGAGAACCAATCACAAAGGAGAGGCATGTTAGGATGTGCTAGATGCTTCTGGCCTTGAGTAGAGTCATGAGGAGAAGGCAGTTTCCACAGGTGTAAGGGGTAGAACCCCTTAAATCCCAATATGTCAGCTGGGATATGATCTACCCATGCTGACTCAGTTTTCTATGAGTTTACAATATTGGAACAGACAGAAGAAAAGAGAGCTGTCAAAACTAAGTGACTCTGGGGAGTGCCACTAGGCAGGGCTAAGAATTCAATTTATCAGGGCCAAAGAAGATTACCTGGAACCCTATTCTAGGCTCCAAAATATATGTCTGATTATCAGCATCCCTGATATCGACTGCCTCTTCAGAGTCACTATTTCTGGAAGTTGGACTGGACGAAACACAGATTCAGGGTCTCCTCCCACATTCCCTTGTGTATGGAAATACACTACACACTCACAGCCTGGGACCCTCCTTAGATCATCCAGGATCCCAAACACTGCTGAAAGCAGCTAGGGTAGGAAATCTGAGGGATGGAAATTCTAGTGTAGGCTCTGCCCAGGAGCAGCTGTCATTGATTTGGCTCCTAGTCCTCCTCCCAGCTGCCTTACCTTGCTTTAAAAAAAATCTGTTAAGGTAAGACTGAGTACCTCTCATTCTGTGATGGCTCATGGCAACCCAAAGATGGAGCTAGGTGCTCTGGGGATAAGGAGGTAGGGGTCTCACCTGGTTGGGCCAGCACAAGAATGCTGCAGGCAGCAGCTGCGAGCAGTAGGCACACGGCAGAGACCTTCATGGTAGAGGAGAGAGCGAGCTTCAGTGAGAGTTGTCAGGCTCTGGGCTGACCTCAGCTTCTCTGCTTTTTGAGCAGCTCGGCCTCCGCCTTTTATTGTAAGCCAAGGGGGTGGAGCCAGGCAAGGGGCTTGCCCACCTCTTTCAGGAGCATCATCTTCAGTGAATGACGAAGTGGAATGTAGAATCTGCTGAGCAAGAGCAGCGCCCCGGGAGGTTTCCAGGAAGTAGAAACGAGAAGCTATGGGTTGAGACTTGGCACCTATTCCAGTCTCGCTACTGCAACCAAATGAAATGGATTAGGGAGAGGGAAAAGCGGAAAGGGGAGCCGGTATGCCAGACTGACCGCAAGTGTGAATGGAGTGGGTCCGCTTTCTCTGAAGTAAGAGAAAGTAGGCAGGAAACCCGAGGTTCCAAGGGACCTGGAAGCGTGTCCCATCTTCCTTTTGGACTGATGGATCTTGGAACTGGAAAAGGACCTTGAAGGTGAAGTGGGCTCCACCAACAAGCCCACCAGGTTCTTGTTCCACAGGCCTTGCTTAATAGTGCAGTCAACAGCTTTGTTCTTTAATATGCAGGGACGTAGTGGACGGATTCCTTGCAGAACTGTAGGGCTTTGTAATCATTGAAATGAATTCTCTGAGTTGCAAGATTCCAGAATTGGAAGAAGTCACACAAATCAGCTCATGTGGCAAAAGCATTTTCCATATAAAACTCATATGGCACTTACTCTGTGCCAGGAATGTTTGGAACCCTTTGCAATGTGGTCTTTAAACTCTCCAACTAAGTAGGTATTGTTACTAAGTAGTTATTGTTAGTTCCCATTGTATAGGTCATGCAGCTGAGGCCCAGACAGTATATGCAGGTATCCTGCCCAAGTTCCCCTGGAATAAACCCAGGTAGTCCAGCCTCCAGTTCTGTGCAGCCATTAATTATGGTGGCTTACTAACAGAAGGAAACATCGCAAATTGTCCGGCTTGTTTCCTGGCTGTGTGTTGGCTTTCCTCTCAGTGCTCAACACTTACCAAAGTAGTGGCCAGCTAAAGGGGCATCAAGAAACATTCCTCGTGGTTAAGTCACTGGGTGCTGGGAGCCTGTGGTTGGCAGAGACGGCAGCAGTGGGCAAGAGGTACACCCTACTCATGATGGCCTTCTTCCCTGCTTCCTTCTTGATTTCCAGAGAGCATGAATAAGCAGAGGAGTCATATTTGGGGAACTGGAATGCCTGGCTTCTCTCTATAGTTCAGCCTTAGAGTTCTCCAGGAACCATGGGATTATGGCAATATAATCTAAAAGGTCCTTAGAATTCATTTCAGCAAATGTTTCGCTTTTACAAAAATGGCTGGACTCCCTGAGGCATGCCAGTGCCACACAGAGCCTCCCACTCAGGCGCCTTGACTCCCTCATTCTGCCATACCACCTTTCTGAGACTTGCTGTGCACTTGCCAGATGGAATTGGCAAGTCCTAGGAATTGACCTAGGACTCTTCTTTTACAGAGGGTAACAGAGACAATGCCTATAAAAGGAATGCAATTTCTTGGAAAAAGCAGTTTGCCCATTCCCATATTTGTGATAGGAAATGGGTTGCATCAAACATGTAACTGTGTTTGGTCTACTGTAAGTGGTCATTAACAGCATTATTGGGGGCTTACTAAGAACTGGGAATGGTAATGAGGTCCTTCCAGTACCGTCTAATTAGTTGTCAAACAACCTAACTATCCGTAGGTTGAAAGTGAAGTTGAGTCACTTGCCTGGTAACACAGGTGACCCAGGGAAACTGTTGTTCCCATCCAGGGACCATGAATATGATGCTAAGTGTCTCATGATGGGTATTGGTTTCCTAGAGAATCTAGGGCAGAGGCTCTACTGGGAGAACAGTCTAGATTCTTGGGCAGAAATACAAGCAGGTAGAGGAAGAGAGAACAAGCTGGGTTATGGTCCTTTAGGGACGTTCTTTGCATTCGGTCTGTATCTTTATCTGGCTAATGCTTTTTCCTTCCTGACTGGTGTCAGAACCCCTCTGTCTTTGGCTCAGTCCTTTGCGGGTGGCTCACTCCACTCTTCTCAAATATGTGAAACATTTCCAGGACAGGAGACGATAGCTTTGCACAGTCATTCCTTCCCAGACCCTCTTACTTTAACTTCCAAGAGCTTTTCCTCATATTCATAGAAGCTCACAGCTGAATATGAGTGTGTCATTTTCTATGGAATTTATTCATTCCTCGGGCTTTCTGTAGCATTAACAATTTGAAAGACACTCAGGTCTTTAAATGGTTCCCTCTGGACCCCATCCAGTCTCTATCATTCTATAATCCCAGATCCAAAAGACCTAGAGAAAGTGTGTGTGTCTACTTCTCTTTGTGTGTGAAGAAACATATTCATGAGATGGAAATGCACCTGGCCCAGGACCACAGATTGAAAAGCTCTTAGCTTTGCCAAGCATTGAGACAGATTATTGAACCACAGTTGCCATCTCTGAAAAGTGAATTGGCCACTGCAAGCCTTAGTTAACACAAAGGAGGTGAACTGGTGTGAATCACAAACAAAAGAACGGAAAGTGATTGTCTGTCTTCCACCCTGTCTGTCGTCTTCCGCCCTCTTCTACTCTTATCAACAAAATATGCCTTTCCAGCTGGTAGGTCAGCAGCAGCAGAGTGGGAGAAAAGCTTGGAAATTCCCACTCTGAGGCAGCCTTGGAAGTTCCCTGATCCTGCTGGAGAGAATTTATTTGGCTGCAGTCTGCATTCTAGAAGCTGGGCAAGGAGCCAGACAGCTCTCACGTGGGCCTGTGCTGGGAACAGTGAACTGCTCAGCACAGGCCTGGGCTGGGCTCTGGCTTGGGGGCATCCAAGGGAAAGGCCCAGGGAAGAGATGTAAGTGGGGTGAGGATCAATGTTTTAATGAACCCCAGCATCCCAGGACCCGTGGGAGGGGGCCTCTCCTTTTCACCACCCAGATAAGAAATGGAAAGTTTCTCTGGGTGAATAATCCTCTTCTTCTTCCTCTATGGGGGCTGCCTGGTTTTCAGGATCCTCCACTGCATGAACCCTGGTCAATACTGTACACTCCCATTCACTGACCGAATGGAAGAAAGAAGTACCAGTGAGTTCTCTAGAAAGATCAGAAGTAATGCCTGAGCCCTCAGCTGACCACTTCCAGTTTACTTACTAGCATGTCCCTGTCCCTGTAGGATGTCCTGATGACATCCCCAGCCAAGCATTTGAGTGAGGTGCACATTTGGTACCTGCCCAGAGTCATCGTCCAGCAGCTGCCCTCTACTCTCCCCAGGTGAGCACTGAGCTCCTATGGGCCAGGATTTTGCTCCTGGGTACTCTGCAGTCCTTTCAAGGACCACAGACCTCCATTATTCCTTCACAGAATGTCCAGTGGGAATGAGATCTCTAAGATGATGTACTTATTTCTCAGATGGAGAAACTGAGGCCAAGAACAAGGCCACGACGAGCCCAAAGTGATGCAGAAGGCTGATGGCGGTACTCATGCTGGCTCCTCTCTGAGATCTCTCCATGTTGCATTTTCAGGCCTGTTCTGCACCATCTGATCATAACACCAGTGACAGTAAGCATTTGCCTTGGGCAAGCCTCAGGGAGGGTGCTGAGGAGAGTGAACCAGATAAAAAGTGCTTCCTAGGAAAGTAGTAGACTGAAGATAGGGCTGAGCCTCAGAACAAACCTCAGCAGGGTTCTCTCTGAGCTTCCAGCATCCAAGCATTTCTGCGTTCTGCTGCAGCTCTGCTTCAGGTCCACTTTCACAAAGGAGCCAATGGCATTGGTGCGTTGAAGGAGGCAATGGTGGGCAGGGTATATTGAGAGAGAAAGGGGAGGGTCACTTGCAGCAGTCTGGATTGGTTGGGGAAGCGGTGCATCACTTGAGACCTTCTCTTGGGCCTATGAAGGTGAGAGATGAAGGTGGAGAAGCCAGGTGAACTGATGGACTGACAGAAGTATGTCACTCTGCAGTACCTTTGCCTTGCCCAGTGAAGAGAAGCTGGTTTCTTTAATTGGGGCTTGCATGACACAGCATGGTCTCTGAGCAGAGTGATGAGGAGGCCAAGGGACAGGAGAGCACATTTGAAGTATCACTGTGGAGGTTGAACTCGGGGCAGCCACAGGGGGGTGAGGGGGCCTTAGGGAAACAGTCCTCAGGTCAGCCAAGTGGAGACAGAGGCATTGTTTGGTGGCCTTCAGTGCAGTTCTTCAATGTCCGTCCTTTGCTCACCTGGGGGAATCTCAAATGACATGTAGAATAATTGCATTAAAGAACGATGCGGCGCCTTGAGAGTTCCAGTGAGGCTGCACAGAAGGCTGGGGTGTAACATTTAAGGTGGACTCAAGGGGTAGGCAGAATTGCAACTTGGGTCATTGTTGACTGGGGGAAGAGCACATTCTAGAGTAAACCTCTGGAGATTGCACATTTTAGTATACTTCTATGTGCCCTTGCATCTTGTTCAAGCACAGATCCTGATTTGGTGGCACCAGGGCCTGAGACGCACATTTCTAGTCAGCTAGGTGGTACCAGTGCTGTGGGTGACCAGCTCTCCTGGAGCCACCCTGAAAGAGTAAAGGGCAGTACACACTGCTCAGGGGTGGGACACCTCCAGCGGCTTCTCTTGCCCAAGCAGGCTAGCTTCTTGCCTGTGATCTTTAGATAGGCTTTAAGAACCACCATCTGGAGCCATCCATAGCAACGTCATCTTTTTCTGGAAAGACAATTCCCGATTCTCTTAGATTAGCAGGGCCATCTATAACCTCCCAGTAGTTAAATACCACTGAACTATCGGAATGAAGTGCTCTGGGTTCCTCCACAGACTTCCTCAGTCACACTGTAGTTTTTCCAAGGTCTCTCCTCATCTTCTGGATGGTTGATAGTCTGTGTTTGAGAACTCTGGGGTTAAAGTCTGGGGTATATCAAGTAAGGACTGTGCTGGCTAGGCTGGGCAGCTTGAGTAAGGATGAAGAACAGGTTGAAAAAGAAGAAGCAAGAGAAGAGGGAAAGATGAAGAGAGGAAAGGGGCGCGAGGAGAGGCAGGCTGGAAGAGTGGAAAGAGCCCCTGGTTATGTCCCAACACCACGGCCAGAGCCCTGCCTGTGTCTCTGTCCAGCCATGTGGCCTTCAGCAAGTCCTGGATCTCTTGTGTAGAAGATGATTAGTAAACAGCTGTTTCTCACAGTCACGAGACTGGTATGAAGAAATGAACCAAAAGCGCTTTGTAAGCAGCATGCAAAGAGCCGCGTCAGTCTAAGGCTTGATGGATATGGACCTGGGGACATCTGGGGCACATGGCCACACCAAACAGTAGATTTGTGAGCTCCTGGCCTTGAGCTCACTCTATAGCCCAAGGTGGCCTGAAACAAGTGATCCTTCTGCTCAGCCTGCAGAACGTTGGGAGTATAGGCACAAGCCCCATACCTGTTTCTTGTTGTCTTTATTAGGAAAGGCACAGGGAGCTTCTAGCCGCCTAAGCTCCCTGAACAGTCTTGTCCTATGTGCCTGGGAGTAGAAAGCCTGTGGGGGCTAGCAATGCTAGGGGTCAGGGAGGGAGGTCTCAGAATTACATTGGGATCTCCTCACCTTACCCAGCAGTCAAGGCTCCCAGGAAACCCCAGCTCCGACTTTCCCTTGTCTGCTTTGTCACCTCTAGGCCTACTCTTTGATCCCAGAACTGTCTGTGACCTATCC
Organism: Nannospalax galili; assembly: GCF_000622305.1. Classification (NCBI taxonomy): domain Eukaryota; kingdom Metazoa; phylum Chordata; class Mammalia; order Rodentia; family Spalacidae; genus Nannospalax; species Nannospalax galili. Next base: position 2,329,051 of record NW_008351176.1, read on the forward strand.
CACTTCAAAGCCTTTGTCCACACTGCATCCCAGCACCTGTGGTAGTATCCTATAGCAGATTCTCAATAAACACTGTTCAGATACATTGCTGACAGTCCAAGCGACTCAACTCACTTCCCCAGATGTTTGAATGGTTAGGTGATTTAACACCAGGCAGGGAAATCAGGAAAGGAGCAAGACTTGTGGTTTTCTCTTTCATCAGCTTAGGAAAGAGCTAGTGACAAAAGTGACTTTCAGGGGCCACATAGACCACGGTGGTGGTGGGGGGGTTCCCCTCACTAGTTGTAGAATGTTGCATGCTAAAAAGGAAAAGCTTTAACTGGTCCAAAAAACTGCTTGTTGGTTGATAATTTCAGTTGATGACCAGTGGAGCCCCTTGTAAAACACCAACTCCATTCAGAAACCTTTCCTGTAGACTTACCTAGCAGAGAGAATCTGAAGAGAGATGCAAATGACACTTTTCCAGTCAGGGAGGGGGTCAGTGAAAATTGCTTTAAAAGCAGACTGTCTTTTCTGGATTCGAAGTCCTAAATAAATCAGCCCTGTGGCATATTAGTGCTCAGAACTACAGTGGGATAATGAGAGAGACTTTACAACACACGGGTGCCCAGGGAGTGCTTACATTGGATGAGAACTGCAGGCCTTGGAAATGTTAGGTGTGGGGGTGGGCAAGGGCATCTGTCTGTCTAGCTTACTCTTACCTCCCAGTATTGACACCTAGCATTGGGGTTTCAACAAGTATGTGATGGATGAACTGGACATAATGGTACACACCTATAATTCCAGAACTCGGGTTTGTGAGTTTGAGACCAGCCTGGACTGTACAGCCAGACACTGTCTCAAACAAACAAACAACAAACAAGGATGAGTGAATTAATTAGGGGAAAATGAGCTAAAAGGTGTCATGGAGATCTTAGAGTTCAAACAGATTTGCTTGGGTTGGAGTTGCAGTGTTAGAGCTAGTCCTGGGGTGCAAACAAGTGGTGGGTGTGTGTGTGTGTGTGTGTGTGTGTGTGTGTGTGTGTGTGAAGTGTATACTGGGGAAAGTGCTAGGTGACACAGATCTTAACATTTTCCATCAAGACAGCCAGTTACATTTTCCTCTCTGTCTGGAGAAACCCTACTGAAATAGAAGCAGACACTTGGAAATAGGTTCTGTGTCCTGAGGGCAGGGAGGAAAGGTGTTAGAAGCCAAAATGATTCCTCCCCATATCCCTTGTCACACAACGCTGGAGGCAGGGAGGACAGGGATGCATGCCCCTCAGAACCAAGTGCCCTCTTAAGAAGAAAGAATAAAAACTCTTCTCAGTCCAACATTGTTAGACACTGTGTCTTTGTCTTCAGAGTTTCCAACTGGATTGGTCATTCAAGTTCAAAGCCAAGGCTGAGAAGTCAGTGGGTGGAGTGTCTGGACTTGCCTTTCCATGTTGAGATAATCATCCTGCTTTGGGAATAGTGGCCAAATTTCTAAGTGCACATGGAAGATGCTGCAACCTGGAGACCAAAAGGGCAGCCCTGGATCCAGGCTGTAGGAGGCATCATTTGAGAAAGGACCAGGCAGGGCTTTGGGCGCTGGGGAGCCAGCAAGTCATAGCTACCCTTGTGGTGGTGATGGAAGCAACAGCCCCAAGAGCCTTAGTCATTGTCCTAGTTTGTTCTTCATTGCTGTGACAAAATACTCTGACCACTACCAACTTGAGGAGGAAAGGGTTTATTCAGCTTACATCTCCCAGGTCACAGTTCATCAGGGAGCCCAAGGTAGGAACTCAGGGCAGGAACCTGGAGGCTGAAGCTGGAGCACAGGTCATGGAGGAACGCTGCTTACTGGCTTGCTCCCCGGGCCCCTGCTCAGCCTGCTTTCTTATGCTACATAGGCCCACCTGCCCAGGGATGGCACCACCCACAGTGGGCTGGGCCCTCCCACATCACCCATCAAGAAGATGCCCCTCAGACATGGCCACAGGCCAGTCCAATAGAGGAAATTCCCCAATTGAGGCTCCCTCAACCCAGGTGTGTCAAGTTGACACTAAAGCTATCCAGCACAGTCATTGAAGATGGGACAGGTGACCCAGCTCCTGCTTTGATAGAAACAGCAACAGGACCTATGAGTTTGACTTAATAGGTCCCCCTGGGCTCTTAGACACTGTAAGAAAGTTTGGAGGGGGACTTAAGTTTGGGCTAGTAGATCTCCTAAGATGGACACTTAAGGGTGACCACACTGTTGAGACCCTGGGGCGACAAGGAATGTGCCATGACACATGCCCACTTTACTGTATCTAGCTCTCTACTCAAACACAACTCTCTGTTTTCCCTTTTGGCTCCTAGTAGTTAGGACAGCATATTCCTGAACTACAACATAAACCTTGTCATTACCCAATTCTGATTTTATGACAACCATAAACAGAAAATTTTCAGTAATTACCAAGTACCTTCTAGAATTTTTGTGCAGTTAATGAGGAAAGCTTTCAAATTCATGAGGTACCCCAAACTAGAATCCATTACATGCCTTTTATGATCCATTAAATTGTGGTACTTTTATCAAAGTCCTTGCAGTGTAAATGAGCTGGTGTCACTATTCTGGGTTCTGTTGTTTGGTTGGTTGGTTTGGTTTCTTGAGGACAGAGTCTTGCTCTGTAGCCCAGGCTGGCCTGGAACTCACCATGTAGTCTAGACTGACCTCAAACTCATGATCCTCCAGTCTCAGCCTCCTGAATGCTGGATTATTGATAATGTGCCATCGTGCCTAACTCTTACTCATTTTATAGATGGAGAAATTGAGGCTTAGAGGTTGACTTGCCCAAGGAAAAGAAAGCTGGGAAGCGTAGGAACTGAGATTTAAATCCAGGCATTCTTACTCCAAGACCTGCTCTCTGCTCCACGAGGCTGCCATCTGAGCCTTTCTTCCTTCAAAGCCCACCCTTTCCTTATCCTGGTCATCCTCCTTTCTCTTCGTCCCAAGACTCTCAACAGCACTACTCTACAAGGGTTCAGCTTGATAAGGAGGTAGAAGATGGAGGACACATGGGCGAAGGCAGCTCTGTCTCTTCCTTACATCTCTCTTCAGGGGAATCCATCAGAACATCATTTTGCTCCCCCGCCACCCCTTGAGCGTTGTCATCCTCCTGAGCTTCCCCATTCCACAGTGCTCAAACTAGTAATCCCTTTCCTCCACCATAACCATCCACTTCCTTCCACTTCTACCACATCAGCTCCACCGGGTTCCTCAGGCCCTGGCCAGCCTCCTTCCCTCCCAAGCCAGCCTGGTCTCATGTACTTCCTCATCAGCACACTTGCCCAGTCATCTCTAGGATTCTGTCTCCTCATCCGCTCACACCCAAACCCATGTCATCTGCTGGTGACCAGCTCCCCTACCCCTAAACTGCTCTGAACTGTTGGCCTGCTGAGGACTTTCTATGGAGTCCTGAGACACTGTATTGCCCCTTGACCTCCTCTGTCGGGCTCATCCATCAGGTGATACTCCTGACCTTCACTCTTCTTCCATGTGGTATTACAGCCTCAGACTTCAACATTCTCAGAAACCACAACCTCCTCAGTGAAAGCGGAGACCACAAGACAGGAATGTCTCAGCCCTCATGGCAACTTCAACCACCTTTGCCTTACTGCATCCCCCTCTGTCTCAGAACTGGTCGCTCTCGGGCATGGTCATGATGCCATCTGCATCCTTGGATTCCAGCCTCTTCCCCCGAAACTGGCACTCACCTTTAACTCTGGGCCATTTCTGCCCGTTCCTATTGCCCTCCTTCCACCCCATATACTAAATGAGGGGTCAGTGTTTGAAAACTACATTTTCTTTAGCTCTCTATTCCCTTAAGAGTATTCCTTTTCTCACTGTCTTTTCAAGGAAAATGTTTTCGCACAATTGTCTCCATATTCTTGCCTCCAACTAGTTCCTTAGCCAACTGCCACTTCACATCTGTCCACCACCGGCATTCTTACAGTCCTCGCAAAGGCTCCTCCATCCCCTAAAGATATAAAGACTTCTTCAGTACTGCGATCCACCCAGAATCCCACTTCCCGTCACCCTGCTCACTTCCTTTATGACTGCTCTCCTCTGTCCTCACTTTAGTCTCTGCCTCTTTCTTCTGCCTTCTCTGTTCACTCTGAAATGCTGATCCCTCCGAGGAGAGTTTGCAAGCTGATGGTCCATACGTGATTCTGGCCTGCAGGAATAATTCCTTCAGTCCTTAAGCCAAATACAAGTAATTGTAAATATTTCACATTAGAAGATTTCTCATTTGTAAATGGGGATTTCTGGTTTCCTGGATGGAATCAGATTTGGCGGTACCCAACCCTCATTCCTAGGTGACCGTTATCCGTGAGATCAGAGTGACAGTGGTCAACCTGGGTGAACCACATGTTCACAGGGTACCAAAGACTCCCCACCTCCCTCCAGAATTTCTCTGTTGTTTTATGCTGGTCCCAGTTCACGTACTTATCTGCCTGGCCCCTGTTGTGGCTAAGTTTGGGGTCATTCTCTTATAACCACATTTCCCATCATTCAGCAAGGGGGTCTAGATGAGCTAAAGACTTGTACTTCATCTGCCCACTGGCTTAGATGTCATTTAACTCTAATGAATTCACTCTTTTTTCCCTTTCTGTTTCCTTTCTCCAACCAAGATGGAATAAACTTCCAGGGTAGATGCAAAGTTTCTATTTGAGAATGCCTGGGGGAATCAATGTGGCTGGAAGGCTCTGGGGCTGGGGTTGCAGAGGCATATTTTCCTACTTCCTCCATGTATCGTTTTGTAGTGGCATTGAAGGAAGTTAGAATTTTGGGAAGAGATCTTGGTGTTCCCTATACTATCCTTTCTTACCATCACTGTAAGGGCCAGGCACCGCAGAAAGCGGCTACCAGAGCCCTAGAGCCTGGCTCAACCTGCCACTCCCAGATCTTCTTTTTCTCATGAATTCACACCCATCCACCCAGACAGCTCAGGAAGAAAGCAGGGAGCCAGTTTTCAATTTGCCTCTTTCTTTTCACATCTAATGGGTCACTGAGCTCTGTCCATTCAGGTTTGAAGAATCCCCTGCCTTTGTTTCCTTTCCCTTATCCCAGAAGAGTCTGCTCAATCTAAACTCTGTTAGAACAACTTATCAACAGTTCTTGCCAAGAGCAGCTCAACCATCCAGTCCATCCTTTGTGTGGTAGGCTGATTTTTCTTTCCCAAATCGTCAATCTGTCCTGTTTAAAATGTCTTGGTGCTCTCTGAATCTGCTTGATAGAGCCTAGCTATTTACATACATATATCCATTTATTTATTATTTATTTATTCATTCATTTATTTTGTGTGTGTGTGTGTAGGTACGCACATGCCATGGTACACATGTCAGGGTCAGGAGAAAACTTGCAGAAGTCGGTTCCCTCCTATCACATGGGTTCTGGGGATCCACCTCAGGTCACCAAGCTTGGTGGCAAGTTTGTTTACGCAGGGAGCCATCTCTCCAGCCCAGAGTCTAGCTCTTGAGTGTGGCCATCAAGAGAATCCCAGGGGATCTTCAACCACATGTCACACTGATCACAACTTTTCAAATACCCTATGTTGCAGTGATACTCATTCACCCGTCTTCCCCAGAACATGACCCTTCACACATTGCTTACCTCTAAGAAGGCAGCCCAGGTCCCTTTTTGAGATGTCTTTCAGCGCAAGAACCTCTGCATTCCCTTTTCATGTTCTTTCCATTTCAATAGCACTTGATTGTGCCTGTGCTTATGGGTTGATTGTGTGTGCGCCTTCTCTACCATACACGATAAGGTAGAGGGGACTACTGATGGGCCAAGGCCTACCATTCACCCATCTACCATTCATTATCTATTCATTGAATCCGTGGTACAGAAGTGCCCATTCAGTGTTAAGCGTGAGCTGTGTTTCAGAGACGTATTCTTTGAATGAATGGATGAATGAATGAATTAGTGATTGAGTGAATGGTTAGACCTCAGCTAAATAAGAGAGTCACAATTTGGAAATAGCTCCTGTGCTTTGGCTGATTCTAGCCACGTGGGAGATTGAGTCAGGAGACTCACCCTCCACTGAATCACTGCATGACCTTGGCCAAAAGGCCAGTTTCCTCAACCCTCCTCTGCAGAAGGGAAGTGATACAGTTCCACCTCTCTTCCTGCTTCATTTTCTCTGTCCCCTTTTCATTTCCGAGACAGCTGTAAAAGGAGGAAATGCCTCACTTCTGGAGACCCCCTCCATGATATTTGAGCCTTGGTGCCCCGGACATATAGTTCAACAGCATCTCACTCCATCCCCTTATAACCCTGCAAGCCGAGCAGATGAGGACTATTGGGCCATCACACAGAGCAGAGGAATGAGCTGCCTCAGGTCTCTGAGCAAGAACATGGTGGAACAAGGGTGGGAAGCTCATCTTCTTCCTCCACAGCCACCTCAGTGCAGACTCCCAACACTGCCAGGCCTCACAGGAAAGGGGTAAACGGACTGGAAAGACGGTGCGATCCCCAGTAACATGAACCGACGTCTCAGTCCAGACCACTTCCTTCTCATTTCCGTCTCTCTGATGTGTTTTGCAACACAATTCTTTTATCTTCACTGCTGGACCAAATACCGAGACTCCGGTTCCCTTTCCGTTCCTCAACTTCTGTTGCTTGGTTTTGCTTACCATTGTCTTTTCCAGTTCCCCATTTTACAACATTTCTCATTTTATTTTCAGCTCTTTGGAACTCACCATGCACCCTACGGGCAGTTTTGGTGACATCGTGTGTCCCAGTTTGTGGGATGACACAGATTTTTCCAGGGCAATATTAGTTTCTAGGTCTTCTAGGAAAAAAATGTTAGAAAATCTGACTCCTGCCGGCCGCACCCAGCCTGATGGCCTATTGGGTCCTAAGAGAGAAGCCTAGCATCTCAAAGCTTTGACTATAGACCCTAACCTGTCATGGGGGGCCTTTTCTCCTCAGTAACTAGAGTTCAGGGTACTAACATCCTCCAAGCTAAGGGGCCTCCCTTCCACCAGTGTATGCAGATGTCAGGAATGAGCTTTGGGGTCTAAGCCTGGTTTCATAGACTGAGGATCCGAAAGCACAGAGAAAGCAGTGACTTACCCAAGGTCACACAGAAAATGAGTGACCTGACTGACCTTCAGCTGCAGTGTAGGTCCCTGGTTCCTCTTTGGGAAACAGGTTTTTCTTCTGCTACAAGATGCACGGAGAAGCATCAGAGGTTCCTGGTAAGTTATTTGTGAGCTCTCCAATCTTAGATTCTCAATAGCTCTTTTGCAATCACTCTTACTTCATATCTTTAACCTTCAGAGAAATTCCCTGATGGGGTCATTGCTCTAGGTCACATGGCAAGCTTTTTAGAGATATACCTGAGGTACCTGAAACACTGGTGAGGGAAACTGAGGCACAGCTACATTAACATACTTGTCTGGAAGGTGTAGAAATACCTGGCTGTGCTCACAAAATCTCTAAGGCCATCAGTGTCCTCCTGAAGCAGAGCCCTTCACATTATAACTCATAAAAATAATTGTGAGTCCTTTGAGGAATGTTGAATTTTACAGTTGATCAAGCTCATTTGCATATAGCCTCTCCTGTCTGGTATTACAACGGCCTGCTTGTAAAGGCCCTGTTTTCCCAGTTAGAGTTGAGCTATAAGATCCAGAGACACTAAATACTTGGCAAGGCCACTTAGATGGAAAAAAACCAAAAGAAGTTTCCAGATCTTAGGCATTTTTGCTTTCTCCTCACATACACATTCATGGTTACTGAATTTATCTAAGACGAACAGCTCAGCCAACAGCCTTGCTCCTTAGCACCTCAGGAGAGTCTTGCAAAGTGGAGCTCATCTTCCAGAAGGGAAACTGAGGTTCAGAACATGCTGCAATGAACTGGCTCAACTAGACCACAGTTTCAGGCACCTTCCACTCCCCTGCCATGCCTCCTGTGTCCAGGCCCCTGGGCTCTTGGGAAAATCCCAAGCTGTGCCCCCAGGAAGCCCTGCAGGCAGATGGCCAAGGCCAGGACAGTGGCCAGGACCCTGCTTCCTGTTCCACAGCTGGACCTCCCTTGGGGAAGAGGAGTTTCCAAGTAGACGAAAGCTTTCTGTGAGTCTCTTGTCTAGAAGGAAGCTGAGACACTATGCACGATGTGGGTTTAGGTATCAGTAATGCCCTGAGAGGTCTCAGGGAGGATTTGTCTATCAGTTATTCATTCACTTGTTCATTGACCCGTCTTTTACTAAGTTTTAACAAAGCTGTATTCTTTGCCAAAGATTTTGCTAGCTTCCTGGGATGCTGGCCTTGAGAAAGCATGGTTTATGACTTTAAGGAGTTGAGCTTTGGTTTGGTAGATCAAATGGAATGTGGTAAGTCATCCTGGCCTCTTCTTCCTTATGCTCCAAGTTCGGCCCCACCTCACCATTCCATTAGGTCCTTGTCGCTTTTCTCGGTGCTTTGACAAAATACCTGAGAACTTAAGTAACTCAAGGGAGAAAGGGTATATTTTGGTTCATAGTTTGAAGCTACAGTCTATCACGACAGAGAAGTTATAACAGCAGGAGTGTGGGGCAGCTGGTCACACTGTCTCTGTAGACAGGAAGCAGAGAGAGATGAATGTGCGTATTCATCTGACTTGTGTTTCATCATTCCAGGACCCCAGCCCATAGAATGGGGCTGCTCACATTCAGCGTGAGCCTTTCTACCTCAGTTAACCCAGTCTAGAAGCCCATTCCCAGATGTGCTAGAGGTTGTCTCCTGGGTGGTTCTAGATCCTGTCGAGGTGACAATCAAACTAACCATCACATCCTTAAAAGACCTCTTCTTGCTACTGTGAGGCTTCTAAGTGGGCTTTCTGTTTGCAACTCACATCTCCGACCCAACCTTCACCCTGAGAACAAAACACTCTGAAAAGCTAAGTGGGCTGTGTACCTTCCCTGCTGAAAATCCTTCAGTGGCTCTCCTTGGTCCTCAGCATGCCCTTGGCACCCAGAGCTCAGGCATGGCTTGACACTTGCCCTGACTCCAGCTTACCCTCTTTCTCCATGGACTCTGGATCCTTAAAGGCCAAACTGATTTACCTCCATTCGCTTCTACTAAAAGCGTGCTTTTGGGACTTTATGTAAGCTGTTTCCTTCTTCTGATGGATCTTTCTCCTTTGCTACCTGGCCAACATCTATTGATTCCACAGGACCCACCAGAGCAACAGATGTCCTTTGTGATAGTTAGATTTATGTGTCAACAAGACTGAGATAAATGATGCCCAAATAGGTATACAAACATAATTTCTAGGTGTGTCTATGAGAGATATTCAGAAGAAACTGACACTTAAATGAGTAGCCTAAGTGAAGAAGATCACCCTTGCCAATGAGTGTAGGCATCTTCTACTCCAGTGAGGGCCCAAAGGAAAAGGAAGAGGGAGGACCAATTTCTCTCTTGTTAGAGTTGGGACATAATCATATTCTCCTGACCTTGGACATCAGCATCCCTAGGTCCCAGGCATTTGTACTCGGACTGAGACTTAATGCTTTGGTCCCCTGGTTCTCAGGGCTATGTGCTTGGACTGGAATTTGCACCACCAACTTCCTGGGCCTCTAGCTTGGACACAGCAGACTGTGAGGCTTTTCAGCTTCCATTCAGGTGAGCCAGTCTCTTGCAAGAAATCTCTTCATGCGTATCTTAACTAACCCAGATGGATATGCCTTTTTAAATTTCTATGGCCTCTGGTTTCTCCATTCTATAGGCATCTCTGGTCCGGCTCATCTCTCTGATTTATCTGTGTGATCTGTGGATCTCTTTTTCCTTTCTGCAGGATGCCTGGTCCAAGCTGATGCTCAGTAATAATGTTCTGTTGAATAAATGCAGGAAAATCCTACTTAGAAAACTCCTTATACTCTGCTCCAAAGCAGCTTGAAAACTACAGCTGACTTTAGCCCACCATCCTGAGCAGCAGGGCCTCTGAAGGAGCCCGGCTTTCTGGGAAACAGAGGGCCCCCTTGAGACCTGCAGATGCCGTGGACAGCTTAGTCACTGGAGCAGGGAAAGTCCACATGCATTCCTGTGGCTCTTTCTGTGACTCGGCCCTCTGGGAAAGTTTCCAGAATGAAGAATCAATCGGCTTTTCCCTCTTTCTCGCCAGTATTTTTCTCTGCTCAATAACCAGGGCTCTAGCTCAGAACCTCTGCTAGCCTCACTCAAGGCAAAGCCGCCAGAACTGGTGCTTGGAGAAGTAGGGGACTAATCTTTTGTGGGGTTGGCTTGCTAGACCCAGAAGCTGGCCATCTCTCACCTGCCAACTCTCCTGGGCACCTCAGCCAGCACTCCACAGCTGCCCTACCATATCGTATGTTCATCCCCACTGCTGTCCTCCCATGGGTTCGTCCCCACTGCTGTCCTCCCATGGGCTCGTCCCCACTGCTGTCCTCCCATGGGTTCGTCCCCACTGCTGTCCTCCCATGGGCTCGTCCCCACTGCTGTCCTCCCATGGGTTCATCCCCACTGCTGTCCTCCCATGGGCTCGTCCCCACTGCTGTCCTCCCATGGGTTCGTCCCCACTGCTGCAGAGCTGAAGCTAAGAGCAGTGGGCAGAGCACCTGTCATCAAAGCTGCTACTCCCAAGAATCTATAGCCTAGGCTGCTTCTTTCTGCTGGACAGGTTACTATACTGATGAATTAAAAAAAATGGGAGCTTCCCATGGGACAATCACCTGGGGCTGCAGTCACCTCACATTAGCAGACAGGTTCCTGCTTTACTAAATCACTCTTAATTCTTCCCACAGTCCTAGGAGCTGGGTGATCTATCCACCTCCCGCCTTTGTGCAGATGAGAAACCTGAGATCTAGAGAGAAGAGGTTACACAATCAGGTGAAATCAGAGCTGAAACAAGACAAGGTTTGTGACTTGCTTCTTTTCAGATGGTCTTTCCATGGTGCAGTTTCCCCAAAGGCTCATGGGGGCCTCAGCTTATGAGGAACCCTGACCCTGCCAGCCAGTGCCTTAATGGTAATGCTGCCCAGTGACCTCATTTCTCTTTTACCAGCTCCATTTCCTGGGGTCCAGGCTTACTGCCACACATAGCTCAATACATTTTGGTCCTATAAGCTTAAAAAAAAATCACTACTTGCTGAATAAATGGATATGCAGAGAAAAAGGAGATGGATTTCATTCAATGGGTGCATGACTGTCTTGGGAGTGGAGTTTGAGAGGACGTTAAGAAACTGACTCAGACACCTCAAACACCTGCCAAGTTACAAGATCTCCGATTCTCCCTGCTGTGTGTCTTTCTGCTTTCTTACTCTCCATGCCACCACCCTACTTTAGGAACTCTTTTTTTTTTCAAGCGTTTTGGTTGTTAGCCTTAGCCTTTGACGGCTGCGCTATCCCTCCAGCCCAGGAACTTTTTAAAAGACAAGGCCTCACAATGCAGCCTTAGCTGACCTGGAACTAGCTACATAGTCACAGAGATCCACCTGCCTCTGTCTCCCACATCCCAGGATTAAAGGCACACCTGGTTTGGCATTTTCTTTTTGATACAATAAAAAGATGAGAAAGCAACTGAAAGAGAATGCCATTCCCTAAACGATTCGTTCTGCATCAGATCACAGCCTGGAGCCTCATGCTGCCACAAGCCTATCACCACAGAGTATTTAGCAGAGTGACTCACTGGACCACAGTGTGGCGGCGATGCCCCACTGCCAGACGAGTGGAAGACTCGTGTTTTGCAGAAGGTAGCAGGACTCCCTGTAAGAGCTCAGGTATTCTTCGAGTGCGAGGTGATGCTAAGCCATGCGGGGGAAACCCCCAGGACAGATTTGCCGCACTTCCTGTTCTTCTTTTCTGTGACTCTGAGCATAACCAGAGGGAGGGGTGCAAGGAAGTTGATCGCTGTCCTTTAGAGGAATTAGACTATAAGCAGCCTTGTCAAAGGTCCTCTGCATGGCTGGATATTTGTCCTCCTGTGGACCTGCTCAAAGGCTCTGGGGTTGCAGCACTTCCCCTTTTCACAACACATTTCATAAAACCAAAGGGCTGTTTCTCAGGAATCCTCATAAGATGCTCTGAGAGTGGGCAGAGGAGATGATGAAAGGGACTTGGAATCACGAGTAAAGCAAGGCCTGGGGTCTGGTGTCTGGAAGAAAGTGGCCAGCACATAGTATGGGGCCCCACCTGTCAGGCACAGAGGCAGGGATCTCATAAGCATGAACTGTCTTAAGGCTCAGCGTTTATCCTTACTAGTCAGCAGATGGACATGGAGGCCCAGAGAGGCTTAGTGTTAATTTGGTTGTGTGACTGGAAAGGGGTAGAGGCAGGAGGTACTGTGGATCCTCGGACTCCTGAGGACTCTGTGAAATGACTCATTTTCCCCTCTCCTTTCAAGGGAGTAGAAACAATGGCTACAGAGCTCATGTTCATACTCTGAAGTCACTTTGGCCTTACTTCTATTCTAGCAAGTGTCTAGCACCTGGAATAAGTCTGTCTCTATCTTGCAGTGAGGGAGAAGTCCCTGGAACTTCCCAGATCATGGGAGGCTGGCGGGGCCAGGCTGGAGGAGGAGGGGTAGCTGGCTAGCCTCCCTCTGGCCACTGTCCAGTTGGGCTGGATAGCAGCTGGAGCATGATCTGTCCTTGGGGCTCAGAGTTCAGGCCTGTTTATGGGCTTTATCCTGCCTTTGGAGGATAAAGGCACAGGACTGGGACTTTCCCATTGTTAGAATTGGGAGAGAATTCCAGACTGTCTTCAAGGCATAGAGTATGAAGGGGATTTGGCTGAGTGGAAATGTGGTGGAGGAAGGATGGAGGTACCTGTATGGACTCCTGGGGTAGCAGGGATGCCTTTGTTACACTTTCCCATGGCCTGGTGAGAAGAGAGCCGGAGGTCAGGAGTAGCACAGTAGATAAGCCCTGAAGGCACATCCTCTTTTCTTCTGCCTGGTCTCCAGAGCAGCTTTTGGTTGGGTCTTTGCACCTGAGCAGAGTTGGCCAGAGCATCTTCCCCTAGCTACTCTGATGCTCAGGAAGGGGATAGAGCCATTTGGACAGTTCTGCATCTTACTTAAAAGTTGCTTTAGCACTGGCAGCACACCACACAGCCATCCTCATTGGTGCCTTCAGTTATTAGGCTCTTACTGTGTGTAGGCCCTATGCTAAGTACTTGAAGTCATCTTAACTCAGCCTCAGAGCCACACTGACACTGTTTGTGTTTGACTGAATTTTCCAGGTCTAGGAGATGGCTCCTTCAAAGAATATGGTGGCTCCCTGGGATAAGGCCTGGCCTGTGCTTCACTCTCCACAGGAGTGAAGTCATCACCACTGGGCTCCACTTCCCAGTGGCTATGGGTGGGAAGGGAGGAGCTTGAAGCTTGGATTTCTGCAGCTCTGTGTTGAGACTAGTCCATCCCCTGGGAGCAATGAGCAAGACACAACCAGATAAGATGAAGGATGGGCCTCATCATTGCAAGAATCCAGTCTGCTTTGTGTGAGTGCCTGCCTGGGCCTACAGCTCTGTTTAAGGGCTGCAAATGAGAAGTCTCTAGAACCTGATCCCTGAGGCCTGAACTTGAGATCAATTACTTGTTGCGTTGCATAGCCATGACCGACTTACTTAGTCTTGTAAGTTTGCTGTCAAAGCATCTTCTAATCTTCCCGGTATCTACAATACTGAGTCATAGCAGTCCTGCCTCCCAGGGTTACTGCAAGGATTCCATGGGTTAAATAAATAAACACTTGTCAAGCTCTGAGAACAGTGCCCGGGAAGAACCATACGTCAGCTGCTTTCATTATTCTGTCACCTGGCTTCATGGGTGTGTTTCTGTATGTGGGGATGATGAGTACGATATACCTTGTCTTGCTATGTACCACTTCATCTCCTTGGCTTGGCCTCATCACCTAGTGCAGAAGACAGAGCCAAGGAGATGCTTATAGGAAAGAGCCTGAGAAGACAAGTCCTATTGTAATGGTCCTTGAGACCTTTCCAGGGGACACCAACCCCCACCTGCTTCTTTAGAGATGGAGGGGAGTCCCCTGGCAATATGCAGATCTGTGTGTATGTGTGTGTGTGTGTGTGTATATGTGAATGGGTGTATATGTGTATGCAATGTATGTGCGTGTGAATGTATGTGTATGTGTGTGAATGTGTGTGTATATGTGTATATGTGCATGGGTGTGAATGGGTGTGTGTATGTATGTGTGAATGTGTGTTATGTATATGTGAATGCACAGGCATGTGTGTGAATGCATGCGTATGTGTGTGTGAATGTATGTATGTATGTATGTGTGTGAATATGTGTGTGCAAGAGAGAGAGAGAGAGAGAGAGAGAGAGAGAGAGAGAGTCATGTATATGTGAATGCACAGGCATGTGTGTGAATGCATGCGTATGTGTGTGAATGTATGTATGTATGTATGTGTGTGAATATGTGTGTGCGAGAGAGAGAGAGAGAGAGAGAGAGAGAGAGCAGCAAAGTTGCATCATCAGAAAGTGACAGGGGATCCTCTATTTGCACCTGCTAGGTCTTATGGATACGTGTTAGGAGACACTGGGCGAGACCCTGCTGAGAGAGTGTTACCGACCAGGAGGTGGTTGTCCCTGGCTGGGCACAGAGGGAGGTCACAGGAAGCAAGGAGGCCTGGGAAACAGGGGCAGTATCACAGGCACTAGGAGCAAGGGCAGCTTTTATCAGTCCAGTGGGGGGGAGCATTCCAGCCAGGGAAGACATAGGTAACTGCAGGGACTCTGACCAGTTCTGGGGCCATGTGCAGAAAGACTGTCACCATTAGTCACACAGAGAGAGCATCCTTCCTACAAGGTACAGAAGAGTGGGTTAGCACTCAACCCCTGGTGCTGGTGCTTGGTTAGGAGATGCAAAGGTATATAAGTATGGAAAGAAATAAGCACAGTTCGCTTTGCTTCTCAGTTCTCCCCATACCTTAAAAAATTCTCCAGTTTGCAAACTGGGAAAGTGATGTTTGCTTAGAAAATGTATTTACTGCTGTTATTTTTGAGGTTTGCACAGCTAGTGATGGTAGGTCCAGATAGAATGACTTGATCTGTGTTCAGGCAGTTGTTGTTGTTGCTGTTGTTATTGGTGGCAGCGGCAGTGGTGTGTGTGTGTGTGTGTGTGTGTGTGTGTGTGTGTGTGTGTGTGTAAACGATCCTCTGGATTTAAAGTAACAGTGGCCATTTGGAGGCAAGCACTTCAACGATGAATAACCCAGCAGAGGCAGAAAGACAAACTATACATCAAAATGATGGGGATGAAGGGTTCAGAGACTGTCAGCATTACTACAAACAGCTGCTCCCCTGGAGTGACCACTAGTCACCAATCACTACCTGCTTGCTGCCTTAGATAAAGAAAGAAGGAATGAAGGTGTGGAGAGACCTCAGTGGAGCAGCTGCCTGAGTCAGCCACCACTCTGTAATGCTGAATGAAACCCATTCACTCGGCTGGATTTATTGGAACCATTCTTTGGATTGTCAGGGCCACCTCAATCGGGAGGCACATGAATTTTTTATGTTTCCTTAGGAAATGCACATTTATGGAGCTGTGTGTGTGTGTGTGTGTGTGTACGTGCATGTGCACGCACACACACACACACACACACACACACATGTAGACTCATCAGGAAGCAAGAATGACAGAATATCAAACTCAGAAATACCTGTCATCTTGTGCAGGGTCTGAATAGCAACAGGAAGCACATGTGCTTTCTGAAAGGGCGTGCTCATGTCTGACGGAAGTGGTCAATGCAGACAGAAAGGTGATGCCTTGGGGGAAGCATGCCCACTTCCAGGAGGAAGGAAGGAAGCTCACACTTAGAAACCTTGAAAGACCTGTGCAGACTACTTTCTTCCCTAGGCCCATTTCCTGTCTACAAGCACCCATGACAGAACCTAGCATGGAGGCCTACCTACCCTCAAAGCTTCCCAAGTACCCAGCATGCAGTAGGGCTTCCAACACTTCTTGAACTCAACTGAACTATGAAGATCAGAGCTAAATCAGCAGTAGAAGAGAACTGATCAAAAAAGATATTTGATTGAATGCATTTCAATTCAGGGCTTGCTTAGTGAACACCTACATGATATTCACAACCATTTTGGTCCCTAGAATGAGATGTCTTAGTTTGCTTCTTTGATGTTGTTGCAAAACACTAATCAAAACCAACTTGGGGAGCAAAGGATTTATTTTAGCTTACAGGTTATAGTCCATCACTGAGGGATGCCAAAACGGGAACTCAAGGGAGGAATCTGGAGACAGAAGCTGAAGCAGAAGTCAAGGAGGAACTTTGTTTACTGACTTGCTCTTAGGCTCATATTCAGCTACCTTTCTTACAGAGCCCAGGCCCACCTGCCTAGGCACGGCATCACCCACAGTGGGGTGGTCCCTCCTACATCAAACAGCAGGCAGGAAGATGCTCCACAGACATCCCAAATGTCAATATGATGGAGGAAATTCCTCAACTGAGGTTCCCTCTTCCCAGGCGACGCTAGGTCTGTGTCAAGTTGACAGTTGAAGCTATGACAGAAGGTGAAATGTTAGATAATGAATGAAGAGAAGCAGTGAGGTATGGAAGGTTTAGAGGAGTAGAAGGGAGTGGGACTCAGGCTCATTATGTGTGAAGCATTTTTACAGGGGGATTTCATGTGGTCCCCATAAAACCCATATTCAGCATATATCAATATTCTCATCTTAAAGATAAGTCTGAGGTTAAACAACATGCCCTAGGAAATAATACTAACAGGTGACAGGTGTAAGCTTCATTGTGAGCTTACTGACATTCACTGTCCACAGAGCTCTTTTCTGCCATATCTCCTTCCAAAACATTCTACGCACCATGATGCTTTCTATACATCTATCCCCATTGGCATCGGTATCTTCAAACCCAAGAAGCATCCACAGAAATTATTTCAATGCATTCACCATTGGAAGTAAAGACTAGAACAGTGAGAGGAATTGTTACTCTATGCCATTTGGAACAGAGGCTGAGAAAATTAGCTCCCAGGTACCTTGTTTTGTGTCTTAGCTGTCACCTGCTTGCCTTAGGAAGGCAACTTTAGTTGGAATCCTAAATATCTGATGTGTGCTTTATTATTTCTGATTTAGCAATACGAGTTTCAAGGCCATTTCAGTGTTTAGCTCACTGACCACATCTGTTGGTTTGCTTTTCTACTTTGGAGTTTCTAGGTCTGGTTTGATTTAATCCAGTTGTCTGAGGCTGCTAAAAATAATGAGGTCACAGGAGTAAATTTAACCTCAAATCAGATTTGGGGCTATCAGACATAACTTATTCATCCTGATTATCCAAACACTCAGTGAAGAACGCAGGTCTGGGCCCTTCTGTCCTGTGGTTAGTTACTGTGCCTCCTCATGCACTGGAGACCATTCTTCATGGCTAAGTCTGGTTCATAAACTATGGAAAACCAAGTGTTCAGCTGAATCAAGTCCTTATTCTTTGCCTTCAGGCATTCAGTTGGCAGTGACTTCTGTGAGTGTTTACTATGCCCCATGACACAGTGGTGACACCAGCCAAGTCCTTGTCACCAAGGAGCTCAGGGTCTGTGGGCCTCAAACAATGCCCCATGTTCCTATACATCGAGTCCGGTTCATAACCTATGGAAAACCAAGTGTTCAGCTGAATCAAGTCCTTATTCTTTGCCTTTAGGCATTCAGTTGGCAGTGACTTCTGTGAGTGTTTACTATGCCCCATGACACAGTGGTGACACCAGCCAAGTCCTTGTCACCAAGGAGCTCAGGGTCTGTGGGCCTCAAACAATGCCCCATGTTCCTATACATCGCTTCCTGTGTGGGGATTTTTCTAATGTACAGGATCTGTTCCAAAGGAGGAAAACCCAAATTCTGAATTTTCAGAACACTAATACTGCCTTTGCTTAGGGTTTGATCATTTCCTTCTGAGCAAGAAGACCCCAAGGTTACCACCATAGTCTCTGCTGGCCAGAAACACGAAGAAAGCCAAGATGAGGGTATGTGAGTGGGAAACGGGACTGTCCTTTGTCAGTTGAAATGGGACTTTTGATGACATCTCCTTTGGCTTCCAAATGGGCAGAAGGCTAATTTCTCCAAGTCTAGCAAACAACAATACATTTCTCTGCCTGAATTTCCCAGGTTATCTTGGGACTATTTGGCTGTTGTCTCGTCTGACTCTCTGATGCTATATTGTCAGAGATGGACAGAGTCCATCCCTCCTCCGTCCTCTGTCCCTCCCTGCTAGAGCTAGCCAATGTCTTGGGAAATTCCTGAGAAAGGGTGACTCAGTGCAGTGGTCATTCTCTGTAACTAATAGAAACACTGAACAATTAACAGAGGTGCATCTCAGCACCCAAAGATGGTGAAGAAGGAGACTACTTCTTTTTGGTTTAGCTGTAATGGTCCCCCCCCCATCACCTAGAACAGTCAGAAGGGGACTCTCATCTCTGGGCTTCAAATATGAATATGCATGGGAATGTGTGTATGCAGGAGAGAGCTGTCATGTGACATACTGCTACAATTCTATAATATACAGAGAAGTAAGCCCATATGACCAGTTTTTGAGCTGGCAGGTACCTCCTTTCAAATCTCAGGGATTGAGATACACTTTCCCAATCATCAAAGGGTATTGCTGCCATTTGCTTCCACTTGACTTCAACCCCTATACTGCCCCAAGTCTTGGCTCATAGATGGAAAATAGAGATGGTAATAAACATAAGCTACCTTTGAGTCTTATTTTTTATATAATTTATTTTTATTTGTTCTATGGGAATTCCATACATGCAAACAATTGTGTTTTGATGAAATTCATCCCCCAGTTTCTCTCCTCCAACTCCTCCCAGGGCCTCCTTACCATATCTCCATCTCCATTTCACATACTTTTTAACTTTATTATTTATTATTTTATTTTATGTGTATGAGTGTTTTGCCTGTTTGTAGACCACATGTGTGCAATGCCCACAGAGGCCAGAGGGCATCAAATTCCCCTGGAACTTAAGTTACAGATGGTTGTTAGCTACTATGTGGGTTCTGGGAACCAAACCCAGGTCCTCTGCAAGAGCTGCCAGTGCTCTTAAGCTACGGAGCCATCTTTCCCGCCCTGTATTCTTTGTCTGTAACCACTGAGTTCAGTTGGTGCTGACAGTATATACATGGTTGTAGGGCCATCCCCTGGAGCATGGGAAACCTGCTCAGGGCAGTATCCCTGAATTAAGTGGGTTCCTTCCCACTGCAAATAGGTCCTCAGCTAGGGGTGAGGCTTTGTGAGACCCTTCCTTATCCATTCTGGAATTTTGAGCCCTGTATTCTTTGTTTGTAACCACTGAGTTCAGTTGGTGCTGACAGTATACACATGGTTGTAGGGCCATCCCCTGGAGCATGGGAAACCTGCTCAGGGCAGTATCCCTGAATTAAGTGGGTTCCTTCCCACTGCAAATAGGTCCTCAGCTAGGGGTGAGGCTTTGTGAGACCCTTCCTTATCCATTCTGGAATTTTGACCGGCTTGATCTTGTGTAGGTCTTGTTCATGCAGCCACAGCTGCTGTGAGCGCACATCATGACAGGCCTGTCATGAACGGAACACACTGCTTCAGCTCAGTCTTCTGCTGCCTGTGGCTCTTACAGTCTTTCTGACCCCTCTGAGTCTTTGAGGTAGAGTGGGCAGAGAGGGGTGTGACATAAATGTCCCACATAGGGTTGAGCATTGAGTCTTGTTTTGACAGATGACAAAGTTCATATGTTCATCCAGACTTTATGACTTCCATGTCAGTCTGCTTTCCTACGAGCTGTGAGGTGGAGTTCCTGCTCTGGAAACTCACTTTCCCAGTTGCAAGAAAGCAGCATGTTGCCACAACCATCTGTAAAGGGTGAGCTGTCTTCAGGTTTCCATGCCACAAGAAGGAGTGGGAAAGGGCAGCATGAGGAATAGGGATGGTGGAGGAAACCATTGCTTCCTGTGGTCCTTCACACCGCTCTTCACACTACAGAAACAGACTTCCAGCCTGCATCTGAGGCTTTGTGCCTTTCAAGAAACCACAGGTTGTTTTAAGGAATTACCTGAATACTTCGGAAAACTTGTAGACATTGGGGCTCTGCCCGTCACGCTTTGTACCATCTACACATCAGGGAAGACAAACTTTGCACCAAATAAGCTCATAGCTTCTACAGATGAACAAGGGAAACGCTGCTGTTTTATAACACGGTCCTGAATGGGTCAGTGGGGGTGGAAGTTCCTCATTTCACACTTGGTTACTCTGGGGCTCAAGGCCCCCACCTGCTGGATGTCTCATTCTCTTTGATCTAGAATCTTCTTTAAGGTTCTTTGTGTCAGTCACAAATGAAGGATGGGCTGGAATATGCAAACATGCCCGTTCTGAATTGCTGCATGCCTGATGGGACCAGGCCACTTCCACTCACATCTGCTTGGTAAGAACATGTCTGTAGACCCCACAGGAACATGGGTGATGGGCCTTGTTCCATGTGCTCAGGAGAAGACCACTTGGTGAGAAGTGGACCAGCACAGTCCTGCTCTAAGACGGAGGCAAAAATATGCGCTTATTCATTCATGAATTTTACTCTGTATGTAGGAGCTTACAGCCATCTTTGATAATTCCCACAAGGATGGCTTGGGGCCCAGTTTCTTGAGTAACTCCCATGCAAAGGACCCTGTGTGTGTGACAGCAAGTGGGTGGGAATTCACTCTCACTTCATGCCAATGTGACTGTCAGGGCAGAAGTAGAAAACCACAAGGCAGCCACCCCCTCACCCTCGTGTTTTCAGGTGGGTGTTTTTTCCCAGCCGTACTTTCCCATCTACAGCTTAGCCCCATAATTCCACAGGCAGAGGAAGAAAGGATGCGCAAACAAGCTCTTTGAAGAGCTTCTCATGTTACCTGCCCTACAATAGATGCACAATAAATGCTAGCAAGTATTTAGCAGAGGACTGGGCTCCTCAAGTACTACAAGAGTGAACCTAGGTTCTCTGTGGCTCAGAGAAGGAATGGGCTTGGTATTCAAAGCCCCGTCCCCACCAGCAAACAGCCTTTTGGTTACTTGTGAGAAATGCAGAATCTCTGGTGCCACACCAGAGCAACTGAGTCAGACCCACCATGTGGATTCTGCAGGAATCCTGCTACCTGTTGGGATCTGCACACTGAGGATGGAGAGAAGCCTCCTCATTTCCTGTGAGAGAAGCCATCTCCACAGAGTGAACACAGTGAAGGTAGAATGGGAGGGCAGGGCCAGAACAGTTGACTAAGGAGCAAACAGGAGACTTTGGGAGAGTGGCATTTGCATGCCACAGGCCTCTTTTGCTGTCCTTGTCTCTAGTTAGAGCCTCATTTTCTAGTGCTCCTTCCTCTCTAGCTCTCATTCAGATGGTTGATCCATATCCTGCTGGGTCTCTCTTTTGATTTTCTTAGGAAATAAAGACATGTTCTCTCTCTCTCTCTCTCTCTCTCTCTCTCTCTCTCTCTCTCTCCCCCCTTTTGGCCAGAAGTCAACCTCAGGTTGTTCTTCAGTCATCCACTTGGTGTTTTGAACCAAGGTCTTTCCTTGGTTTGGAACTCACCAAATAGGCTGATGATACAGGAGAGACCTGGGCCTTTTTAGGGTTCTCATTAATAAAAGAATTTAAAAATTGACTCAAATGTCTAATTAAGGACAATTTTAATAGAGTTTAAAATAAAACCTCCAGGGCAGGCAAGCTGTAAATCTTAGCAGGTGCCCAGAGGAGGAGGATGGAGGTGGGGGAGGAGGGAGCCATGCGGTTTAAGCTGGTATGGAGGTCAGGCACATGGCTTTAGGGAGCTTTAGAGAAAATGTAGAGAAATGCTAAATAATGGGGAAGCCCAAATTGTTGGAGAACACATGCTTAGAAAAGAGATGGAAAAAGAAAAGATGTTACTTTCCTGGGCAGACTTTCGAAGCCACACGGTTGATGCTTGGTAATCTACTGCAGTACAGTTGGGAATTCTGGACAGGAAAAAGTACAGTATCTCATCAAAGCACTAATTGTTCCACCTCTCTTTCTAGAATGGCTTAAGGTGAACCCACGTCCTTAGGGGTGGTCTCTTAGCCAGGTGACTGACCTGGCCCAACTGGAATGTTAGGTCTCTACCCAGCGATTCCAGTACTTTGAGCAAGAGTAGTTTTCTCTTAACGGCCCTTCATTGCTACTGTAACACTAGGCTGCCTGGCCAGTGAGCCCCAGGGATTTGCCCATCTTCACCTCCCCAGCAGTGGGATTACAAATGCCTGCCACCCCTGCTTTTCATGTGGGATCCGGGAATCCAGTTCAGGCCCTTTTGCTTGGAAGGCATGCACTTTACTGACTGAGCCATCTCCCCAGCCCTTCTTGGCACTTTCAAAGTTGTAGGATGGTCAAGGACAGACATGATCCCCTGACAATTGGTTATGGATGGTGATAGGGTCATGGTGCTTTTAGGGCTGAAGTGGCCATTCCAGGGGAGCAAGGGAAGATTGCAGCACTTGCCAGTTATTATGGGGTACAGGTTGTCATGGTGATAGAAGAACTGAAAACAGAATGAGCAAGATGTTGAAATAGTGGAAAAAAAGCCCACAATAGATATTCTCTGAATTGTGTATGAGGAAGTCATATCCTGCCTCTGTGGGGCTGGAAGACAACAGAAAGTTAACCATTGCAACAGTAATGTATTTATAAGAATTCTTTACCACTCTCTCTCTCTTCGTCCCTCTCTCCCTCCCTCCCCTCTCTTCTTCCTCTCTCTCTCCTTCTCTCTCTCTCCCTCACTGTCTTGCTATCCATATCCATGTAACAAACCAAAATTCAAACGAAACAAGCCACTTTGTATTCACATAGAGCTTTACAATTTACATAAAACCTTTAAGACATTCATTTATTTACCATATACTATTGAGTGTATTTCTTCAGTGTATATGATGCATTAGAAACTGAACTGCTTCCAGGGTTACAATAGGGAAAAAAAGCAGAGCTAGACTCTCCCTCCCTGGGACTTATACTATAGTGGGTTTGACTGGGTTTTATTGAACATTTACTGCATGCTAGTCCCTGTGCTAGGCATAGAAGCCCCCAAGGTACCCTCATTATATCCTTTACCAAGACAGAGTTGGCGACGGTGCACAAAACTTAAAAGGTAGGTGACTTGCCTAAGATCAGACAGCTGCTGCTGGGCCAGGGAAGGAACACAAGTCCTTGGCTCTGAGGTGCTCGTTCCTCACGAGTCTTCTCTTCCACACTTGATTTTGTTCTACACATTCTGGAAAGACCATGGAGCCCAACCTTGAAGGCTGAGTGGGGTTTGGAGACAGCATTCCAGGAAGGGAGACTTGAGTAAGCTTGGAGCAGGGGATGAGAAGGCAGGAAAGGAGAGGGGCATTAGGAGTATCATTTCTGGAATCGGGAGCTAAACCCTGGGGGGTTAACCCTGGTAGGGCAGAGTGAGGGTGGAAAGGTGGGCTGTGGCCAGGTGGTGGTAGCCTTGAGGGCTGCTCTTCTAAGTTATTCCTTCAGGAAACAGGGAACTGAGAGCATTCACCAGTGTGAAAAGGCTAAGGTCTGTGAGGGAAGATTAGTCATACAGGAAGACAGAGGACACATTCAGTGCATTTGGTTAGGATGGCCAAACAGCGCCAAAAGATTATAGAACATTGCATTAGGAAGCTGTAGCTGTGCCCACCCCCAACTTCCCCACTCTGAAGAACAAACTAGTCATTGCTCCTTGTATAGTATATATTTAGTGTATGTGTTCCAATCCCACAGGAGCCTCTGAAAAACACACATTCAGGCTCTGCAGGTCTAGGGTGGGCCTAGGGTCCTGCCTTCCTCATCAGTCCCCCAGTGATACAGATGGCATGTCTCTGGGGACCACACTGTGTAGTGAGATGCAGCGAATGATGACAGGGTACACAGAGCCCCTACCCTGCCCTGCAACTCTGCTGTACCCTCTGTTTACATTCAAGTCTTAATCAAGAGGCAGCTAGGATCACTTTCCTTGTTTATAACAAAGTGGCATTTCTGAGCTTTGAGCTAACATGTTCAAAGCTGCAGGGACAGGCTAGCTCAGTCTCTATGAAGCCTTCAGGCCCTGCTGAGCAAACAACATGCAGTCCTAGTCTCAAAACTTCTCATTAACTTCAGGTCATTTCTGCAGAAAGCCTGCTGCTGCACATTAACCACAAGAGAGATCCAATCATTACTCATCGTTGGACAGGAAGAAGAGGCAGTTTTCTCTTTTACTCTCGTGACCAAAAAGGATTCCATGACTGAGTAAAGATGTGAAGGGTACAAGGTCAACAAAGCCAGTGTCTTAAATGACAACATTTCATGTAGTCTTGGTGCACTGGGGCTGGGGAGCAGGCACGGTCTACTGGCCATGTTGGTGCCATGTGTACCTCTGTGACCACATTCCTGGTGTGGGACAAGGCAGGGCAGGAGGTCAAGGAATGTCTTCTTCCCACTGTGAGGATTTGGGCTGCAGGGGCATTGCATAATCTACTGTTGCAACACCCTTTCTGGGATTTCTCGTTTCTTCTGGATAGATCCTTAAGACTAGAGAGGAGGCTGACAAGAGGCCAGATATAGGTTCTAGGCAAGGTAATCTCTTGTGAGCACCTAAGAGTTAGTGACTGAAAGGGGCTGTGCCCCAGCTGTATGTATGGGTGCCAGCCCAGGGCTATGCCTGACAGTTGAACTTCAGTGCCCACTGGCTGGGGTGACATAGCAGTGTGATATGTGATTATAGGCCTCCACATCACCTGGTATTTCTTGAAGGTGTCTGGGCCTCCCTTTGGATCCACAGAATTGAGAGTTGGGGATGGAAGGAAGATTTTGTTTTTAATAGGTTTTCTAAGTGCTTCCTGTAGACTTGGAAAGTATTCATAGATTCGACAAGCAACATAATAGACCAGAGAAAGGAGAAAGAATGTGGGCTTTGGAGTCAGATAAATCCCTCAGACTTGTGCTTTGTCCTTATAGTTTCTTAGCTATGTGACTGTGTACAAATCCCTTGACTTCATAGAGTCCCATCTGTAAAATGGGTTTATGATGCTCTGCCTAGGCTGTTGCATGAGACTCACAAGAAGACAAAGTGCTGAAGTACTTGCTACATATCAGATGCTCCATAAGTACTTATGGGTTTAAATTCAGTGTGTCCTACTGCCCTCCTTTCTCTTTTTCTTTATTGGTGTGTGTTGTGTTGTGTGTATGGGTATGTCCTTGTTGGTGTGTGTGTGTGTGTGTGTGTGTGTGGAATTTTTTTTCTTGATCTCTTTCCGCCTTTCCTTTTTGAGAACCTGCCTAGACTGGCTGGCCAGTGAGCCCCAGGTTTCCTCCTTTGTACCCCTCCTCAGCACCAGGATTACAGGCATGTGCTGCTATGCCTGGCTTTTTGGGCATAGGTTATGGGGCTCCAACTTCAGGTCTTCGTGCTTAGACGGCAGGCTGTTTACCCACTAAGCCGTCTCCTCAGCCCCATTTTTGTTTCTTAATGATATGGCCTCAGGTGCTCCCTTGCCTAGGACATTTGTAGTCAGGAGATTGAAGGGTGTGAGGAGGTTGGAACAACTAGATGGTGAATAGGAGTTACTCTCATTTTATCTATTGACTTTGAGGTGAATGCAAGAAATCGGGGTCTCAGCAGCCCAGGGTACTGGGCTGATTCTAACAAGATGTAGTTTAACAGGGACAGTAAGGAAAATTGACCTTGGGCATCACACAATTTGGGCATCACATGAGGCCCAGGATAGCTTCCCAATGTGGTGTAATTAATAGCAAGCAAGGGAACCTTGGGCTGGATTATAAGAAGCATAAATCCTAGAATCAGAGAGTAAGAGACTTGCTTTTCTCTCTGCTTTGGAGGAGCCTGGGAACTCACACACCGAGCAGGGAGGAGAGTCAATCTCACAAGGAGACGTCAGAGGATGGAGATGGGAGTCAAGACAGTAAAGTTGAATTTGGGGATGGAAAGAGGCAAAACGCTGCTGTGTGATGCTCTGAAAGTGTGAATTGCAGGAGTGAGCAAAGGAGGAGAAAAGCTGGGGTAGAAACTTGTGACAGAGCCTTATATGGAGAAACATCAGTAGCAGTTGCTATGGTCCGGCTCCTCTACCCGCCCCGCTGGGTTGCTTTAGCCACTAGCTTTCCAACAGCCTCACAGCCAGTCACTCTTTTCTCCAGTTCCACACGAGGAAAGAGGTTTAGAAAGGGAAGTGACTTAGCAAAGTCACACAAGTAGAAGGGGTGAAGCCAGGAACTAAACCTCGGGACTCTGAAGACCTTGCACGCTCCCTAGCTGGGTTTTGTGTCCTGTCTGTAGCAGAGGACCTTGAAGAAGAATTGCACTGCATTGACTAAAACAATGAATTCTCTGTCGTTGTAGGTAACCATCTGCTAAGGGTTCCAAAGAAAAATACTTAGATATTTTTAAAAAGCAGTTCAGTTGGTCCTAAGAATTCTGGAATCAAATGCTTGAGATCCCACCCTGTTTCATAGAACTACTGTAGTGTAAGTAATCAACCCAAGACCAGATTCCTACAAAAAGAACCCCCAAAAGATATGTCTTTAAAAAGGCTGGGGTTGTCTGAGATGTCCCCAAAGCTCCTCCCAGACTGGAAAATGCACAGGCAGTTGCGCTCTCCTTAGCAAGCATGGGTGACCTTCCTCCTCCTCCCACCATTGGTATTTCTTGGAGCCAGCTTTAAGTCTCTGCCCCTAGGCACTTGCCAATCCTCAGGGCTCACCCTTCAATCTGACACGTTTACTATATACATTGTGGAGAAAGCCCATGCTAAGAGAAAGCCAGGATTACCAATGAGCAAAGGAAAGACACACCCCTGCTAGCTGCTTCTCTGAGTAGAGGGAACATGCCCTTTGATTTGAATCCAGTGCCTTCACTGCTTAAAGGAGGCCTTGAGTAAGTTACTTAACATCATTTAGTCTGGATTTGAAGATTAACACTACATAGATCTTTGGGGAATCCAGAAAGCCGTGTACACACATAGGACTGCACACACATTTGGTGTTAACAGGCTATGGCTTTATCCAGTCGCTACTTGACCAGTAAATGAGATGAGACTTTGGTGGCTACACCTGACCAAAAAATACAGATGTTACAGAATTACCTCTGAAAGTTCACTAAATAAAAAGACAAAGCAAACAAACAAGAAACTGGGGGGGGGGGGGCAAAGTTTAGATTTTGTATTCATGAGATCTCAAACTTAAATGCCTAAACTTCTACCTTAACTTAAAGACAATGAGAGCAGGTTAAAACTAAAGCCGGAAGAAAGAATAAAAGAATAAACATTAGAACCAAAGAAATGAAGGAGAATACAAACACAATAGAGAAAATGAAATGTAAGTTAGAGCAAGAAAACCGGTAAAAAATAAGAAAACTAGAAAGGACAATCACGATATCACAGCCATCAGGAATAAAGAAACAGCTTTAGTACTGGCCTGCCAGGAACGAGGAGGATTCCAAGGGGACACAACCAGATACAGCAGGCACAGCTCACAGTGGACACTGCATCCCGAGGGCAGAGAGAACTCACTCCCCATCAGATCAGGAGAAACACACGTATCTGTTCCTGCAAGTTCTTTAAGTATCCTTCATTTTTATTTCTTATTGATTGCATTTACTTGCTGATTTACCTATTTTGTGTATTTGCACATGTGGTGTTCAGAGGACACTTTGCAGGAATTCATTCTCTCCTTGCACCATGTGAGTCTCAGGGATCAAACTCGGGTGGTCAGACTTGGTGGCAAGAGCCTTTCCCCACTGAGCCATCTTGCTGGTCCTCTTTTCAAAAATCCTTTAAACTTTTTTGGTTGTTGTTGTTTTTAGTGTAATCTGTTGCGCAGAGCTACAGGTTTTATAATCACTGTGCTGGATAGCATTAGTGTCAACTTTACACACCTGGGTTGAGGGAGCCTCAACTGGGGACTTTCCTCCATTGGACTGGCCTATGGCCAGGTCTGTGGGGCATCTTCTTAATTACTGAGTGATGTGGGAGAGCCCAGCCCACTGTGGGTGGTGCCACCCCTGGGAAGGTGGGCTTGTGTTGCATAAGAAACCAGGTTGAGCAGGGGCCAGGGGAGCAAGCCAGTAAGCAGCGTTCCTCCATGGCCTGTAATCTAGCTCCTTCCTCCAGGTTCCTGCCCTGAGTTCCTACCTTGGGCTCCCTGATGAACTGTGTCCCGGGAGATGTAAGACAAATAAACCTTTTCCTCCCCAAGTTGGTATTGGTCAGAGTATTTTGTCACAGCAATGGGGAACAAACTAGAACAGAAATTGGTACCAGAGAGTGGGGCATTCCTGTGACAGACCTGACTGGTGTTTTTTAGGAGTATTATGGAAGCATTCAGAACTTTGAGCTGGAAAAGCCATTGAGTGCTTAGTTTGTTGCTGTGGAGCTTGGAAAAGTTATACTGAAAGAGTTGTGAACAATAGAGGCCTGACTTGTGAAGCTTCAAAGGGAAGCAGAGACTATCAGGGCTATTTGTGTGATATTTTGAATTCAGAATCTGTGGCTTTTGGTTGGCTGGGGTTGAAGAATCAGTTGTAATTAAGAAGAGACCACAACCTGAAACAAAACCTTTGCTTTATTGGGATAATCGATGCTGGTTACCTGGGACTGAGAAATCATCTGTACGTACCAAGAGACCAGCATCACCATGATGAAACCTTCTGGGAAGTATTTTCTCAGGGTCTGCACACAGAAGCTGTGGTTGAGAGGAGGCCCGAGCCTCCATCTCTAGCTGGAAGCAGGACTTGGTAATGTGTAAGAGTCTCCTGCATGGTTCTGGTGTTGAAAGCGTGAAGGGGTCACAGAGAGCAGCTGAGACTTGGCACTCTGAGAGGCCAGGAAAGGCCATAGGTGAAAGTGCAGCTTCAGTTGCAGTGAAGACCCCAGGATTGAAGGGGTCA
>NW_008351176.1:2359004-2368024 GCF_000622305.1 Nannospalax galili
TGGTCAGAGTATTTTGTCACAGCAATGGAGAAACAAAGTAGGACAATCACAGTTTTGAACAGGTGTATCGTGTTGCCCTCCCTTTCCTCCTTCTCCTTTCACGTGGTGAGTATGTGTACACGTGGGTGCATGTGTATATTCTAGGTTCCATATGTGTGAGAAAATACATTTTTCTTTCAGACTCTGGTTTATTTCATATTTTAAGCTGATCTCTAGCTCCATCTCTTTTTCTGTAAAAGACATAATATTGTTCCTTTAAAATTTTTTTTAATTTTTTAAATATTTTATTTATTTTTATTTTATGTGTATGTGTGTATTGCCTGCTTGTAGGTAAGTGCACCCATGTCATACAATGCCTGTGGAGAACAGAAGAGGCTGTTGGATCTCTGGAACTGGAGTTATGGACAGTTGTTAGCTGCCATGTGGATGCTGGGATTTGAACCCGGGTCTTCTGCAAGAACAACCAGTGTTCTTAACCTCTGAGCCATCTCTCCAGCCCCTATTGTTCTTTTTATAGCTGCAACTCTACTGTGTACATCTACCATATCTTCTTTATTCATTCATCTATTGAAGGACACCTAGACTGACTCATAACCTGACTGTTGTTAACCTGACATAACCTGTGCAATGTCTCCATGACTTCTGATCATCACCATGTTGGGATTTGAGCCAGGCCAAAACAAAAACAAGCATCAGACATCTAGGTTGAAAGGGAAAAGTAATTATAGGGGTTACAAAGATGGCTCAGTGGTTAAGAGCACTGGCCACTCTTGCAGAAGACCATGTTTCAGTTCCCCACACCCACATGGTGGCTAACAACTATCCCTAACTCCAGTTCTAGGGGATTTGATGCCCTCTACTGGTCTCCACAGGCATTGCACCCACATGGTGCACATGTAGGCAAAACACTCATGCACATAAAATAAAATTATTAAAAAATTTATTTGTAGGGCCGGGCGTGGTGGTGCACTCCTTTAATCCCAGCACTTGGGAGGCAGAGGCAGGTGGATCTCTGTGAGTTCAAGGGCAGCCTGGTCTACATAGTGAGTTCCAGGACAGCTGGAGCTACAGGGAGACCCTGTCTCAAAAAGACCAAAAAAAAATTATATTTGTAAATCAGATGATTCTATGTAAAGAAAATTATAGAACCTGGGTGTGGTGGCTCATACATATAATCCCAACACTAGGAAGGTTGAAGCAGGAGGATTGCCATGATGATGAGACTAATCTGGGCTACATAGTTCAATTCTTGTCTAAACAACAACAGTAAAAATCCTTAGGAATCCCTATAAAAACTCCAGCAAAGCTAATAACCAAACTCAATGAGGTTATGGAATTTATAAGCTCAATATGTAAATATTCAGTTATATTTCTATACACCGGTCATTTAAAATGACAGTAAGAAAGTAATTCTGTTTGTAAAAAGCCCCCCCCAAAATACTTAAGAGTAAAATGAATCAAAGCAGTGAATTCCATAAAACAAAAAAATTGAAAGTGGAAAATGTGCTACAAAATGGAACATGCTGTGTGTGGAAATGTCAGAAAAGTGAACCTGGGCAGACCGGAAGCACACTAGTGGTTTTAAGGAAAGGGGGTGGTGGTTAGTAAGGGGACTGGAATTTCTTCTTAGGGTGATAAAAATAATCGGGAATTAACATTGGTGATGGTTGCATGGCTTTATATCATAAATATACTAAAGTCTCCTGCCTTGTACACTTTAAAAGAAGAAACATCATGACATGGATTATATCTCAACTTTGAAAAGTTTGGCTGTAACAGATGCAGAGCCCTGAATATTGCATAACACACATGTAACACACCATGACTGTTGGCTTTCTCCCTTTCCTTCCTTCCTTCATGGTGTTCCTTAAAGGACTGTTCTGGTCTTCTTGTCTCTGAGTCTCTGCCAAGGGCATCAGCCTGATGGACTGAGAAGCCATGTGTATAATCTCATGTCAGTTCCAGTTTCCTGAAGTCTTGACGGTTTGGCCTCAGACTCTCCCTCCTGATGTAGAGTCAAATCTCAGATCAGCAGAGCTGGAGCTGGAAGTCACGAAACCTGCCTGTCTCTTCCACCGTTCAGCCAGCAGGTGTGAGGACGCTGCACTCAGGGACAGGGCATGTGCGGCCCCGAGCCTCATTAGTCAGCCTTCCTGGATATCTGTCCTCTCATGCCTTCTTACCTCTTTACTTTATTTTTTTATAACTCTCCACATTCATGTCAGGGTGGTATGGCCACGGCCTAAAGGATACTGGGAGGGTCAGTGAGGTCTGTGCATTGGGAAATGCATGGGTAGTGACTCAACAGGAGAAAGATGATACTGACCACAAAGCTGCACCATGCAACTCACTGGGCAAGGAAGGCTGTGGTTCCATTAGGGAGACACCACAGGAACCCGCGGTGGCCCAGCAGTTTCAGATTCCATGCCTCTAAAGGAAGGGAAAGGCTAGGAACAAAGAGCTCCTGTCTTGAAGAAAATGGAATGGGGAACTTCTGTGTCCAGAAATTACTTTCACAAGAAAAGCAGTTTCAGTTTCCATTAGTAGAAATAAGGCAGGGAGGGAGGGGCCCATGGGAAGGGAAGAGGAGGTGGAGGAGGGTGCAGCTCCGAGGAAGACTCTCAGAGTGGGTCTGAGGTGGGTGAGGACCTGGGAATCTGGGGATCTGGCTTCATGTTCCCACCTGCACCTCTTCTGTCCCCTGCATGCAGCTTCCCTTCCATCTGCTCCAGAATCTCTTCTTATGGTCAGTCCAGTGTCAAGATCAGGTGTCAGCATGGGCCGAGGCTAGAATGGGCTACCATTAGGCCATCAGAGAGGGCAGAATTAGGATGAAGCCCATAGAAGTAGGGCAGCCTGCTGTGGTTCCTGATAACTGAGATTAGAGGCCGGCCAGGCTGGAACAGAAGCCATCAGTGCACACACAGCTAGGCCCCACTGAGTGCTAATCCATATCCTCTTCTCTTCTCCAAGAACACTTTCACCTGCTAAGGAGGAGGAAGGAAGTAGGCAGAGTCCTCTTCTCCTACCCTTAGATTCCTGGATGCTGGAGTCCTCCTGTAAGGTGGGTGGCAAGGTACCCTCAGCGCCTCCCGTCCCTCACAGCTCCTCCCCTCCCCGACAACCATCAGCTGCAGCTGCATGACTGCAATGACTCTGTAGAAATGGCAAGGTGACTAGGTTTTTCTTGCACTGACATAGGAACTGGTGACATTGAGATACTAGGTCCCTGAGTGAGCACATGAAGCTGAGCCCTCCCCCTGCAGTGGGCTTTTTTGTGTGTGAGAGAAACAAATGTTAGTGTAGGCACAGAGATCTGAGAACCACTTGTTACTGTAGCACAACCTAGCCTGTCCTGACAAGTGTACCAAGACGGAGTGTCATCCCTCAACAAGCCGCCCTGAACCGAGAAGCCCCACTGAGCCACATTCTTTCTTCTCCTCAAAGGTGACTTCAAGACACAGTCCAGCGCTACATGCCCTGGGCTTATGGAAGATGGCTTCTAGGAGTTCATCAGCCATGCAAGCTTGTCAGAGTCTCTCTTAGGCAGAGCTGATGTCTTGATTGAGATGTTGTTACCCACCTCTCCCTGCAGCTTCCGTTTCTTTGTGTGTGTGTGTGTGTGGGGGTGTATGCACATGTATTTAAGACCTAGGCCAACCTTGGGTGTCATTCCTCAGGAGCTGCCCATCTTGTTTTTTCAGACAGGGACCTGGAACTCACTGAGTAAGCTGGTTTGCCTGGTTAGCAAGCCCCGGGGATCCACCTTGCTCTGCCTTTCCAGCACTGGGATTCTAAGCAGTGACAAGCCCAGCTTTCGATGTGCATGCTAGATCACGGTCCTCATCTTGCATGGCAAGCACTTCACCAACTGAACAATCTCCCTAGACCATGCAGCCTTTACCTCTAAGGTCTCTTCTCCCAACAAGATTCCACCCCAGTCTGGTCTTCCAGAACTCTGAAAACTGGAGAGCACAGAATGGTGTATTTGAGGATGTCTCTCAGTTCTCCTGAGCTATGATGCTTCTTTGCCACTGGTTTTGATCACAGCTTTTCCCCCATAGGACCTGATCATTCTTCCTGCCTTCACCATGTAATGGTTCTAACATGCACATCAGCCTGGGCCCTGTCCATGGAGTGCTTGCTCCAGGCCCCTGTCAAGCCAATGCTAAGACAGGGCTCAGCTTGTTTTAGGGGAAATCCCTTTGGGGCTTGCCCTGGCCTGGAGGGTGGAAAAGAGTCTATTCACAATCCGATGAGGGACCTGGATCTCCAGTCCATATCTGCAGGTACACACCCATAGAGCTGAAGGGAAGCACTTCCTGTCCCATTAAGGAGGGCTTCCTCCCCACCCTTTCCCCAGGCATCCTGTCCAGGGGAGAGACCTCTGGCAGAGTGTGCCTGAGCAATGCTGGTGCATTCCTACCTCTGACGCTCATTAACCTAGACCAGCACCCATCAAGTTTATTTATATTCCTGCAGCTGCAGAATCCACCACTTGCACATTCCTGGGAATGTTTCTGCACTTGTCTGTTTAGAAAGAAGTTGACTATTTGGAACAGAGGCGATTTTCAG
The DNA here is from genome assembly GCF_000622305.1 of Nannospalax galili. NCBI lineage: Eukaryota > Metazoa > Chordata > Mammalia > Rodentia > Spalacidae > Nannospalax > Nannospalax galili. The sequence goes on from NW_008351176.1 coordinate 2,363,580, forward strand.
GGAGGAGCCCTCCACATTCTCCTCAAGCCCAGGTTGGCCATGTCGTAGGCTTAGCCAGCCTAGGCTTTGCTCTTGCTGGTGATACAAAGGCTGTATCACAGTGGTTTGGAGAATGCTATGCTGTCAAGTCATGTGAGTTTAATTTCCAGTTCTGTTGATTTGCATCCAGGAAACCTTGGGAGGTTTCCTTAACGTCACACATTTTATCTCCATCATCCACAGCCTGGAGCTGATTCTTACACAGACCTGCCAGGGCCCACAGTAAGATGAGATACCGTAACTCACGCTAAAAGTGTGCGGTGATTGCCGTAGAGGGAACGCTTCACCTACCCAATTCCCTTCCTCGTGTCCCTACAGGGTAGCATTTCCGTTCTTTTCTGCAAAGGCTTGCAGCAGTAATTTCCCAGAGATTAATTCTATCTTAAAATAACTTCCTTCACACCTTGGGTAGCTTGGCACCATCAGGAATCATCTGGTTATAAAATTAATCTAGAGGGGCCCACCGGGGGTCCAGGATTCTTATATGCCCCAACTCACCCCATGGACCAATTCCCAACCACAGCCCCTCAGAGCCCTTTAGTCTAACAATCTGTCCACACTCACCGAAGTACCTCACTCAGGCCAAGACTACATCCAATCCCTTTTTCCCTTTCTCCATGTTTCAAGCCTTGCTAATGTCCAGGGTGCAGTGGAAGGCCTCCCTCCCCCAGGAAGTCCTCACTGACCAGGCAGAAATTCTGCACCATTCATATGGTGGTTAGTCACTACAGAATTGTCTCTGTGGTTTTTATTTTTGCTTGTTTTTACATATGGTCTTCCCCCAAGTGTGAGAGGACTTTGAGGGCAGGGACGTGTTTCTGTAACTAAAGTGTGGCTTTCAGTAGGTACTCAAAAATGGCTGGCCTCCTAGACAGATGGGTAGTTATGGGTCTTAGGTGGACTGGGGACATCCAGTTGGCATTACGGACTTCCTGAAGGCCCCTGGGGAACAAGGAAGAGCGAAAGGACATTCTTACCCCTGGGGGCTGGAGTGGGGCTGGGAGAAGTGAAGAGACACTGCAAGTTCATTAACTTTTCAGCACCTAGTTTCAATGCCTACCTTTAAAGTGGGCTGGCAATCTCTGCGTCATCTAGTTGTGAAGAGTAAACAAGTTAAATTCAGGTAAAGCCGAGCTCTGTTCCACCCACACCTGTGCACACTCTCAACCATACCCTGAAGGTTTGGAGAGTCCTTTGGTGGAAAGACAACATTCGAACCCTGTCTCTACCACTTCCAGCTCAGTGATAAGGAGTATGTTCCCCTCTGAGCCTGCTTGTTGAACTAAAATTGAAAAAACATGCCCATGACACCAATTTAAGGGGGAATGAGATACAACTTATTAAGCCTAGAAAACAGTGTCTGTCGTATATGGGAGGACGTTGGTGCATCCCCCTTCTCTTTCATTTAAGTCTCCCTTTTCTGCCAGACTGGGTGTCTTGGCAAGTGGAGGAACGAACAATGCAGAGACTTCAACACGTGGTTTTAAACTGAGGTTGATGGGGGCCTGCTGCCCTCTGCTGGATTTAATAGGCATGACGGCTTTGAGTGCTCTCTGGTGCCATCTTATGGTAGAAGAGGTGAGTGACAGAAGAGCAGAACTGGGGCTTCTGACTGGCAGTTTGAGAGGCCTTTGGGGGGGTCCGCATTGTCCACAGACTGTAGGGAAGGAAGTAGACATTCCCATGAGCTAGACATTGTACCAAGTGCCAGACAAAGATAATGATACGGAGACAGTCTGGCATAGATATGAGGTTCTCTTTGATGAACTTAGAATGTGGGGATCTTTGTTTTTAAAAATCCAGTGTAGTTGTGTATTAATTTATTTACAGACAATAATGTATGCATTTTGAGAGTTCTGGAATGTATGTGCAGATGAAACCACTGTCCTAGTCAAACTACAGAGCGTTTCCAGCGTTCCAGAGAGTCTTCTTGGGTTCTTTGCAGGTAGTCTCCACATTCCAGTCCAGGCCGGTCCTGGTCAGACTGCTGCTGCTTTAGCTGACCTATTCCCCTTGAGGAACTATGTTCACACGGGACTACACCATAAGTACTATTTTGTGCCTGGTTTCTCTGAACAATAAAGGCTTTGAGGATTCATTCTGATTTTGTACGGATCAGTTGTTTCTTCTTGTTATACGGATTTCAAAAGTATAAACATAACCATTTATCTGATCTCTTGACAGAAATTTGGGCTGTTTGCAGTTTTGCACTGTGATGCATATCTGTGTACCGTTTTTCTGTGAACTTTGTGCACCTTTTAATTTTTTTTTAGCTTCTAAATTTATCTGGGGTGAATTTCTAGAAGTGAAATTAATGGGTCAGAGGGTAGATGCGTGTCCGACTGGATAAGAAAGTGGGGAACTTTATTCCAAAGTATCTCCGCCATTTTGCACTCCCAGTATCAGAAGTTATGTACATGCTCACAGTCAGACGCTTTTCTTTATCTTTCTGTTCTCTTCCTTCCTTCCTTCCTTCCTTCCTTCCTTCCTTCCTTCCTTCCTTCCTTCCTTCCTTCCTTCCTTCCTTCCTTCCTTCCTTCCTTCCTTCCTTCCTTCCTTCCTTCCTTCCTTCCTTCCTTCCTTCCTTCCTTCTTCCTTCCTTCCTTCCTTCCTTTCCTTCATTTTAAACGTTTTAGACCTTCTAGTATGTGTGATTCCATCACACTGTGGCTCTAATTACATTTCTTTAATGCTCAGTGATGTTGAGGTGCTTGCTGGCCATTTGTATATCTTTTTTCTTAGAAGTTGCAATTAAAGTCATTTGGTCATCTTCATTAGTGACTTGAGAGCATGTCTTTTACATTTTGGATACAATGCCTTTGTCAGTTATGACCCTCATCCTCATGTAGCATGCCTTTTCTGTTTCTTAGTGGTGTCTTCTAAAACGCAGCTTTCAATTTTGTTGACAAACTTCAGTTAGCAATTTCTCTTTCCTCCTTCTTTCCCTCTTGGCTCTCCCTCACTCCCTTCCCCCCTCCTTCCCTCTCTCCCGTCCTTCCCTCCTCCCTATTCTTTATGTTTACTTCAGGAAATCTTTGTCTGCATTAAAACTGCAAAAATATTCTCCTGTTTTCTTTCCATCAAAAACTGACACCACAGCAAGAACATCTGCTCCAACTATGTCAAAATATTACATTGGCAATACTAGCCAGCATAATAAGGCAAGATAATGAAATAAAACAATACAGATTATACAGGAAGAATTAAAGTTATAATTGTGATTCAATTTTTTTCTTAATGGTCCATCTTGAACTAGCAAATAGAGAACCGGAGCCAGCAACGTTTGTTTTTCAGGTCACTGTTCACTATGGGATTACCGTCAGCAGTGTCTTAACCAGACACGTGGACTCTATTCTGTTTTACAGATATTTTTACCCTGTCAAAGCCATTGTTATGGTTGGAAGCTGAAACATCTCAGAAAGACGTTGCCTACGCCTGGAATTCTTCCCCTGTGTTTTCCTTCAGGTGCTTCAAATTTCAGATTTTAGTCTGATATTTTTGATCCAATCTTTTGATATGACTTTTTATAGAGAGTGGGCGTTAAGGCTCTAGTTTCATTCTTCTGCACAGTGATAGCCAGATTTCCCAGCATTGTTTGCCTAAAAGGCTGTCTTTTCTCAAAAGTATGTTTTTGGTATCCTTGTTGAAAATCAGGTGGCTGTGGCTGGGTGGCTTAATTTCTGTCCCATTGGTCTACATGTCTGGTTTTGTACTAGTATTATGTTAGGGTTTGTAACAAATAAGATTCTATGATTATTGAGTATAATTTCAAATTAAGTGTTGTGGTACCTCCCACATTGTTTTTTTTCTGCTTAGGATTGCTTTGGCTGTTTGGAGTCTTGTGCACTCGTATAAAATTTAAGATTCTCCTTAGCTCTGTGAAGAAGGTCACTGAAAGTTTCAGAGGGGTCACAGTGACTCTGTGGATTGCCCTTGGCAACGTATTTGTTTTCACAATGATAATTCTGCTGATTCATGAACATGGGATGTCTTTTCATTCTCTAGCGTCTTTAATTTCCTTCTCCAATGTTTTAAAGTTTTCATTGTGTAGGTCTTTCATTTTGTTGATTAAGTGGTTAGATCTAGTCTCAGACATTCTATTTTTGAAGCTATTGCTAATGGACTGTTTTCCTGGTTTGTTCTTAACGTGTTTGCTATCGGTATATAGAAAAGCTACAGATTTTGTCTACTGATTTTGGAGTTCTGCTGCTTTGCTAACATTGTTTGTTGGATCAAAGGGTTTTCCCCTGGGGTCTTTGGTTTTTTTTTTTTTTTAAATATAGGATCATTTTGCTTGCAAATAGGGACAATTTAACTTCTTTTTTTTCCTATTTTATTTCTTTTATTTTATTTTCTTGACGTATTGCTTTTAGCTAAAACTTCAAGCACTATATCAAATACGAATG
>NW_008351176.1:2369355-2372698 GCF_000622305.1 Nannospalax galili
AGGTCCTTTGCAAGAGTAGCCAGTGCTCTTAACCTATGAGCCATCTCTCCAGTTCCATGGAGTTTCTATTTTTTAAAAAAATGTGTGTGTATTTTCATGGGTGAGAGTGCAGATGTGTGCATGCCATAACACACATGTGGAAGTTACAGGATAACCTTGGGTGCTGGGCCTCACCTTCCCCTAGTATGAGACAGTGTCCTTTGTTTGATACTGTGTACACCAGGCTAACTGGCCTATGAGCCATCTCTCCAGTTCCATGGAGTTTCTATTTTTTAAAAAAATGTGTGTGTATTTTCATGGGTGAGAGTGCAGATGTGTGCATGCCATAACACACATGTGGAAGTTACAGGATAACCTTGGGTGCTGGGCCTCACCTTCCCCTAGTATGAGACAGTGTCCTTTGTTTGATACTGTGTACACCAGGCTAACTGGTCAGCCAGCTTCTGGGGAGTCTCAGGCCTCCACCACCCATCCCATCATAGTAGCAATGGAATTATAGTCGCACAGTATTATACCTAGCTTTGTGTGTGTTCTGGGGACTTGAACTCAGGTCCTCATGCTTGTATGGCAAGCATTCTACCCACTGAGCCATCTCCATAGCCACATTTCTGAATTTTTAATGCAAGTACTTACAATTACATTTTTCTTTTGTGTGTAAATATGTATATATGTGAATGTGTGTTTGTGTGGATACACATATATGTGTGGGTGCATGTTCATGTACATGAGCATGGGTGTTGTGACCCAGCCTTGGATCCTGTTTCTAAGGAAGTCACTCACATGGATTTTTGAGACAGGGTCACTCACTGACCCAGGGCTCACAGATTAGGCTAGTCTGGCAGGCCAGCAAACTCCAGGGATCCACATTTCTTTGCCTCCCCAGTGCTGGGATTAAAAGTACAGGGCTTCACATCTGTCTGTTTTATGTGGGTTCTGGGGACTAAACTAAGACCTTGTGCCTGCAAGGCAGACACTTTACTGTTGAGCTCTCTCCCTAGCCTTCCTACCTTTTCTTTGAGACAGAGTCTCTGTAGTCCAGGATGGCCTGAAACTCACTATGTAGTCCAGGATGGCCTGAAACTCACTATGTAGTCCAAGATGGCCTGAAACCCACTATGTAGTCCCGGATGGCCTGAAACTCACTATGTAGTCCAGGATGACCTCAAACTAGTGATCCTTATGCCTTAGCCTGTGGAGTGTTGGAATTACAGGTGGACATCACCATGCTTGGTTTAAACAGCTACAGGTCTGATGTTTGCACCACAGACCACTGAGGGTCACAGGAACAGAATGTCCCCCTAGAATTGCCTTTTCGGAGAGGGTTTAGGAGATATGTGTTTTCATTTTCATTTGACTGTAGGGACTTTCACATTTCCCGTCTGAGTTCTTCAGTGACTCGATGATCAAGTTCCATGTACTTACAGTTTCTCTAGGTTTCTTGCTATTGATTTTTAGGTTTTTTTTTTTTTAACTTTTAGAAACACTTTATTGAGAATTTCATACATGCATGTAAGGTGTTTTGATCAAATCCATGCCCACTCCCTCCTTGCCAATACCTCCCACATCTCCACATCACTTTTTTCTTTTTCCTTTTTTTTTCTTCTTTCATTTATTTATTTTTATGGAGATTTGGGGTACTCTAACATTCCCTCTTCTGAAGAGGCAACCCTAAAATCTCTTAGGGATTAGATAAGAGTTCCCAAATACTTTTGACATTTTTGGCCTTTGGAACAGAGTATGATGCTAAGAGGCCCAAGGACATTTTGACTTTTAGCCAAGAAACTGGCTACTTTTCTTTGGGGTCTTTTTTATCCTAACTGCCTAGCCAACTCTTACCTTCTACTCTTATCACGTCATCCTTGGAAGTGGTTACACAAATTGTCAATAGGGAATAGGGATGCAGACCGCTCTGGTTTCTTCCATGCTGAACAGGGACTCAGGGTGAGGCAACTGGAGTACCCCTTCAGAGGGTCTCTCCAAAAGACTCCCAAATTCACTTAGTCCTTTCTTGAGTTAATTAAAAGCATTTTCCTCCTCTTTCCCCTACTGTAGTGAGTTTATAAAGGGATCCTTGGAGGACATTGTGGAGGGGTTTGGTGAAGGCAGAGAACTCTGAGATTCAGAGCCAGTAAAATCCAGCCATGCCCAGGAACTCTTGGGGCTGTTTTTTGGTTTGGGGTAGGGGGTACCAGATGATCACTCATTTCCATTCTTCCCCTAATTTCCTGTTGCCAGCTGATGTGATATACCAGCTAGATGAATTCCTCTTGACAGATCTGGGCCTTTTTCATAGAGACTTGATGTAACCTATCTCTTATAGGAAGTTCAGTAGCTCTTCAGTCCCTTTCTTGCAGATCTCTCTTATGGGGGCTGTCAGCAGCAGATCATCAATGTACTGCAAGATGGTGTAACCCAATGGGTCAGCAGTTTTCTAGGTCCTTTGTCAATGTCTCCCCCTAAATGGTAGGAGAGGTATTAAACCCCTGGGGCAAGCAAGTCCATGTAAACTGACCATTTGAACCAGACTCTGGGCCCTCCCATTCAAAGGTGAACAAAGGCTGGCTTACTTCTGCCAATCTCAAGCAGAAGGCATCCTTTAGGTCTAGGCATGTGAAGACAGCTGCCGTTGGAGGTATCAGACTCAGCAAGCTATATGAATTGGGGACCATGGGATGTAGAGTATCAGCAGCATCACTGACTCAGTGGAGGTCTTGAACTGGTCAATAATCACTGGTTCCCGGCGTCTGTACCAGGAACAAGGGGGTGTTCCATGGAGACTGGATTTCTCGTAGGCCTCTTCTTCATCCTTGAGTCTTTTGATATGAGGGGCAATCCCAAGTTGGGCTTCCAAGATTGGGCATTGCCTTATCTCATGGGGTCTCCATGTCCTCCCTGAATAAGAAAACAGGTGACTCACCACGGTTACAGGACATTTTGAGAGATGTTCCATAATCCCCTGGAACTTGGTTGACATTGGAGGGCAAGGGGCAAAAACTGTCCTTTAGGTCCCTCTGACCACATTAGTATAGGCCTTAAAGCATAGCTGTTAAACATCCAATAAAGTTAGTTCTACCAGTCTTATATTTTTAATTATCACATGCTATGTAGATAAGGTTTAGGTAAAGAACCAAATATTCTTAGATAAACCTTGACTAGATTTATATTTTGTTCCTTGAACTAGTTGACTAAACTATGACCACAGACAATTTAAGATTATGTATATATTATTTTTGTCTCATCCTTTATATATAACAAACCTAAACAGACCTTCATTACTTGCTTAGGCTTTCTCATTTTTTCTATTTTGGAAAATATCTTCATTCCCTTATCCTTTAATATCTTT
>NW_008351176.1:2372738-2373752 GCF_000622305.1 Nannospalax galili
AGATGCTAAGCAATGCTTATTCCTTTTTAAGGTTCTACTGTCAAGCCAATGTTTCATTAAAGTTTTACTGGGGAACCAATGAATTTATTGAGCTTACTTACCGAGATAACTGAGGGATTGCTGAAGTGTATGTGCGACCTGAGGGTATGCATACTGGAAAGCCTTTACTCAGCGTGGGTCATGCCTTCTCTTCCTAGCCTTCCCCAGATTGTATATTTTAGCCCTCCCCAAATCCAGGAGGCCATGTGTCATTAAGGTCAAATTACATACAGTGGGCTAGGAAGAGTGGCTGGATACTCCAGTAAGGGTCCAGTGACGATGTTTAGTGATCAGGCTCAGCTGAAGTCATGATGATGGTAGTTATTTCATGCAGAGGGGACTGCTGAATAACATCATCTTATTAAAAGGACTTGCAATTTAAAAGGATTTGGTGCTAGGACCCGTATATGAGGGAGAACATATGTTATTTGTTTTTCTGAGTCTGAGTTACTTCACTTAGTATAACAGTTTCTACATCCATCCATTTACCTGCAAATTTCATTATTTCATCTTTCTTTACTGTTGAATAGAGCTCCATTGTGTAAATATACCACAATTTTGTTAACCACTTGTCAGTCGAGGGGCACTTAGGTCACTTCCATCTCTTAGCTATTGTGAAGAGAGCAGCAAACATGGTTGTACAGTGTCTCTACAATAGGATGAGTCCTTTGGGTATACGCCAATGAGTGGTATAACTGGGTCATATGGTAGGTTCATTTTTAGTTTTTTAAGAGTTCTCCACACTGTTTTCCATAGAGGCTGCACAAGTTTGCAATCCCACCAGCAGTGAATGAGTGTTCCCCTTTCTCCACATCCTCCCTAGCCAGTCTGGTTGGAGTAACTCTTGATCCTAGCCAGTTTTTAATTTGCATTTCCCTAATTTCTAATGACGTTGAACACTTTTTGAGATGTTTCTTAGCCATCTTTATTTCTTCCGTTGAGAACTCTCTGTTTAGATCTTTAGCCCATCTTTTA
>NW_008351176.1:2374236-2375830 GCF_000622305.1 Nannospalax galili
TCCTGTAAGTTACTGCCAATATTTTCTTCTAATAGTTTCAGGGTTTCCAGTTTCACATTTATGTCTTTAGTCCATTTGGAGTTGACTTTTGTGCAAGACAAAAGATAAGGATCTAGTTTCATTCTTCTACAGGTGGAGATCCAGTTTTGCCAGCACCATTTGTTGAAGATGCTGTCTTTCCTCCATTGTGTGTTCTTGACACCTTTGTCAAATATCAGGTGGCTTGAAATTGCATGTACTCAGGTTTGGATCTTCAATGATGTTCCATTGATCTGTGTCTGTTTTTGTGCTAGTACCACGCTGTTTTTATGATCACAACTCTGTAGTATACTTTGAGAACTGGTATAATCCCCCAGCGTTGCTCTTTGTGGTCAGGATTACTATGGCTGTCTGGGGTCTTTTGTGCCTCCATATCAATTTAAGGATGGGTTTTTCTAATTCTGTGAAGTATGTCATAGGGATTTTGATTGGAATTTATTGCTCTTTGTGGTCAGGGTTACTATGGCTGTCTGGGGTCTTTTGTGCCTCCATATCAATTTAAGGTTGGGTTTTTCTAATTCTGTGAAGTATGTCATAGGGATTTTGATTGGAATTTCCCCATGAACATGGGAGGTCCTTTAATCTCCTGGTGTCTTCTTCAATTTTTTTATTTAACAATTTAAAATTTTTATTGTAGAGATCTTTGGTCTTTGGTCAGATTTATTCCAAGATATTTTAATTTTTTATTTTTGTAGATTGATTTTATAACTTGCCACTATACTGAAAGTGTTGATCAGTTCTAGGAGTTTTCTTGTGGAACTTTTGGGATCTCTTAGGTTTTGTATCATATCATCTGCAAAAAGGGATAGCTTGACCTCTTCTTTTCCAGTTAATACTTTTATAATTTCCTTGTCCTGTCTTATTGCTCCAGCAAGAGTTTCAAGCACTGTGTTGTAAAGGAGTGGAGATAGTGGACATCCTTGTCTGGTTCCTGATTTTAACAGGAATGCTTCCAGTTCTTCTCCATTTAGAATGATGTTGCCCATGGGTTTGTTGTATATAGCTTTAACTTTGTTGAGGTATGTTCTCTTTAGTCCAAATCCCTCTAGGACTTTGAACATAAATGCACGCTGAATTTTGTCAAAAGCCTTTTCTGATCTATTGAGATGACAATGCGGTGCTTGTCTTTGAGTTCATTTATATGATTAATGATGTTTATTGACTTGCATATATTGAACCATCCCTGCATCTCTGGGATAAAGCTACTTGGTCGTGGTGAATGATCTTTTGGGTCTGTGTCTGTATGTGGTTTGCAAGCATTTTGTTGAGAATTTTTGCATCTATGTTCATTAAGGATATGGCTCTATAGTTTTCTTTTGGGGTTGTGTCTTTACCCGGTTTGGGTATTAGAGTGATGCCAGCTTCATAGAAGGAATTTGGGAGTTCTCCTTCTGTTTCTATCATTTTGAATAATTTATGTAGTACTGGTTGGAGGTCTTCTTTAAAATGTCTGGTAGAATTCTGTTGTAAATCCATCTGGGCCTGGCCTTTTTTTAGTTGGGAGGCTTTGTATTACTGTTTCAATTTCCCTATATGTTGATCTCTTCTTGGTTTA
>NW_008351176.1:2375967-2390701 GCF_000622305.1 Nannospalax galili
GTTGTGATGTTTCCCCTTTCACCTCTGATTTTGTTGATTTGGATTGTTCTTTCTTTCTTTTGGTTATCTGGTCTAAGGGTCTGTTTATCTTGTTTAGCTTTTCAAAGAACCAGCTCTTAGATTCATTGATTCTTTGTATTGTTTTCTTTGTTTCTATTTCATTAATTTCTGCTCTGATTTTTGTTATTTCTTCTCTTCTGCTGGGTTTGGATTTCATTTGTTCTTGCCTTTCCAGTGCCTTGAGTTGCAGTGTTAGGTCATTTATTTGGGCTCTTTCTAATTTTTTAATGTAGGCACTTAGAGCTATAAATTTCCCTCGTAGGACTGCTTTTAAAGTTTCCCAAAGGTGGTGTTGTGTTGTATTGTCCTTTTCATTGAATTCCAGGAATTCTTTTATTTCTTTCTTAGTTTCTCCTTTGACCCAGTCATTATTTAGGAGTGTGTTGTTCAATCATCACAAGTTCATGTAGTGACTAGCTTTATTGCTTTGTGGTCTGATAGAATGCATAGAATTATTTCAATATTTTTGTATTGATGAGGTCTGTGGCCCAGTATGTGGTCAATTTTTGAAAAAGTTCCATTGGGTGCTGTAGTTTGGGAGGAGTAATCAAAAGATGTCTGTTAGGTCCGTTTGGTGTATGGTATCAAATTCAGACATCTCTCTGTTTATTCTTTGTCCAATTGACCTGTCTAGTGGAGACAGTGGGGTATTGAAGTCCCCTACTATTACTGAGTTGGGGTTAATCTGTGTCTTAAAGTCCTTTAGTGTTGTTTTTATGAATTTGGGTGCACCAGAATTTGGTGCATATAAGTTAAGGATTGTAGTATCTTCTTGGTCATTTGTTCCTTTGATCAGAATGAAGTCACCCTCTTAATCTCCTCTGATTAGTTTTAGTTTAAAGTCCATTTTATCAGAAATTAGAATTGCAATGCCTTTTTATTAGTACCATTTGCTTGGTATATTTTTTCCATCCTTTCACCTTTAGGTACTGCCTCTCCTTGAAAGTGAGATGAATGTCTTGCAGACAACAAAATGATGGGTTTTGTTTCTCAATCCATTCAACTAGTCTGAGTCTTTTGACTACAGAGTTCAGTACATTGATATTTAAAGTTATTAATGAAAGATGTGTATTGATTCCTGTCACTTTTATTTCTGTTCACATTCTTGGTGTAGCTGTGCATTTCATTAGTTATACCTTCATTAAGTTTCTTTCCGTAACCCCTTGGGTATAGTCGTTATTTTCTTCAGCTTTTGTATTGCTTCAAGAACTCTCTGAAGGTCTGGTTTTGTGGACATGAATTCTTTCAGCCTATTTACGTCATGGAAGATTTTTCATTCCCCTTTGACTATAATAGACATTTTGGTTGGGTAAAGGATCTGGGTTGGCTGGCATCTGTGTTCATTTAGAACTGCGAATACTTTGGTCCAGGCTCTTCTGGCTTTCATAGTTAGCCCTGAACATTCAAGTGGTTTTACTATGATATGTTGTGGGGAGTTTCTTTTCTGATCTTGTCTATTTGGTGTTCTATGTGTTTCCTGTATTTGTATGGGGATGTTTTTCCTTAATTTTGGGAAATTCTCTTCTACAGTCTGTTTAAGATCTGGTCAATACCATTAACCTGAAATTCTTCTCCTTCCTCTATTCCTATGGTCCATAGATTTGGTCTTTTCATGGTGTTCCACGTCTCTTGCATATTCCTTTCCTGTGTTTTTTTAAGTTTTCCATAATCTTTGCTTGAGTGGTCCAATTCTTCAACTTTATCCTCCAGTGTTGATATTCTGTTTTCCGTTTCATTTATTCTAGTGGTGAGGCTTTCCCCTGTTGTTTCAAGTTGGCTTATTGAGTTTTGCACTTCCTTCTTCATTTCTGCCTGAGTTTTCTTCAATGTTTCTATCTCTTTTGTGAATTCATTCAGAAATTTATCCCTATCTTCTTTTAGCTCTTTGGTTTGTTTGCTCATGTGTTCTTTAAATTCATTGAATTCCTTGATCATGTTTATGATGTTCTTTTAAATTCAGTGCCTTGGGCTATCTCTAGAGTTCTTGTAGAACTCTTCTACAGAATTGGTGGAGTTTGGTGCGGACATAGTGTTTTGGCTTTCCATTTTATTATTCTTTTGTTGTGGTTTTGGCATGTGAATTTCTTTTGTTGTTTATGATTCTGGTATGAGAGTTAAGTTGAAGTATGATTCTGTTTGTATTATCCGGGTGCCTAGATCCTTTCTTTATTGTTTATAGAAAGCTGGTTGGTACAGGGTTCAGGTTCTCTCAGGTTTAATTTAGAGGGAACTGATGGTTTCAGATCCACTATTCAGGGGTACCCACAGAAGCCCTATTCAGGTTCCAGTTAGGTGCACTCAGGCTTCCTTTGCCACGTGAAGGCAGGATCCAGGGGCTCTCAGGCAGTCCCCTGTGTTCTCAGCCCTATGTCAGAGGGAAGCTAGAGGGAGGCCAGAACTGGGCACTCTTTGGTGGTCTGCTGAGATCTGAGCTGCTACACGGATGGAGGTCCGAACCCACCCTCTCAGGCTGTCTGCTAGGATCTCGGCCTTAGCCTACCAAATCCAGGTCTGCCCTGGGGCCTTGGGAGGGGTCTCACAAAATCCCAGGTGGGCACAGTTAGGGGAAGCTCACCACCACGTGGGGGCAGGATCTGGGGGCTCTCAGGCAGTCCCCTAGATTCTCAGGCCTTCTGCTAGATGGAGGTCAGAGGGAGGCCAGAACTGGGCACTCTGGCAGTCTGCTGAGATCTGAGCCACTACACCAATCAGTTTCTAGTTTTATTCCATTATGATGTGATAAGATATAAGAAATTACTTTGATAATTTTTTTGTGCTTTACATCTTCCTTCATAGCTTAATTCACAATTTATTTTAGAGAAATTGCACAGACTTCTGAGAAACTGCCTAACAGTGCACTTACTGGCTCTTAACACATGAATGTGTTTGTGAGATTGGAAACTCCCACACGGATGGAGGGATTAGAAGTCTATCAGTAGTCTAAGTCGAGGACTTTGTACTAGCTCAGAGCTTCTTAAACTCCTTCTCATCACCCATTTTTGCTTGAGAAATATTTGTGTGATCCCAGGCATGTAGGCATATAAAATAGGTGTATATAAGCTAAATATTTTCTGATAATAAATCATAAATTTATTTTAAAACAATTCTTTGGTGTTCATATAATTCTTACTATTTATTAACGACAAAAGCCAATTTGCATACTAATGAGATGGATATGCTTGTTTATTTTTACAAAAAGAATGAAATCTTGGCTACATATTTGATATTCAGTATTGTAGGATGTAGGCACCCTTAGCATTTTTCAGAGCTGACTGATATTTTGATTTTTGTAATCGTCAATGCTGAGAAAGCTACTTTGTATAAATATGTAGAACAAAATGGCAGAAGCATGTTTAGGGACATTTCAGAAATGTTGGAAATTCTGTTTTAACCCCCAAAATTCATGTAATGATTTTTTTGTTATTTTTATTTTGTGTATATGAGTGTATTGCCTACATGTGTGTAAATGTACCATATTATGCAATGCCCACGGAGGTTAGAAGAAGGAGATGGATCCCCTGGAACTGAAGTTAGGGACAGTTGTGAGCGTCCATGTGGGTGCTCGGGATCAAACCCGAGTCCTCTGCAAGAGCGGCCAGTGCTCTCTTAACTGCTATGCTCTTAACCACTTAGCACAGTCCCACATATAATGATTTCTTATGAAACTCAAGTCAGCAACACAAACATCTTGTTTGTAATCAAATTTTCTAACACAAAGATTTGCTAATTTGATACATACTGAGGAATGATGGTAGGAAAATATGAACAGCCTTTGTTTCTATAAAGGAGAAAACCATGTATGTATAGAACAAACACTGAAATTCCTAAGATACAATAGTCTCAAATCTAAGCAGAGTTGTTTCAGGCAGCATTCAGTGTTGGCGGGCATTGCAAGGCGTACGCAGTACTAAATATGCATGCTGTGTGCTCACAACCCAGCCACAGTGAAGTCTCCCAGTACAGCACAGGCGAGTGCTGTCCGAAACACCTTGGGATCATTATGCATTTGATTTTAAATTAATGTTTATCTTTTCCTTGCACACTCGAGAACATTTTACTGGCTGGAAAAATAGCTCTGTGGGTGGGGGTGTTTGCCACCAAGCCTGATGACCTGAGATGAATCATTGGAAACCACATGGTAAAAGGAAAAAACCAGTTCCCATGACCTCCACACATACACTGTGGACACACACACACACACACACACACACACACACACAATAAGTACATGTAAAAAAAATTTTTTTTAAACCCTTTTTACTATTTCCGTTTTTTGCTCTCCCCACATAGAGTTATGTGACCTCATGTGGGGTCACAACCCACTGTTGAAAAATCTGTGTACTAAATCAAAGTCATTCTATTGTAAAATTCCAACTCTTTTCTGTTAAGGAACTTACAGTTGAACCACTGCATCACATTTAAAGAGCTTCAGAAGTTGCTTTTAACTGTTACCCCAGGTGTGGCCACTTTGCCTCCCAGGGCTGTTCACTGGCTGAATTCCTTCCTTCCAGAAGAGAAAGTGAGTCAGCAAGGTAGAATGCGCAGAGTGCCTGGGACTGACCACGGCACACTGGCTGCCTTCCCTCGCTGTGAGGCTAGGGTTGCCTGAGTCGGGTAAGGAACTACAGAGGTACTGCTCCACCTGTTTCACTGTCAATGAAGACGTTTGCTCAGTATTTGGGGGAGTCCCTCTGAAGAAGGTACCTTTGAAAGTTTCCAAGATGGAGTGTCAAGTCCTGAAGCTCGCTGCCTCCTCAGCCCTGCTGCGGGGCACTAAGCCACACTGGCCTCCTTGAATCTCAGGTTCTCTATTTCAGTGGTAAGAGGCCATCTTTGATGGTGGCCATGATTTACTGGATACCTGGCACACGGCTGGAGCTGGACTTCAGTGTCACATATGGGACTATTTAGTCCTCTCAAGCATCCTGCAAGGTAAGTGCAGAGCTACCATGAATGAGGAAAGTGAAATTAAGGAGACTCAGTAACTCACTTACCAACAAGAAATGCTACCCCAGGTTGGCTAACTGACCCTCCTTACCATGTTTGATAGGGTCAGACCATATATTTAAATATGTATACCATACATATTTACTCATTTTACTGTGGTAAAATGAGTTATAAAGACATGAATCATTGGGGCTTGAAGTAATACTTCAATGCATGCCTAATAACACTGTTTATCAAAAGTATCACCCAAGATGGCAGAGAAAGGCATACCCTGGTCAGCTGGCCTCAGGGTTTGGGGTGTGTTGGCTCCCAAGAGGCTGAATGCTTGTGTTGGACAGTGTGGGGAACCTTATCACACAGGATGAATATTTTCCTGACCTTGTTGCTTTTATATTGATCTCAGAATTCTGAACCCGGGATTTGGCAAGTAAGAAAGAAAATACCTGGAGAGCCAAGATGGTGGTGGTGTGGTGGCGGCTCTAGGCAGGAAGTCAAATGCTCTTTCTTAAACATTAGTGTAATCATGTGGGTAGAATGATGGGAGACAGGAAAATAGTAGGAGCCAGCGTAATTGAAATTATAGCCCCTCCTGTGAGCCTGGAACTGTGGTCACTTCTCTGAACCTGAAGCTGTTGTCCCCTCCTGTGAACCTAGAGCTGTGGGCCCCTTCATGAGCTGGAGCTGTGGTCCCCTACTGGGAGCCATGGTTCCGCATTCCTCTGGTAGTGGGCTGATGGTGGAGCAGAATGGAGGATGGAGGACTTCTTGATGTTGGACATCAGTTTCAACCTTCTTTGAGTAACTGCATTCTCTACAACCTCCTCCTCCGAGGCCCCAGGTTGTGTATGGCAGTGGCTTTGCCTCTGTGTTGGGTTTATGCTGGGTATAGAGGAGGTCTCTGTCATTTGCAGATTCTAGTTTTGGGAGGGCTGATTTTCAAAAATGGACTTCCCACCTCCTTTGATGGCCAGCTCTGGTCTTGACTCCACATGTGGTCCTGGGCACTCAGGTCTTGACAGTGGACCTTTCCCGTTCCCAGGCACCTAGAGGTTTTCCATCCTTTTTCTGTTGCTCTTCTACAGCCCCAGTGCACCTTCACCTGTGCCCCACAGAAAATGTAAATCACCTAATTGAGCTTCTAGAGATGACGATCACAGTCTGGGAAGTTAAAAATAAAAAAATTATCCAGAATCAGATACGAAGGTTGAAGAGAAGAACAAAGAGAAGCGGTTCTGTGCATGGAATGCGTGTGTGCCAACAGCCAGCCACTTAGGATCTGAGAGTCTGAGGGGCTGTGAAATATGTCCAAACAAAACACTGTTGAGTTGTTTAAAAAGTAATTAGACCTAAAATCATAATTCTCCAATGTCACCTGGGTGTCTTATTGGCAGAAAAATGAGACTGGGGAGGGAAAGGTATCCAAAATAAATCATTCTCTCCTGCTTACAATAAAAATGCATTTTTATTACAAAGCAATATATGTGCATTGTAGCAAAATTAGAAAATACAGATACACAGAAATGCACACAAAAAGACAGTCTTGGCTCCCCAAAATTGTGTTTTATAGTCCTGTGTTTGCCTTTCTTGGCTTTTTAGTGTCTTCATGATGGCTTAAATGCATACAAGGCTGTATAACACACAGGGGAGGTACTCTAAGCTGTAAGATCTTAGTCTAGAGCCTTTGGTAACCTGCCTTTACCACTTGGCAATATACTGTGAATCAATGACCACTCTGCCAAAGGATGCTCATCAGAGTTCTATGATGACTTGGGTTCTTGGGAAATCAAGTCTGTGATGACTTGAGTTGTGGGGAAATGTCACAGGTAAGGGAGAAGGTGAAGGCCAGGAAGAGGAGTATGCAGTTAGGGTTGTATCTGTCAAGCTTACTAACAGAGCTGCTTTTGTGTGTTCAAATATTCAATTCTCATATAGCATGCCATTTTTAGAGAGAGAAATTCCATTGCCTAAAATTAATTATAAAAGGAAATTAGGGGGCTGGGGAGCTGGCTTAGTTGGCAGTGTCTGCCATGCAAGCATGAAGCTCCAAGTTCCATGCTCAGAACTCATAAAAAAAACCTGAGTGTGGTGGCACATGCTTGTAATTCCAAGGCAGAGAGGCGGAGACAAGGGATCCCTGGTGCTCACTGGTCAGCTTGACTAGCCTGCTTGCAAAGTTCCCCACGCACCTACACACACACACACACACACACACACACAGACACAACCCCCAACACACTACACATATATATGCCACACATACACTCTCCCACAGCACACCCCCTCCACACCCACACAACTCCCCTCTCACACCACACACCACACATATACATATCACACACACATACCATGCATATACATACCACACAAACCACATACCATACACACACATGATATACACACCCCACACATACACACATACACCACACACATACACACTCACCCCCTCAGAGTCCCCCCACACCACACATATATACAACACACATACATCCCCTTCATAACCACACAACTCCTACACACATGCACACACACACACCACCACACATACATATACCCCACACACATTATACATGCACACATGACACACATACCCCACACATAGCATACATATACACATCCACGCATACATCCACATTCAGCCCCCTCACACACCCATGCAGGACACACACATACACACCCACACACATAAACACATACAGAAATTATGGCCTGTATCATCTTTCTGCTTCGTTTTTTTTCAAAATGAAAATAACCTATTATTTATGAAAGTAAGACCACCATATTATTCAAGATCCAAACAATAACAAATATGGAAATAAAAAGTCAAAGTTCACCCAGCAATCTCAGTGGTCTCTGGACATTTTTGAGTGTCTATGTGAATCAGAAAACACTGAGTATAGTGCATCCTGCTGATTCGCCGTAACAGTCAGTTAGTTGTCCAAGTCATTTGTTAGCCTTTCAAAACCTGGTTCCTGATGATTTAATATTTTCTGTTTTATTCAGTTTATTCAGAGAAGGACGTGCCAGTCACAGCTTAGGGAGGTCAGATTTTCTTCTTTATTAAGTATGGCTAGCACACTGCGTGTCCCTCTTAACACTGTGTAAGGAACATCCTGCACATGACACCGCCTTGAGGAGTTGACAGTTCTTCATGGCAGGCTGCTGTCACAAGAGAGGCATGTCCACTTCCCCACTGACTCACCCCAATGGCCAAGGGGAGTGTGATGCAGTCCCCAGAGGCTGGAGGAGTTCTGGTCTCCTGACCCTCCTAAAGGCTGTGCTCCAGCAAGTTTTGCTTGTCTTTACCTTTAATTGGCTTGCATAGTCTCCCATTTCTTGGTTCTGTAAAAGCTGTCCTCTTTCACATGTAGTTGATCACAATTCTTTTTTTTTTAATCTTACACAACACTATATGAATCTTCTTTTACATAATTCTTTGATTCTCTGATTGTTTCCTTAGGAAACAATCATAGAAGTGGAATTGCCTAGCTCACTGGCATAGATATTTTATGACTTTGTGTGTGTGTGTGTGTGTGTGTGTGTGTGTGTGTGTGGTTACTTACCTCTCAGAAAGGAAGTGCCAGTTAACAGCCCCATCATTTCATTTCACCTTCACCAGTAGTGGATAGTGTCCTACTTTTATTTTGTTGCTGTGATAAAATATCTTGACCAAAAAGCAAGGGGGCGGAAGTGTTTAAGACTTACAATTCCAGGCTGCAGCTCATTTACTAAAGGGAAGTTGAAGTACCACATCCACAGTCAAGAGCAGAGAGAGGAGCGTGCATGCCTGTTGCCTGCTTGCTAGGCTGCTTTTGTTCAGCTAGTTTCTCCTCTCTTACACAGCTCAGGGCCCAGCCCATGAAATGGAGTCACCCACAGTGAGCTGGGTCTTCCTGCATCAATGAACAATCAAGACAATTCCCCCATAGATATGCCCATAGGCTAACCTGATCTAGTTAATTCCTCAATTGAATCTCTCTTCCCAGGTGATGCTGGGTTGAGTCCAGTTGACAGTTAAAACTAGCCATCACAGATGGTATGTTTATGAGAGTCATCTACATTGTTGGATATAGCTCGATGGTGTTCTTGTCCTTACCATATAATATTCCACTGTGTGACTGTACCACGGTTTATTTATTCACACCACAGTTGACTTGTATTTGTGTTCTTTTCAAGTTTGGTGCTGTTATATGTTGCTATGAATACTCTTGTATCATATGAGAACATGTTCGTGCAGTTCCTGGATGAGCATATGTGCACATATTGTCTGGTTTGCTTCTAGCAGTAGAATTATTAGACTGTGGGGTACATGGACATTCTCTTTCAGTAGACATTGCCAAATAGTTTTCCAGAGTATCTGTACTGATTTGCAAATCTCCAGCAGTACACAAGTTCTAGTTAACTTACTCTCGCCAATCCTTAGTATTTCCTGATGTCTTTCCTTAGCCTTCTTGGGTAAGTGAAGTCTGAATTTATTTTCCCATGACTCATGAGGCTAACACATTTTTGTAGTTTTATTGATTGTGTCCCATCTAGTGAGCTGTTTCCTTGGGTGCCTCTAGCCTTCTGTTAATGATTTCTTTTTTATATCCTTATTTCTAGGAGGTCTCCATATATTGGGATTTGTATTCATACATCAATTTCAGATAGTTTTTGGTCTTTTTGCTCTTATATGGCCTTTGATGAAATACCTGTATATATATATATATATTCTGACACATTGCTTTTCTCTCTTAAAGTGAGCACTTTTTGTAACCTATCCAGGAAAACTTGATCTTTTCCAACACTACAAATATGTTTGCTTATACAATACTTAGAGTTTTAATCTTCCCATTCACTTGTGATCCATCTGCAATTAGGTTTTGTGTATCATGAGAATTGTGGAGGAGCGACACAGGTTTGTCTCCAACATGGATCGCAATCAATCCAGAACCAATTATTGAAATGATTGTCTTCTCAACATTGTGTTGGTGAGGCATACTATGCAGTGGAATATTATACAGCAATGAGCATATTCAGCGCTAGAGTTGACTCTTACAAGCATAAAGTTGCATGGAGGACAGGGCAGACAGTGTGAGTCTTCCCTGCCATCCAGACATGCACACATAGGGGCACTGTTTGTGACCTCAGTGTTGTCCCACTCATCAGCTTATTCTTGCACAAATACCACAATGTGTCAGTCACTAAAACTTTAAAACACACCTTCCCATCTGGCAAGATAAAGGTCCTTAGCTTTGTTCTTTTTTACGACAAGTGCCTTAACTGTTCCTGGTCCTTCCCATTTTTAGATTATCAATTACTACACAAGCCTCTGCTGGGACTTTGAGTGAAACAGCTCTCGTCTGGTTTTGATCTTCCAAATTAATTTTGTTCTGTCAAGATTAAAATATATCCCTTTGGAATTTTGACTTAGATTGCATTAATCCCATAATTTAGTTTGTGGCATATTGAATTCTTTTTTATTATTATTTCATGGCTGTGAATGTTGATTTCCCTCCTGGACCATCTGCAGCTTTTGGAGAAGTTCTGCCACCAATTCTTTCATTTTCTGCATGATTTTCTAGCTGTCTAGCTCCTGGCAGACAGTACTTGACATCTCACAAACTCCTGTGAAACAACCTTATGAACTGTTTTCCTCAGCTATTCTGGGCGTGCTTTGGTTCTTGACTCCATTTACTTCTCCAGGCCCTTGGTAACTCAACCCAGTGATGCCCCTGACATAGTCTAACCTTACACAGGCATGATTCACACTGTGTGTTCCTTCCTCTGGTGTTTAGCGCTCTTCTGTTTTCCTGAGGACCTTTCTTTCCAGTTAAAACGCTTAATGCAAACCTGATTGTATTAGTTACTTTTCTCATTGCTGTGACAAAACACTTAACAAGAAGCAACTTAAGGGAGGAAAGGCTTGGCTCATAGTTGAAGGGGACACAGTCCCTCATGATGGGAAGGTATGGCTGCAGGAGTTTGAAGCACAGCACTTTTTTTTTTACAAAGGAGAGAGAGAGAGAGAGAGAGAGAGAGAGAGAGAGAGAGAGAGAGAGAAATGCTCATTCTCAGCTCACTTTCTCACTTTCTCACTTTCTCAGACTGCCACTCACACAGCTAGGGTCTTCCCACCTCAGTTAACCCAATCTAGAAAACCCCTCACAGACATGGCCAGAGACTTGTCTTCTTAGTACTGTAGATCCTGTCAAGTCAACAATCACTATTAACCATCACAGCATTTATCTAACATATGGTCTCCTGGTGCTAAAGCTTTAGAGTCATAGCAGTGACTGATTCTGGCAGAGGCATCACAGTGAAGTTGACACCATCTAGTAGAAAACACAGCCAAGATGGGTTTTAATATAGAGACAGGAGTTCTCCGGGCAATGGCATCCAGGAGTTGGTTGGGAGAAAGGGAGCATTCCAAGTGAGAAGAAACAAGAGGACGACAGGAAAGCTCACTGATGTCTGAGCCACATGAGTGGCCTGGGGAGGCTGAGGAATGGGGGTTAAATGAGAGAAGACGAAGCTGGCTAAATTAGGCCAGACTATGGATGACTTCTGAATGTATTTCAGAAGTTTTTCCACTTCTTCATTTAAGATGATTAGTGTGAGTCAGTTGTGATCTAATTTGTTGTTGAAAGATGTTACCTTATGCCACAGTCTGACTATCTCTCCAAAGCTCACATTGAAATGGACTTGCTATTATAGCAGTATTAAGAGGTGAAACCTTAAAGAGGTGATTAGGTTGTGAGGGTTCTGCCTCCTAAATTGATTATAGAAGAAATAGGCTGCTGATCTGTCTCTCTCTTGTTTGTGCTTGTATGTCTTTATGTGTATCATGACTCAACATGGCGACCCTGACCTCACCAAATGTCAATGCCATGCAAGCTACGTCCACAAGCCAAACAACCTTCTATTGTTTATAAAGTACCCAGCTTGTGGTATTCTGTTACAGTGGCTAAAAAGGGTCTGAGCCACCCTGATGACACTGAAGAGGGTGAGTTGAAGGTAGCTGGGAAGGTATTAGAGAGTCCAGGTTAGATACCAGGAGAGCCGGACAAAGAACATTGGAAACAGGGACAGGAATTTTAAGTATCCCCAGAGGTGAATCAAGGTGACTGTGCTGGGCTGCATGTATGAGTGTCCATCAGGGGATGATGTCCTGCATGTCTGAGTCTAGGTTATGGGATGTCACAATGCTGTGCTCCCAACTGTCCTTTCTGGATCCCTGGGTTGAATAGAGAAGCTATTCTGAACCGTTCCAGGATGAACCTTTGATTGACAGCTGCAGGGAAAGACACCACAAAATGGGCTTTATTCTGTTCCACAGAAAAGCCTCGTAGTGCCCCTCGATTTCACTTTGCAGGATTTGGAGTTTCTTTTGTTCCCTGTCTGTCTGTGTATTTACTGCTGGTCCCCTGGGATGAGAGAAGACAGTTTATTTCAGAAAATCAAACCCAAACCCAAACCACTCCCTCCAAGCTGCTGCTCTGAAATTAGATCAGTTTGTCAGACTGGATTGGAAAGGAATCTTAAATCATTTAGTGCAACTGTTCATTTTGTAGCGAGGAGGTCAGGTCCAAGAGATGAAACGTTATTTGCTGGACTGTTCATGGGGTCGGGGGCTATAGCTGGGAACAGTCAGCAGGGTTAGAGCCTGGCAGGTCTCAGCTGCGCTACTTACCTGGTGTGGGGTCTGGGGGATGTTCAGTTGTTTCCAAGCACCAGTTTCCTTGAGTACAACGAAAGGTTGGGAAAAATAATGAAAAAATTGACCATGTACAGTGATGCCACATTTGAACATTTGTTGAGTGTTGGTGACAATAAAGATGAAGGAGCTGTTGACAGTGATGATGGTGACAGTGGTGGTGATGATGATGGTGATGATGTTGATGGTGACGATAGTGATGGTGACAATGGTGGTGGTGATAATGATGACAGTGATGGTGATAATGATGATGGTGATGATGATGATGATGGTGACAATGGTAGTGGTGGTGGTAATGACAGTGATGGTGGCAATGATGATGGTGACAATGGTAGTGGTGGGGGTAATGACAGTGATGGGGACAATGATGATGGTGACAATGGTAGTGGTGGGGGTAATGACAGTGATGGTGGCAATGATGATGGTGACAATGGTAGTGGTGGGGGTAATGACAGTGATGGTGGCAATGATGATGGTGACAATGGTAGTGGTGGGGGTAATGACAGTGATGGGGACAATGATGATGGTGATGATGATGATGGTGACAATGAAGATGATGATGATAGTGATGGTGACAATGGTGGTGGTGGTGATGACAGTGATGGTGACAATGGTGGTGATGGTGATGACAGTGATGGTGACAATGATGATGGTGACGATGATGATGATGGTGACAGTGGTGGTGGTGATGACGGTGATGGTGACAATGATGATGGTGACAATAATGAAGGTGACAGTGGTGGTGGTGATGATGACAGTGATGGTGATGATGATGATGGTGACAATGATAATGATGGTGACAGTGGTGGTGGTGATGACAGTGATGGTGACAATGATGATGGTGATGACGATGATGGTGACAGTGGTGGTGGTGATGATGATGGTGACGATGATGGTGACAGTGGTGGTGGTGATGATGACAGTGATGGTGATAATGATGATGGTGACGATGATGATGGTGACAGTGGTGGTGGTGATGAGGATGACAGTGATGGTGACGATGATGGTGATGGTAGTGGTGATGATGATGGTGACAATGGTGGTGGCGATGATGTAATTGAAGGATCAAGGACTTCAACATCATAACACTTGGGTTAAAATGCTTATGGCTGTGGCTAGGGATATGGCACCATCAGTAAAGTGTCTGTCATGAAAGCGCATATGGATCTGAGTTCAGATCACCAGAACCCACGTAGAAAGCTGAGCATGACAGTGTGTGCCTGTAACTCCAGCCTTGGGGAGATGGGTGGAGACAGGCAGATTCCTGAAAGTCATTGGACAGCCAGCCCAGCCACACAGGTGAGCTTCAGGTTCAGGGAGAGACTGTGTCTCAAAATTTAAGGTGGAGAGTAATGGAGGGAGGAAAGACACCTGATTTCTACCCAAGCCTACACACACACACACACACACACACACACACACGCACGCACGCACGCTCATGCACTCACAAGTTGAAAGCCAGACACACATACACATACACACACATACACACACAATGTTTATGATTACATAATTACATTTGCCATTGTTAGAATCTCTAATATCTACAAATTTCCATTTAGTTATATGTAAAATAAAGATGCAATATCTTGTACTACTTTGAAAGCAAAGGTTAAGGTATGGAGCAAAGTGTTTGGCACAGTGAGGGTGTGGGAATCTCCACCTTCTCTCTGAATCCCGACTTCTTCATTTTCTTTCTCTCTCCCTCTCCTCCTCCTCCTTAATCTCTAATAGCAGCCTTATTTTTTAATCAATTGTCATGTTTAGTGAGGTTTGGCTTCACAGGAAAACTGACACAAGATATCGCCGAGATGGTCAGCAAGCTCCTCCCCCCACGGTCACTGTCCCCCACAGTCACTGTCCCCTCACAGTCACTGTCCCCCCACAGTCACTGTCCCCCCACAGTCAGTCACTGTCCCCCCACAGTCAGTCACTGTCCCCCCACAGTCACTGTCCCCCACAGTCAGTCACTGTCCCCCCACAGTCACTGTCCCCCACAGTCACTGTCCCCTCACAGTCACTGTCCCCCCACAG
>NW_008351176.1:2390840-2456664 GCF_000622305.1 Nannospalax galili
ACTGTCCCCCCACAGACACTGTACCCTCACAGTCAGTCACTGTCCCCCCACAGTCACTGTACCCCAAAGTCAGTCAGTGTCCCCCCACAGTCACTGTCCCCCACAGTCACTGTCCCCCACAGTCACTGTCCCCCACAGTCACTGTCCTCCATGGCCACTGTCCCCCACCATCACGTGCTTTTTTTGCAATGAATTGGCCTACGGGGTTACATGTTCTCACCAGGAGCTTGCTGTGTAACCAGGGCATTCTTGGCTGTGTACTTTATGGGTTTACACAATTGTGCAGCACCATGCTGTCAGCCACCACTATAGAACCACACAGAGTATTTTTTCTGATCTAAAAACCGGTGTGTTTCATTCTAATCCCTGGCAACTACTGATCTTTTCACTTGTCCCCATAGTTGTCCCTTTTCTGAAATGTCATAAAGTTGGAATTACATAGTCTGTATGATTTTCGGCCTTTCAGATCATCTCCTCTCACTTAGTAAAATATGTGCTGCTTCCCTTCAGTGTTCTCATGGCTTTTGATCGTTGATTTTTTTAAGGTTGAGTAATACTCCATTTTGGGATATACCACAGTGCACTTAGCCATTTATGTACTGAAGAATGTCTTTAGCTGCTTCCAAGCTTGGTCAGTTGCAGATAAAGTTGCAACCAAGATCTGTGAGCAGGAAGTGTGGACTGCCATCACTGCTCTTGAAGCGCCCTGCACTTCTTGGTTTCACATGAACTTGTTCTCTGCAGTGTCTATCTCTCCCGTAGCTAGTGGAAGACCCAGATAGTGCCACTCCATTTGAGTACTCTGGGTATGAGTTAGCACTGGGACAATGGCACTTCCTCTTACTGAAGGACGTGAGGTCCCTCATCTCCACCCTAACATTAGTAGTGGGTGTAATTTCCATTTGTTGTTTGGAGAACTTTTGCAGTTTCCTTGCTTCAGCAATTAAACAATTATTTTATTTCTTAGGATGTTTTTTGCTGGAGTCCTAAGAAAGGAGATAGAATAACAGTATCTGAGCTCCTTCTCCTGAGAAATGCTTGTTTTCTTCAAGTACTAGAAAAAATAAAACCACCACCCATCCATTCAGAGATGTATGTAAGAACAGTAGATCTGTCAATAGTATGGACAGGTAGCTTGATGGCGCCCTGTAACTGAACATGAATGAAAATAAGGTTGGGGATTGCCTCCTGAGGAGGGTGAGAAGGCAGGGGACCAACATCAGGAGTGATGTGCCCCCTGGACATCCCCAGGAAGGTGCGTTACAGAGCTGGTGAGCAACAGCTTGGGTTCCAACTTGCTGGATCTATGGCATTCTATCTGCCTGTGTTGATGCCTTAAAGTCTCCAGTCACTCTCCAAAAGCTGCAGATCTCAAATTTATTGTTTTAAGTAAAGAGAATAGGTTTGAAGTTCCAGAAGAGAAATCTGAAGCTATCCAAGGGGGACTCCAAATCAGACACGGGACTGCTTATACCATCAAGCCTCTGAGTGACAGGGCTCTGTCCAGCTTCCCTGATCTATCCATGGAAAGGGAGCATGAGGTTCTCTCAGGGGACAGTTGGGTAGGAGGGATGGATATGGGTTCATAAGGGGCACACACTCACTGGTGTGATTTCTTCTTGTCTCATAGGAAAGACAAAATGAAAGGGAAGAAAGAAAAAGGTGTCAGAAAAGAAGAAACAAGGACGTGCATGCTTTGCCTTCATCCTGCTCCCCATGGATTCCAGAGACTCGATCCGTCATTCCCCATGCACCTGGACATAGCTGTGGATTTAGATAACTCTCTCTTCCCCTCCTGACCTTTATTATGGCTGTAAAATTTTGTGTGTGAGGGATAAATAATGCATGCTTTCAGAGGAGAGAGGCAAAAAGACTCAGAAAATTGCTGCAGCAGACTAAGCTGCATCTGTTCCTAGCATATTCTAATTTTCAACTCACTTCTTCCAATCTCTGATCCCACCCCCTGCCAATCAGGATATGAAAACCTGGAAACAGGGTGCTCCAGCTTGCATGGAAAATACCTACAGGGCTAGAGCTATGGCTCAGCAATAAAGGGCTGATCACAAAGCCTGAAGCTCTAAGTTCAGATCCCCAGCATCCGGGTAAGAAGCTGGGCACAGGAGTGCAGTCCTACAATCCTAGCCCTTGAAAGTTGGAGATGGGAGGATCCCTGGGGCTTGCTGGTCAACCATTCTAGCCAAATCAGTGAGCTCCAGATTCAGTGGAAGACCATGTCTCATAAGAAAAATCTGGTGGAGAGTTGTATTCTTTGCTTTTTCTTGCTGTGATAAAACATTGTGACCAAAAGCAACTTATGAATGAAAGAATTTATTTTGGCTATGGGGCCAGAGGAGACGTTTGTAATGGTGAGGAAGGACATGACAGCAGGTGGCCTGAACAGGAAGCTGATTGATCACATCATCAACCACAAATACGAAGCCAGGAAAGCAAACTGGAGGTGGGATGAGGCAATGAACTGCTTCCAGTGGCATAGTTCTTCCAGCAAGGCTATCACCTCCTAAACCTCTGGAAACAGCATTCCCGGCTGGAGAGCAAGCGTTCAGATACCTGAGCCTACAGGGGACATTTCCTATTCAAACCAACCAGAGTGGTAGAAGAAGGCGTCCTACAAAACCCAGCATCCTGGTGTATATACACATGAGTATGTATACACACTACACTACACTACACTGCAGAGAGAGAGAGAGAGAGAGAGAGAGAGAGAGAGAGAGAGAGAGAGAGAGAGAGAAATGCTTGACACGTCAATGGTATGATCTTAGTGTAGCTCTCTCTCCTTTCCATACTCAGGCCTTAACTACAAAACAGGGACTCATCTTGACAAGGACAGTGCATGATCACCATGCAAATAGAGCTTTGTAACTGTATGGTGGGAACAGATGGAGGAGAAATGAAGTCTATTCTGGTCTATCTAGGTCCTGGACATCAAAGGACAAGCAGCAGGGCACAGGGGTTACCTCTCAGGAAGGCTAGAATTGCCTCATAGAGGCGTGACAGTCCAGGAGCCAGGACTTGGCTTTGTGTCTCCGAGGTTGGTTTCTGCGGTGGCATAGGGAGCAAAAGCCTCATGGGTCGCCTGTGGGGTGGGAGGGTCGGGTTTTTTACCAAGGAGATTTCTGTTCCTTGCAGTTACAGCAAGGAAAGACAAAGGCACAGCCTTGAACTCCAGCTTCAGAGTCAAATCCCACATACACAACATTTGTCCCAGCAGCGTGCCTGCCTCTTGCTTCTTATTTACACCTATGCATGGCTAAGGCGGTGGGGGACAATGATGGTCTTCCCGTTGATGTCTTAAATAAGAACTGACTACTTGACCCTCAAATGTTTGGATTAGAAAGTCAAGTGGGAAAGGAAATTATTGTAGAGCGAGGACTGCGGCTTGGCATATTGTGTCTGTGGGAGGACAGTAACAGAAATGAAGTTTGGGGGCCCATTTGCGCATTTATACATTGTCTCAGACTCCTCAATTACACACCTAATTAAGACTTAGACTATCAGGCAAACAGTTTAAATGTATGATCAGGGAGTTTGAGATTAACACACAGAACAGGAAGAAGCACGCCCAAGCCTTGTAAAAACCACAGGAAGGACTGTCCTTGTGTGAGTGTCTTTCAGAGTTCAAGTCCTGGCTAATCCTCTGTAGGTATCTTCTGGAAACTTCTGCAGTAACCTTGTGCCTCACTGTCCCTGAAAACACTAAATGCCAGAGATGGAAGAGGTATCCACACAAAGAAGAGCTGAGGTTGGAAGGGAGGGAGCTGCTCACAGGCACAGCACGTGGGTGGTCCAGGGCTGGCTAGGTCTTTGGATGCCCAGCTGGATGCCTATGACCTGTCCCCTCGTTTCTATCCTGGACTCTGGCTGCCTCTTTTAATCGCGTCCTGCCTCTTCAGACTTCTGCCTTCCCCATACACTCTAAGCCCCATTCTCCTTCTAGGTTTTCCTTTACCCTGTTGTAAAGCTGGTCTTCACAGCCCAAGTTTTCACCATAGGTTGACACATCTAGAGGAATAGGGGACGAGAGAGCAAATTTCCACGAGGGGGCTTGTTCTCAGGTGTGTCTGTGTCATGTGTGTGTTTGTGTGTGCACATGTATATGTGGGCCAAAGCTGGATGCCTTCCTCAATCACTCTACCTTTTTTTGGTGGGCGGAGACCTTTTTGAGACAGGGTCTCCCTGTAGCCACAGTTGGTCTGGAACTCTCTATTGTACACCAGACTGGCCTTGATCTTGCAGAGATCTGCCTGCCTCTGCTTCCCGAGTGCTGGGATTAAGGGCATGTGCCACCACACTCGGCTCACCACCTTATGTTTTTGAGACAGGGTCTCTCACTGAACTTGGAACTCATCAATTTTGCTGAGCTGACTGGCCAATGAGCTCCGGGATCCTCTGGTCTCCCCCTTCCCAGTGCTGGAATTAAAGATATGTTACCCTGCATGGTTTTTATGTGGGTGCTGGGGATCCTAACTCAGATCTTCACATTTGTGTGGAAGGTGCTACTGACTGAGCCATCTCCCCAGCCCTGAGGGGAATTACTCTGATTGACCTAGTCTGGTGTCAATCCTCTGTCCTTTGACCTCTGGGAAGATGCAAAGTGGATGGATGTGTGCTCCATTCATCAAGGCCCTGGCCTGACTTGACTTCAGACGCTGAACGGTTTTGTGTAATTGTTGGAGAAACCTTTTTCTTGTTCTTGGTCCAAATTTGCCAGGTGTTTCAGAATTAAAAGCCTATAAAACAAGTGGAGCTGGGAGAGGGAAACTGGCTTGCTTTGTGTGTTTTGCCTGGAGCAGAGCTGGGTGAATGAGATAACTTGTTGGCCAAGCTGAGAAAATTGGAAGCCTCAGGGCTGTTCCTAAGATCCAGAGAAATTCTCGACTCCAAATGTGAAAGGTAATTGGAGAACATGCTCTAGAGTTGCCGGGTTGATGATCGGCTTCTTCTATTCTAGCTTCTTATTAGATGGATCTTTGCCATTTCCGTGGCAACAGGGAAGCTTCTGGAGTTTCACTGAACCATTGTTTGGGGGAGATATGGAGGAATCAGATGGGGCAGATAGGAACAGAGGCTGAGATGTGTGAATCTGCAGATTTACCCTTAACTCAGGTTGTGATGGGATAGCCTCCAAAGCAGACGTGGAAATGTAAGGACTGCTGTTCACTTGGTGACCTCAAAGCTGTTGGTGCCACTTCTGAGCCGCAAAGGTGCATCAGAAAGGTCTTCACTAGAAAGGCCTGTGCCTCAGCTTCCCACTGTAGCTTTGCAGACCTAGGGCCTCCAGGCCCTTCTGCCTAGCCTTCGCCTTCCTCCTGTGACTTTCCCCCCAAGCCACTGTTAAGGAACAGGCGGGACACCAGGGTCAGGAAGAATACTTTTCTTTGGCTGGGGTCTGAGCGCGTGCAGGGAAAGAGTACTGTTGCACACACATTAAGAACCGTGTCTACTCTCTGGCTCTGTGGTTTGGGGCTTTAGCGTCTTCGTTAGTGAAGTAGAGATGATGTCATCTCTGGATAACGTCTCCTATTGCTGATGAAAATACTTGACAAAGCAACCTACGGAAGAAGGAGTATAGTCTGGCTGACTATCACTGCAGAGAAGGCGTGGCAGTGGGAGCCCAAGGGAGCCCAAGGCGGCTGGTCATATTGCCTCTGCAATCAGGAGATAGGGGGCAGACACAGGACCTGCTATGAAACCTCAAGACATACCACTAGAGACCCACTTCCTCCAACAGGCTCTACCTCTTAAACATGTTCCACAACCTTCCAAAACGGCACCACCTGCTGGGAACCAAGTGTTCAAGTACATGAGCCTGTGGGGGACATTTCATACTGAAACCACCACACAGGGTTGTCCGGGGGAGTAAACCGGTTGATGGGTGAAGAGCCCTTGCAGCAGTGCCTGTCGTGTAGAAGTTCTATGCACTTAGAGCAGCCTGAGCGTTACCTACTTTCCTGGCATTGTGGTTAACAGTTCTCCCTTTCTTAAGTCTCCAGTGTTAAGGTTAGTGGTACAAACATTCCTGGGGCAATGCCTGCATGCAGTGGAGTTCCATACATGCTGATTCCTGTCCTCTCCTGTTTTAGACATCAAGCTCCTTGAGGGAAGGAGGCCAAGTCTGTTTGGCTGCTCAGCACAGTGACTATATGGGAGCAGTCCCAGCGAGTCTTCTCTGAGCGCAGAATGAATAGATTCTCCATGCATAGTGTCCATCCTTAGAAATAAATATATTAACTTCTACTTACTGCGTCATGGCTAATCACTGCTAGAGATGAAGACTTTGAGGACTTAATGATTTTTGAAAACTATATTCAAAGTTAAATTATGAGTCAAGTCAGGGCTCTAAACTGCTGGAATTAATTTCCTCATATTTCAACAGTTGTTGAACTGAGGCCACTGTATTTAGGCAAGGCCCGGGAGCCCCTCCCCTCCAGTACTCCCCCATCTGGAGCATGTGCTCATGGCCACATTCCTGCACAGCTCTCTGGAAAGGAAACAAAGGCACATAGCAGTTTCAGGCCTCAGGCCTCAGGCCTCGTGTTTTCAAAGGGAATTTACTAGAAAGTGGGGGGTGTTTGTCCTTGGTACCAGACCCTTCACATCCCAAATTCTGCAGTCACTCAAAATGTGTGGGTGGGGGATGGAAAGGGAGCTGATTTTGAAACTGAACTCCTGGTAGTTGACTTATGGGTCTGGTTCTTCCCTAACACTAGTGAGGACTAGTGTCTCCTGATGGAATGGTAGAATGGGGGTGGGGGAGGAGCAGTGGAGGAATTTTAAGTTGTCTTGGCTGCCCAATGTCACTGTACCCTTCATGTGTCCTCTTGGCTCTCTTATCATTTTCTGGTACATGGGGTTCCTCCTGGTATTTCACACAGTGATATTTAGTTAAGTGGAATCATTCCACTGTACTTGGAGTGAAGGAAGTGTTTGGGGGACTCTTCCCTAGATGGTTTTCTTTGTATTGTATTGTATTGTATTGTATTGTATTGTATTGTATTGTATTATACTTTTTGACACAGGGTCTCATGTAGCCCAAACTGGCCTCCAACTCACTATAACTGAGAATGACCTTGAACTTCTGATCCTCCTATCTCTACCTCTGGAATAACGGGATGTTAATAACCACGGCTGACCATGTGGTGAGATATAGCTGTAAATGTTTACGAAAACCCGTGCAACTTCTCTGGGAAGGACAAAGTGGCAGAACTTGTGGACCAGAACTTCTTTCAACAGCGGTCCCCATTTCTCCCACAAGAAGAGAATGAAGGACATTACATCTTGCTGGAGGGCTTTTGAAGTCCCCTTTCTCTTTGTTAGGCAGGGGCTTGAGACAGTGTGGGCCAGCCTGCAAAGAGACCCTGTAAACTCACAAGGAAGAAGGGAGACGAGAAGGCAGCCCTGATCCCAGAGGCATGAGGTGAGTGAAGTAAGCAGAATAGATGGTGGTGGAGAGAAGGGGCCGGCTGGGTAGCTCAGGAGTCCTGGCTGAAGCGCAGTGTGCGGTCTGGAAGTGTCTCAGTCACTGGTTCCCCTGACATGCTAAGTAGAGCGAGGGAAACTGCTGAGATGTGCACAGGTGGACTAAGGGACTGTGACTCCTGCGATGGTCCTGACCAGTCCTGGAGCCACCTCTGCTGTGGTTGGGCCCATGTCTCTTAGCCTACCAGAGACCATTCTTCAATAGCGGCCTCTGGTGGTGAGGGCAGCATTGCATGTGCATTGTAAGGAGAACCCCCTTATTCAAAGACTGGTGTGACTGTGGAAGCTCTGAGGTTCTTGGATAAATGATGAAGAGAAGAAAATAAATTAAGATCTAGAAAGAAGGAGATCCTGGGATTCATGATAATTGGGACAAAAGTCTGGAGTGTTTCATTTAATGATAGCAAATATATGGGTCTATAGTTATATCCTTAATTAGGGAACTAGCTCATACCAGTTACAAAACTTGCATAGTGCATGACACTATACCATGTAGTTGAATGTCAGTACACATTGTTGAGTGAAGATGGTTGGCTGGGTGAAGGAAGGTTTAGTGCCCCTCCCTCCCCCCCGATGGAAACTTCAGAAGTCTGTACAATGTGTCCCTCACAGTAACCTCCTTCTGCATGTGAGGCATTCAAGGGCCCATCTCTAATAACAACAAATGGGAATCAACATTTGAGCCCTGAGCTGATTCCAAGAGTCAGGCTGGCCCCTCTCTATGCTGCCTTGGACAGGTGGGAGTCTTCCTCGGGTGGAGTGGTCCATGGGTGCTTTGGTCCTAAAGATGGCAATAAATGAAGACCTGGAGTATGTGAGTGTGACTGAATTGAAATGGGGTCAAGAGAAGCCTTTACAAAGGGACAAAGTTTGATTCTCTTCAGAGGGGGCCTGGTGTGAGGGTTACAGATGACAGTACTTAGAGTCCAAGCTGAGCCAGTGTCAGCAGTGCCTATGGGTGCCATGAGTTATGGGAAGGGAGAAGGGTACATAGAAAAGCAGCTCAGAGACATGGACTGAGAGTCAGAGAGAGGGAAAAACAGGCAGCAGGGTGAGGAGAGAAGAGAGGGAAAGGGACACCTTTGAAAAAACAGATGCAGGGTGATTATTCTGCTGAAAGAAACAGGAGGAGTAGCCGGGTGTGCTCTCAAGGAGCCCTGCCTGAATCACATGAGGTTAGTTATTTTGACCTCCATTTCTGCCTCTCACACTCGACTGAGGGCATCCTCGACTGGCAATGATACTGCTTCCAGTAAGGTGTGCACACCGACTAATGATCTCTCCGGAGTGCACCTTGAGTTCCAGAGCGCAGTTGTAATCGAGAAGCAAACTAACTTTGCGGCAAAGGCCCCACGTAATTGCTAGCTGTTCTTCGTCCATTTAGGCGAGAAACACAAAGAAGGGTATTTTTGAGTTTTACTCTCTTCGATGGCCTGGTGCTCATCTAGGACTATCAGAGAATATGTCACTGTTGGCAGCTTGTTTGTTCAGTAGTGCTGGCTACACAGAACCTCGGGGGCTGTGACCATCTTGTGCATGTAGTGCCCAGGAGCCTGGCACATGGGAGCAAACCAGGGCATATTAAAACGGAGGGGAAAAATATGTGTGACAAACTGTTGCTTCAAGGCTATCTTTTCCTTTTTAGCTTTGAGTGTCTCTAATGCTTGAAGCTAGTCTTTGGACACTGTAGGCCTGTTTGTTACTGTTTAATGAGGTCTCTATTTCTAGATTTATGTTGCTGTATACACGGAGGCTGGAAGACTTGGGAACACTTTTGGAAAATCAGGACATACAATTATGGTTTGGTTTTAGCTTCATTCATTAATTCAACAAATGTTGTTGGTTGAATCTCTCCTGTGTAGTGACTGTTGCTGGCATTAGTAAGACTCATGGTTGAGCCAGTGTGGGACATCAAAGGGAATTGAAATTTTGCTCTGAATAGGGGAAGACAATTCATTCTCACATTCACCTATTTCCTGTTTAGACAAACTGTCCTCTCACACCTTCTCCATCTCCCTGGTCACACACAGCACTGCTTAGGAGAGATTCTGATGTGCAAATTTCTGAACCCAAGTACCTCCATCCACCATTTCCTAATACTGGACAGGCCATTAAAGCCAGGAGCCAATAAATTCCCTCTTGTGAACCTCAGGTGCCTGGATTGTCACAGGAGGGTCACATGATCTGCAGGCTGTCACCCTGAAAATGGATGTGAACCTCAGGAGTCATTATTAGGAGTTATCTTGCTGTTTGGACTCTCACTGGCCTGGGCTGGCTGGCCAGCAAGTCCCGGGGATCTGCCTCTACCTCCCCATTGCTGGGATTACAAGTATACTCCAGCATGACCAGTTTAGGAGGTTTGGAGGCTTCTAGGAATCAAACTCAGGTCATCTCGTGTGTAAGCACTTTACCTACTGAGCTACCTTCCCAGCTCCGGAGAGCATGAGTTTTAAAGGGCAGATTTTCCTACTGTGGTATTCCCACACAGCACAGTAGGTACAGAATCACAACACATGGGGCCTGAAGGGCCTTCAATGCTTAATAAGGTATAAATACCCACAGCAGTACACCCAGTCATGTCAGGGAAAAGCCCCTGAGACCATCTGTGAGTTTCCTTGTCTCCTGGGACAGAAGTGCACCCAGACTCATGAATATTTAAATCCTCCTGCTCATTTGTTCTCAGTTTATCCCTGATTCCTGATAGTTCTCTTCCCATTTTGCAAGGGTATGAAGTGGGGCTCATGGGGTCAAAGGAAAGACCCATAAGTGCCCATAAAGTGCATCTCCTTGTCACCCGGGTCTCCTTTTGACAATAGGAAGTATAGTAATGGTATCTTAACCATCACCAAAATTTTATCCCAGGCTGGCCTTGAACTTGCTATGTAGCCAAAGATGCCTTTGAGCTTGAGATCCTCTTAGCTTATCTCCTGAGTGCTGGGATTACAGGTGTGCTCCACCATACCCAGTTTATGTGGTACTGGGGACAGAGCCCAGGACTTTGTGCATGTTAGGTAAGTAGTCTATTGACTTTGCTACATCTCCAGCCTAGTTTCCCATCTTAACCACTTTTTAGCGCTTTATATGTGTCGGCTTATCACATCTGCCAACAGCCCTTTGAGATGGAGACTGTTAGTATCAGTGGCTTCCACAGGTGAGCAAACAAGGTGTAAGGGATGTAAACAGTGTGCTTCCAGTAACCCAGGTGGTCTGTGCTGGGTTCAGGATTTACTCTCATCTCACACCAGCCCTGTACTCTTGCCTATGGCACTCCGGGCCTCACAAGGCACAGGAAATAGCCAAGTGGTGAGACTCGGAAACCCTGGACTCTTGTCTGAAGTTCATCCTTGCAGCAACAGAAGGACCCTGGACAGGTTATGTCACCTCTTTGAGCTTGGGTTCCCTTTGCTGTAAAAAGGGCAGAATAACGGCTGAGCACTGAATGCAATTGGTCCCCAGCATAAGTTCATTCCCTTTCCTCCATGGGATCTCATTGCATAGGGACTGAGGAGGGTATCTTCAATGTCACATGGTGTCACAGAATCCACAAGTATGTACATGAGAATTGGAGTCGCCCATGGAAGTGTTGGAGTTTTAGTCCACAAGCTCAAGTGCCACCAGATTCTACCTCTTAGGACCACGTGCACTGTTCCTTTAAGGGACACCATGGATGTTGTGGTTTCAGGTGGCAGTCTTGATGTTTTCCCAGCAAAGTTAATGAGATGTGGCTGGTATGCTCCCTGCACCTTCCTCCTTGCACACAGCCAGGCTGGCAATTCCACGTGCTCTCCCATGATCTATTTTTATACCATCACATAATAATTCATCCCCCTAGATATATCCGTCATGCCAGATTTGCATTTTTTTATTAAGTTGCCTGCCTGCCTCTCAGTTTAATCAGTGTTGACTCCAATCTGAGAGAAGCAGCCTGACAAGACGTGGGTCCAAGTGCAGCCTCTGGTGGCTTTCCTACTTTGTGACTTGGGGTGATCTCTGCCTAGCCCAGGACCTGCGGGCTAAGCATCCTCAGGCAAGGCAGAGCAGCAAGCTGATAGACTGAGACAGATCAGGCCTGGCCAGCCCTTCCTTGACGTGTGGCCTTGGACCCAGGATTTAACCTAACTACACATCAGTTTAGAGAAGGAACAATCTATGCATTAGATAATTATACCACATTCCTGGTCTATGTGAGGATTCCTTTCAGTGGATCCCAACTAGTGGTGATTTGCCTTTGGGGAACATTTTTGAGTGACACCATTGCAGCTGTGGAGTGTGTATGCTATTTTCATCAAGGGAGTAGAAAGAGGCCAAGGGTACTGCTGCACATACCACAATACATCAGGCATCCTCTACAATGTAGACACAGCCATCCCAAAATAGCAACAGAAATTCTCATAGACTAACACTATGCACATAAGTTCCTGACACAGTGATTGGAACCTAAGGGTCTACATTGAATAAGGCTGGCAAGGTCTGGACAGAGTGATAGAAGTCTCACTGTCAGCCACAGCACTGGGATGGGATCTCAGATGCTCCTTCCCCTTTGGTCCCCCTCACCCACTGTCACAACCCACCTCCATCAAACACCGGTTCCCTTTGTCAAATGTGTCACCTGGTCTTGCTCACCCAACTGCATGAAAGGCGTTTGCCTGACCCCGTTCTTAACTATCTCCGTGTTTAGTGCTGTGGTCACACAAAGGACTTACTCCATTCCAGTTAGTGAAGTCAGCTTCTGCCTTAGAGGTGACTGGCAGCTTGCTTTCTGAGTATGGTGGTAGGGTGGTAGAGATACATCCATGTAGGAGTCCAGTGTTCAAGGAGGGTGGGGCTCTAGTGTGAGGCACTGATGAGCGACAGGACTAAAGAGGTCCATCCTCCCAGGTCCAACCTCACAGAAAAACACATTGAAAATGAATGAGTGGCTTGTCTCTGGATCGGACCCCTGGAGAGTGACTATTCTCAGAACCGCTGTGTGCCATTCCCAAATAGCTGCAAGGTCCTGTAGGCATCACATGGCTCCTGTGTTTGTCTTGAGCAGAAACAGACATCTAGCTAGATATAGGCAAAAGCTGGGCCAGAGCTCACAAACACATTGTAAAGGGTGTTATGTCCTAGCAGAGAGCTTGATACAGCAGCATTGCTCAATAAGGTGTAAATGTCCTAAGGTTTCCCCACCTTCCTCAGGGAAATGCCCTTGAAAAACAACAACCCTGTCCTTACCCCCTGGCACCCAGATGTACCCCAACCTCTGAATGCTTAACTTCCACTGCTGGCAGGTCTCCTGATCCATGGCTGTACACTCCTTATTTTACTTTGAGATAGGGTGGGAACAGAAACTGCACAAGTGCATAGGGCATGACTCCTTGCTACCCAGGTCCCCGTTTTCACAATAGTAATGACTATAGCCAGTAGTAATTATAATGGGAATGCTAATAACAGCGTCTTCTACTGACTGAGCTTTTATCAGATACTTCTCAGTGCTTTGCTCACTTTAATTCCTCACATCTCCCATTAGCCCTCTGAGGTGGGGTCAGCTACTATTCCCATCTGACAGAAAAGCAAACCAAGGCAAGTGAGAAAGCATGCTTCAGGTAACAGCGTCTGTGTGCGTGTCGGGTCCAGGATGTACACCCACTAACTTTTGCCCCCAGTCCCTGAAGCCTTACTCACTTCAGGCCTCTAGAAATACAGGGAAGCAGGGTGACCTGAAGTTCATCCCCATACCAGCAATGGGACTGTGGGCAAGTTACTTCGCCCCCTTAAGCCTGGGTTTCCTTGTTTGTGAAATGGTTGGAAGTACTGCACAGCGCTGAAAGATCTGCCTCCCGGTACATGTTGGTTCCCTTCCTCCATGGGATCCAGTCTGCAGAGAACTGAGTAGTTCATCACAATGCCATGATGCCTAGAAACCACAATCCAGCACACACTATACCATGGACACAGGCATCCTGTGCTGTCCACCTCCCATCAAGGTGATGTCCTTTACTTATTGGTATTTTTCCACACTGCTCTGACAGAGTGCCCATACCAAAACCAGTAAGGCATAAATCCCTGCACCACCAACTGCTTCATTAGATAGGGAAGGAAAGGACACACCTAGATGCATCTATCTGTACACAACGAGACAGAGGAAGGCAGCTATCCCAGTCACAAGACTTCAACTAAAGCTCTTAAAAATTGGCTCCTCTTTCCATGAACCTTTAAGTGACAGACCCAGGAACATTATGGTGGAAAGGGCTTCCCCTTGGAGTCTCTAGTCCAGTTCTGGAGCTCCTGGAGGCTCCATCTCAGTCCTTTCTTTCCCTGTGGCTCCCTGTAGGACTCATGGGCTCTCCCTCCCTGGAGCCATGTCCACCTTCATGGCCAATCTCCATGACATCACCACAGTGTCCCTGAGTCGAAGTTCTGTGAGGCATCTGAGGGGTGTTGACTAGGTTGGTGGCAGAGGGCAAACAAGGAATCTGGAGTCAGGAAACCAGGACTGGAGCTCTGATTGCAGGGAGTTCCCAGAGTCCTTCAAGCCTCTGAGCCTTGGTTTCCTTTTTGGTTACGTGGAAGCAAGGGTCTCTTCTGCCATGGAAATCGGATGTGATAAAGCCTGCTTGACAGTGTCACATTAAGCGTGAACAGAAAGGGAGATGTTATCCAGTGTCTCACTCATGAGGTGAAAATCCTCTTGAAATTAAAGATTATGTTTTCTGCCTCCTGCAGAGCCCCAGGGGTGTCTGTGGTGTACAGATGTCATGGCCCTGTGTCGCATCTACATGTTACTGCATTATGAATTTGGAATGTAAGTTGTGTTGATGTACAAAGGTGGACACAGATTTAGTTCTCCTTTCTGTCTCTCAATCCTGATGTCTTTTTTAATTCCCATTTCAATGTGTTGGGATCACAGGGTTGAGATTTCGTTTTTCATTCCCAATGCTGTGTGTTGGTTTCATTGGTGCTTTAAGAGACCTAGAGAATAAATGAATTCAAACAAATACACAATTGCTTGTAGAAAAGATACAGAACAGACATCAAATGCAAGTGAACTCAAACGGGGGCACACCTGGGCACTTTTTTAAAAAGCAGATGGATGAACGGGGGGCACAGTATGGGTGAAAAAAGGCTGGGGAAGTGCTCAGAGGGCTGCAGGATGCAGCCGCTGTGGAAGCTCAGGCTGCAACCCACACGTAGAACACAAGAGGGAGAGGCAGCTCCACTCAGAGCCAGCAGGCGGGCTCCAGCCCCCCCCAATCCAGCTCACCTATGACCAAGGTGGTACTAATAAAGTTTTTGTTGAAAGCCGACTGTGGCCTATGGACTTCAAGCCTCTCTGTGCTTTTCCCCTTGGTTGTGAAACAGTCGGCTCCAGGGACTGAGTGGCTGAGAGAAAACAAACACCAATGGTATCTTTCTTCTACTTCCTTCTCAGGGGAGAGAGGGCTGGAGGCAGACTAGAAAAGGAGGATGCGCACAGACAGTATGAAAGAATGATGCTTTGAGACACGTCACAGTGAGGACAGGACGGAGGGTGGGCTGGACTCTCGCTCCCTGGGTGCTGGGCAATGACTTGACATCAAATCAGAATCCAGGGCCTCCTGGGTTGGGTACCCTCCTCCCCCTGGGGCTCACTTTGTTTAGGTAAGTGAGGATGTTCATGTGGTATCTTTAAACACATGCGCTAGATTAAAGGACTCTCAGGATCAAAGTGGCTGTGGACAGACATGGTTTAGAAGCCTTTCTTTGGTCCAGTGGGGAGGGATTCACCCATGTGACTCAGAGACTAAAGGGAGGTATGTCTCATTAAAGTAAACAAAATCAAAGTTAAAGGCAACTAATTCCATACTACAAGGCAAGGACTCATTATAAACTTTTTGTTATTGAAAAATGGATCAAAGGTAAAGTAGTTTAGTGTTGTGAATTGCATTGCTCACATCACACCAGCCAGCATTTATTGAATGCCTACTGTTTATATCATTTCTTTTTGCTATTAGCATCCTGTGTAGAGGGTAGTAGAGAATCCATGGCTGCCCAGTCACAAGTGCTGGGTGGAGAGAGGGTGAAATTGCCTCCTAATGGGGCAGACACACAGCTCTAGCTCCTTAGTCCCAGCTCTCACCTGTACCCATGTTCATACAGATTAGGAAGCGAGAGATACCTGGTCTGCATCCTTGACAGCAGGGCTTTCTGGTAAAACGATGGCAGCTGAGTCTCTGGGTTGGAGCAGTAAGGAACAGGATAAGGAGTGGAGGAACCCCTATCTTCCTTAAGGCAGGGCCCCAGATCTCCAGGGATGGCAGAGAGTCCCCATTACTGCAACCTTAGGAACCAGAGATGACTCATGAATTCTCCTCAAACCTCTGGCAAGGCACACAGCCTCCAACCACCCAGGCAGGGTGCCTGCCCCTGAGTAGAGATGGATACAGGGACTTATATTCTAGTAGGAGCAACAGATACTTTACAAAGAGACAAGACAATTTACCAAACATGAGGAGAGGGGAAGCATGCGGTGGGGCAGCTGGGGGTGGGGGGGAGTAGAGGTGCAGATGGAGGTGGAGCAGCCAGCCAAGGCCTCTCTCAAGAGGTGACATAGAGGAGCTATGGTGCTGGGGCTCTTTTCCAGGCAGAGGGAAACGGCATGAAACTCTACCAGAGCAGCTTGGCAGGGCTGGGGAGCAGGAGGAGCTTCTGGTCAGGCCCCACGTGACTGGTCCTGGGTGAGGTCTTGAGCTGCCTTCCACCACCACCAAAGGCAGTCAGTCACACAGAGCCCCATCCCTACAGACTGAGCCTGGGGGAGGGGGTGACATAGGAAGGGGAAGAAAGCGAGCAGGAGTCTGCATGTCTGACAAATACTGGGTGATCTCCAATCCCCCGGCTCTGCCCTCATCCTGCTCCAGCAGATGGTGACATGGGGTTAATGACCAGAATCCTAGATTCCAACTCATTTTTGTCCCATTAACTGGGCATTTATGATTTGGTCAAGGTCAGTGTCAAATTGAAGCAGCAGCAGCAGCAGCAGCAGAAACAGAAAGCCTCAGGAATGAGTTAGCACAAATGAGGAAATAGCACAGAGATGTTGCTCAGTTTCCTGAAGGCCACACAGCAAGTTGAGCCCATTCCAGGTCGGGCCAATTGACAACTGAGTGCTGAGGGTCCAGTCAGTGTGGACTGGACTCTGTAGTTCTCATCTGGAAAGCAAAATGAACACTAGATAAGGCTTTCATAAAGTTCCCATTAAACGAATGGCTTTGCTCTATGTTCCTTCCTGGTATGCCCTTTGTGGCAAATTATTTGCTGAATATCCACAGAAGAAAGCAAAGAATTGAGACTAGTTATGGTAAGAGGTGCTTGTTTATAAACCTGTCCGAAGCAGAGATGCACTCACTGTTCTCTAGCTGTTGATCTTTAACCTTTCTTACCACAATGAGGAGAGAGGCAGAAACGCTGCACACGACAACCACTATGAGTATGAAATAATAATGCTATTGGCATCTTAGAAAAGAAGGTTTGTCTTGTTGTCTTCTAATTAGGGGTAGTGACCACAGAGCCAGTATCTAGTATGTGTTAAGTAGCAAATTAGCTCTGGAGTGATTGTAGGGCTCAGCCTGCCTAACTGTCTGTCACTCTCTTCAGAGGCAGGAGGTGGCTGCACTCTGCTTTTGAGCCTCCTAGAGTGGGGTTCAGAGCAGTTCCCAGGATCCCCAGGGTTGGAAGAGAGCGCCCCCTCCTGGCGCCTCAGAGCAGCAGCCTCAGCATCACAGAAATTCACCCACACATTCATTTGTTTATTCCTAAGTGAACAGACTTGCCATAGCAAAAATCTGGGCACATGGGCTAATAGGGGGTTAAATTGCCTAATTTGCACATGAATTTATCTGGAAAGTTCTTTGATGTTTAGCTGTACACTGCACAAAAAGACCATAATTATTCGCAATTAGGGCAGTGCCTAAAAACGGCCAAATAGACCCACTCTAAACCCGATGCCTGTGCCTTTTACAGGCACCCCCAGAGCAAAGCAAATAGTACTGGAAATCCAACTGACGCTGCGAATGTTTAACCAACTCAACAGCACAAAACATTTTTAAGCATCATACAATATCTGATGTTTGTGTGTAAACCATGGTGCTAATTGCAACTGAGTCTTACCAATTAAAGAGGGTCCTTAAGAAGAGCCGTGCAGGAACATTTTATTAGCTGTAATGTGGAATAGCTCTCTATGCCAGAAAATGATATGCAGGGCAGTAAGTACTGAAAAACGGCATCTAGCTCGGCAGCTTCAGGTTCAGTGCTGGCACCATGATGGTCTGTGTTCTTGTTGAGTGTGGGCCCATGGACTGCATCTTCTCGTTCAGACATGCTTGAGGTTGACTGCCAGCTGTTGTACATTTTAGCTGTGAGACTACGAACACCAACGTTCTCTATCCTCTGCTTTCTCCTCTGTAAAAATGGGCTCAGCAGTGCCCTTGACATCTGATGGATCCATGAGTGTCAAGCAGAGAGCTCAGTGGCCTTCAATGAGAGCCACCCTTGGGACAATTCTCCTCAGGTCCCCACCTACGCAAAATGTCCAGCTCGTTTGGGACAGCTTTAGTCAAGAAGGCTTTGAAAGAATCTTTAGGCCATGGGCAGGAAGCAGAGGATAAGGGAGACTTAGTTTGACCTTGGCCTTTGAGCCATGCAGTGCTCAAGGCAAATAGCATCTTTTAGAGCTTTAAATGGGTCCCCAATCACCTGGAAGAGAACACCAAACATCAACAAAGCATGTTCTCTGAGAGTTCATCAAGACAGTGCTAATTGCTAAGTGTCTAAATTGTACAGACACTTCATGATCTTTATCTCATTT
This sequence comes from Nannospalax galili, assembly GCF_000622305.1. Taxonomy (NCBI): domain Eukaryota; kingdom Metazoa; phylum Chordata; class Mammalia; order Rodentia; family Spalacidae; genus Nannospalax; species Nannospalax galili. The sequence goes on from NW_008351176.1 coordinate 2,409,166, forward strand.
CCTTTGCACAGCATCCTGGGAAGGAGGCATTATAAGCCCCACTGTGGAGGAGGGGAAATGGAAGTTCAGAGAAGTTTAGCCACTTCATCCAAAGTCACAGAGTAATAGGAGGCAGAGCAGATTGGAGATGCAAATGCAGGTCTGTGTGACTGTACCACAGTACCCTGCTGTGTTATGCTTGGGATCCTCGGTGATCTGTGAATGGGTTTACAACGTGGGGTGGGTATAATGAGAACCACTCTCAGATCCATCTCTGTACACAAGAGAAAACATGTCTGAACTAAGAGAAACTGATTCTAGGGAAAGAGGTTTCCTGGGGAAACAGATGTGAGCTATTGGGAAAGTGATAGTCACAGCTCAGGCAAGGGTTGGGAGCTCATCTGAGCTGTGGCACGGAGACCTGTATGCATGTTTCTGTCCCACTGGACCTTGAGGTACCAACAGTCCAACATGTATTTAGTTCACCTTGTTTTCACAAGCCAACATAGGGACTGGTACAGAGTTAAAGGTGAGCACACTTATAAGGTTGGTGAGGTAAATCAGGGAGCCTTCCTGAAGTGGGGGGTGGGGTGGCCTGGACTGTGGAAAAGACAGCAAGGATGTCACCTGAGGGGAAAAAAAGACAGAGATCAGCTCTACACATGAGAAGACCTGGTGGTGGTGGTGGGTAGAGGACATGGGGCATAAATGCTTGCTCTCTTCCTGTATTTGGGAGAGAATTCCTTTTTAAAAACCTGTTTTGGACACAAACACTCCTGAGATGAAGTCCTGGGTCCCACCTCACTGCCTGTGTAACTTGGACACAGCCTTTTGTTTTTGCAATCCTCAGTTTCTTCTTCTGTACAATGAAGATGAAAACAAGCACTGACCTGTCAAGGTAGTACAGAGGGATTCTTGGGGTGCTGAGGCTTAATAAATCATGACTTGGTTTTGGTTCCCTGCTTTACTACCCTGTGTCCCCATCGAGCTCACCTGCAGGCATGGTCTGGGACCCTTGGATGAGCACAGGCAGACTAATCAGGTTTTGTAGTATATTTTCTTCTCATGGCTCTCCTCTTTGGATTCCTAATCAGTAAACCACCCAGGCCATGCCATGAGTCGAGTCACCTCAGAGTGCATCTGGCCATTGTTAATGGAAGCAGGATGAGCAGGAGACCAGGTGGGGTAGAAGGAGACTTTGGAGTGGCTATCACTCTAGAAGGTTGTGCTCTAAGCTACCTTCTCCACCATCTACTTAAGACTGGTATGCCCTGGACATTCTTGGTACTCCAAGGCACCTGCTTCCCTGTGGCTGTCTCAGCCTACAGAGTGGCTCAGCTTGGCCACTCAAACTTTCTGCTCCTTTCTTCCTGATGGAAATTCATCACCGACCCAATAGGTGCCAGCCACTTGATCCCTGGCAAGGGGCAGGCAGGCAAGCCACACCTACCTACCACAGCAGGGGCCTGCCTGCCAGGGGATTTTCAGAAAGCAGGAGGTAGGAGGCTGAGAGCCCAGTCTGGCTCTTACCTACAGCTCCAGCTGTGTTTCCATCTGGCAAATGCTGGGGCAGAACACACACACACACACACACACACACACACACACACACACACACACACACAAATGGAATGGAAAACAGCCAGTCCTACCTGGCACCCAGCTGTCTTTCTTTGTTAAACACAGAAACTCCTGACAGCCATGTGGGGGTGGGGGCTACCTGTTGCTCTTTCTCTGGGGCTCCTAGGGGCACCCAGGTTTTGGGGTCTTCTGAGAGGCTTATTTCTATTTGCCTGAGGTTTCTCCCTCCAGCCTCCCTCCAACAGAGACCCTATGGGTTTAAATCGTTTCCCTTCCTGCCTTCTTTTCAGCATTTCTCTTCTGGAGACCCCAGGCTGGCTCTGATCCCAGTACTGATGCAAAGAACCCTTGCTTATATCCCACACCCAGCTCACCTAGTTTAGTAACCTCTTTCCTGCAACCCGTGGGGGCAGGGGGTCAAGTTCTCTCTCTCAGGAAGTGAATGACTATCTTGAGAAGCCCCCCAGCTGCTCCCTACAAAAAAAAAAAAAAAAAAAAAAAGGCTAAGAAGAAACTTTCCCCCGGTCCCCAACCCCCATCTACCCTCCTTCCCGCGCCACATTCCCCCTTCTAACAGCTCGACGAAAGAGGAGGTGGAGGGAAGGCTGGTTCTCTCCGCGCTTGGGGGGTCTTCCCGTGCCTCCCGGGAGGCGAGGAGCACTGAGCCCAAGGAGCCTCCAGCATCCCTGCCTCTCCTCTGGGAGGCGGAGCGCAGCCTCTTCTCCCAGGCGCCAGCCACAGCCGGCATTTGGAATTCTGCCCCCAAACGGGGGGCCGGAGAAGGAGGAGAAAAAGCAGGGACAGAAGCTGGTGGCGAGAATCGCCACGGCCAGAGTCCAAGGCATCACCAGGAAAGGAGCCGCGGCTGGGATGCTGCGCCGCGGCGCCCCACCGCACTGCATCAGCGTGGCTGCACTGACATCCCCCCCCGCCCCCCATGCTTAACACGGGGCATTATGCGCTGGTTAACAGGCTCCGAGCTGCTCAGCGACTTGTTTTAAGCATTTTCTCTCTCGCTCTCGCTTTTAATCTTGTCTCCAGTGGCGTGTGTAGGGGGGAGGACTTTATTTCCATTGGCTAAGCGCTCCCTTCCCACCCACATCCCTTCCACATCACCTTGGTGTCTCCCTAAATAAAACCAGCCCTCCTTATCGCCTGGAAAAAATCAGGAGCTAGAGTTTGAATGGGTTTTATATAAACACTCACCCCTTGTCAGCGTGCGGCCAGGCTCTCAGGATAAACTCCCAGTGTCTGGCCTGACGCCTGCCTGGCGTGCGTTCTCTGCCTTGAACAAGGTTTAAGCAGAATCCCGAGAACTGGGAACTCTTTCCCTGAAATTTGATCAACCTGAAGCCAGTTTCGGAACTGCACAGGGTCCCGATGGACCTCAAGGAGAGCCCTAGCGAGGGCAGCCTGCAACCTTCCAGCATCCCGATCTTCGCCAACACCTCCACTCTCCATGGCATCCGCCACATCTTCGTGTACGGCCCACTGACCATCCGGCGCGTGCTTTGGGCAGTGGCCTTCGTGGGTTCCTTGGGCCTGCTGCTGGTGGAGAGCTCCGAGAGAGTGTCCTATTATTTCTCCTACCAGCATGTTACCAAGGTGGATGAGGTGGTAGCCCAGAGCTTGGTCTTCCCAGCTGTGACCCTCTGCAACCTCAATGGCTTCCGGTTCTCCAGGCTCACCACCAATGACCTGTACCACGCTGGGGAGCTACTGGCCTTGCTGGATGTCAACCTGCAGATCCCGGACCCTCATCTGGCAGACCCCACGGTGCTGGAGGCCCTGCGACAGAAAGCCAACTTCAAACACTACAAACCCAAGCAGTTCAGCATGCTGGAGTTCCTGCACCGTGTGGGCCATGACCTGAAGGATATGATGCTCTACTGCAAGTTCAAGGGGCAGGAGTGTGGCCATCAAGACTTCACCACAGTGAGTACTTAGTTTTCAGCTCACTCTTGTGCTTGATCTTTGGCAGAGGTGGTGCACCGGTGGCCTGCTTGGCTTGAGGTCTGACTGTGATTTGCAGCAGGAGAGAGCAGAGTCCCAGCTAAAGGCCTCTAAGAGGGTAACTAGCAAGAGTTGTTGGAGCAGGTTGTAGAAAAGGTTACCTTCCAGATGCAGCACTGTGGTTCTTTCAGATCCGAGGGTTGCAGGGAGCTTGCTGTGGGGTCAACTCCTAGGTGTGCTGAGCTGGCTTTCTCCCAGTCAGAGGGAGGAGGCCTAGGGTGTCCATTGTCCGGAGTGCTCGGTGTCCAAGCTGTGTGACTGGAACAGCTTGTTATTGATGAAATTCTCTCTCTCTCCTCTCCCTCTCTTTCTCCTCTCTCTTCTCTCCCCCTCTCTCTGTGCTCGGAAGTGGCATCAGGCACAGCATCCTGTGGGCTGGGCTGGAGCTAAAGCTGTCACAGGAGGGGGTGTGGGGCCTCAGGCAGCCTGATGGCTCTGGTGGCTTTTGGAGTTCTCTGAGCAGGTGAACACTGCAAGGGTGTGGAAGGCTCTTCCCTTTCTTGTGTGGATCATGTGTAGAGACAAGAGGCTGAGGACTTCAGAGGTATCTGTCTGGTCCTCCGGCAGACAGGGAGAAGCTAGGAACTGTCCGTGGTTCTGGGACAGAGAAGCACATCTGAGAAGATGCTCCTGTGTAGGTTGAGCAGAGAGAAGCTGGCGATGATGAGGTGGTCCCAGCTGGCTTGTCTGGAAGGTTTAGCTTGAAACTCAAAGGCTCGTTTTCTCTGTGTACAATTACTTCACAACGTGGGTGCAGGAGGAGGGTGTGGAGAGGGGGCGAGCAGCTGTGGGATTGGAAGTCCTGGAGGGGGAGTGTGGAGCTGAGTAAAGAGGAGGGGATGTGGCTCACATTCAGGATTGTTTGCTGGAGGGGGCTGAGAGGGAAGAGTGGGAGCAGAGCTGTCACTGTTAGGCTTCTCAACCCAATTAGTAGACTGCTAGGCATAGCTTGAGTTAACAGGTCAGGCAGCTGCTACGGGCTCCTTCACGCTTCCAGGCAATTATGGGGCATCAGGAACTGTGGGACCCTCCTGTGGTCCAGTGTAGCTGCTCCTCCATAGCTGCCTGGGGGTGGGAAGGAGAGCTTTGGGGGGCTTAGAGTCTTGAGCCCAAATGCAATGACAAGTTAGGAGTAGCAGGTGCAGCAGTTGTCAAAGGTACTAGACTGTGTCATCAGTACTTATTTGGGGTGCTCTGCTTCATTAAGACATTACTTCCCTTTCCCATGGTATAGCCCTTTCCACCCATTCTCAGAGTCACCTGCCTCTTTCCCTGAGGTTCTCTGAGTGCTCCAGTCTGTCTCTGTACTCGCTGTTGGCTCTTACTGATTCTGGAAGAGCCCAGGGTGCCAGGACATTGCCTCTCCCAGCCTGTGTGCTGGAGCTGTTTCCTGGGGGAGCTGTTTTGTATTATCCGTTTTAAACATTCTGAGGAAGAGCACAACCAAACCGGCAGCAGCATTTGCTAAAGATGAAGCCAGTCAGAGCTGGAGGAGGAAGGGACCAGCTCTTCTAAAAGGAGCAAACAGGATCCTAAAATATGTCATGCACAAATGATGTCTGAGGGACTTCAGGGAGAGATGGGGAAAATGCCTTGTTCTTGGAGGCTGAAGCCATCACTGTGTTCCAGCCCATGCTTTCTAGTGCCTGGCAACGCTCAGCCTCACCACCATACCGTGCAGCTCAGAAGTGAACTCAGCTCTTCTTCTGTCTGCCTGCACACGCACAGAGCCCACAGACAGCAGGTGTGGGGTGCCTCAGAGAGGCTATCTTAGGCAGCAGAACCTGGGCTGAGTCTGTAAGCATCCTCACTGTCATCCTCACAACTGCATGGCCAACTGGCAGCTCAGTGTTCATATCCAAGCTGCATTTAGAAATAAAGGTTTGCTGACCTTAGACTGCTCCTTTGCACTTGGTCCACCATTTGAGTTACTGGGGCCCCAGACAGTAAAAGGTCAGGTCTTAAATCCTTACCTGAATCTCTGATCTTCTTGAACGCTGAAGTTGCCCATGGAGAAAGTTTGTTCTTTGATGAATAGCATACCATTATCTATCAACCTCAGCAAGTCCTAGACTCGTCAGTTTGAGTGCCTGCCCTTGGACTGACCCCTCTGTGTATGATTTCTCCAGGCACAGAAAAGGGGTATCCTCTTAGTGTTCTCTTCTGAATATTCAGGGATGTCAGAAGGGTACTCAGTCTAGAAACATGAGAGAAAGCTCCAGGGAGGCTGGTCTTCACCAGTGGGTGACAGTGGAAATCCATACTGAGCCTCTGCTGGAGGCGACACGATGCTAAATGTGTCTCACACCCCACAGTGAGGAGCAAGCCTCTGTCACACCCTGGATTCCCTTTGGCAAGCCTTTGGGGCTGGGGTGTAGGAATGCTTTTCTTTAACTCCCATACCAGCAGCCAGCCCAGGCAGCTATCAGAGAAGCCATCTGCAGCCTTCCTTCTCGTTCGCTCTTTCTGCTACCCATCCCTCTCCAGCGGACTTGCTTACGAGGCCCACACAGAGTTGTACCACTCGGATTGTGCTTTTTTTTCAAGTACTGAAGCTGACTTATTAGAGAAGTTAAGTGTGGGGGGAAGGTCACAGGTGGGTGATTTCTTCTGAATTTGGTATTCTGTAAAGCATACAGAGCAACATTTCCAGGGTTAATGCTGCAGTACCAGCTTCCTTATACCAAGTTCTTAGCTGGTGTGCAATGAAGTGTGTAATATCCTTTAATTAGTGAATGAGCTGTGGTTCTAGCAGAGCAAAAGAAGGTTGTTCGTCTAGACTCAAAGTCCCCAGGAAGCCAGGTGTGGAATGCCAAGTGCTGTGTTATCAAGCATGCCCACGCCCATGCAGGTACACTCTCAACCCTCACAGTCTGGGACAGTCTGACTTCAGAGCATCTGCGTTTTGCTTTCCTGGGAAAGCACAAGTAGGCTTTGATTCTTGGCTATCTATTCAACGAAATGACCCTATTAACCTAGAGTGGAAGGAAGATGGAGTGGGAAATTTAACAAGGCTGTGTCTCTGGCTGTAATATTGAATCATCCTAGTTCAAGGCCAAGAATGATTGACAGAGGACTGAAGATCCCCAACATCTTTGTTTCCTTGTTCCTTAGGTTGGACCTGTGCCTTGCTCTCTAGGCCAGCACGTGCTCATCTCTAACAAGCAGTAGTGACACATGGCCTCTAACCTGTTAGAGGAAGATGCAAGTGGGACAGGATATGACTGTCAGCTGTGTAGCTGTGCGGTGGGGTTGAGAAACAGTTTTTGTGGTCCAGCCTGCCTCTCCTGTTTCCAGGAGTCAGACTGATATGGAATGTTGCAAGGATGAAGGCAGGCGGACAGAAAGGCCACTGCTTTCTGTGTGGACCACTGAGTGAAAGCCCGGCCTCTGGAGAGGGAGCTTCCTAGAACTAAAGTCATGTTGAATTCAGTAGCTGACTATTGCTGTCAGGTGCAACCTCACTGTTTGTGATCAGCACATAACATAACCTCCTGTGGTCTCTTTGCACAAGCACATTGGGGTTCAACTGCCTTCCAGTCTAGGAATGCAAATGACCTTTCCATTTTCACATTTAACCAGATTTTCTTCATTGCATGTGTTTGCGATCTCCGTTTTTTCTCTCTCTTTCCCTTCCTTCCTTCCTTCCTAACTTCCTCCCTCCCTCCCTTCTTCCTTCCTTCCTTCCTTCCTTCCTTCCTTCCTTCCTTCCTTCCTTCCTTCCTTCCTTTCTTTCTTTCTTTCTTTCTTTCTTTCTTTCTTGTCTTTTTTAGATAGGGCCTCCCTGTAGCCCCAGCTGGCCTAGAACTCACTATGTAGGCCAGGCTTGTCTCAAAAATCACAGAGATCTGCCTGTCTCTGCCTTCCAAGTGCTGAGATTAAAAATGTGCACCACCACACCCGGCATGTTTTGTTTTCTTTTGAGTCAGGGTCCCACTATGTAACTCTGGCTGACTTGGAACTCACTATATAGACCAGGCTGGCCTTGAGCTTACAGAGATACTCCTGCCTGTGCCTCCTGAGAGCTAGGATTAAAAGTGTGTACCACTATGCTTGGCATGTTTACACTTTCAGATTTGCTTGACTTTTTTTTCTTAAAAGTTCTCCTAGGAAGAACACTTCCCTGATCCTGTAAACCTGTAGCACATAACATTATAGAGATGGTGGAGGTGGAGATTTAGGAAGTTTGTATCTTTAGGATTTTTTGAGATGGTCGAATGGGTCTATAATTAATCTAGCCTGATTACATCTGATTACACAGGAGTACATGTGTGAAAAATGTAGGCTTTGGGAAAAGATCTGAGCTAGAATTTCAACGCTTTGGGCTATGTACTGTGTGAGCTAGTACAAGTTCTTAATTTCAGTTTTGTATCCCTAAATAGGAGTAATAACACCCAGGACATAGCTGGGGATGGGGCTTGCTCTGCATAGTGTTCCCCAGAGACTCCTGAGCGAACCTGGCCTACAATCTGGTTCTCTGGAATCCAGTCTTCCTAGTCTTCTAGCCTGTGACTGTGGTGGCAGTTTCTGAGCACAGGCAGCTACTGGGCTCTCCAGGTTCTCAGGGCCCCTAATTTTGCTAGCTACCCTCCTTCACAATAGCTCTATTGCTGATCCCTGCCTCCTTCCTCACTGGCTCGGGCCTCTACATTGCATCTTGTACTTCCCAACTCACTTCCAGGAAGCTCATCCTGCTCAGGCCCCTGACAAACATGGACTGCTGCACAGCTTTTTCTCACTGTGTGCCTTGCTTGTGTGTGCATGATGATGATGATGATGATGATTTTGTCCATCAAAAAGTACCTGTGTTGTAGCAATAAACCAGGTAGTCCAGACCTGTGCCTCACAACCCATCTCCATCCCAGCAAGCCAGGAGCTAATCTCAGTCAGAACAGATTTTTTAAATATCATGTCAAGTGGAAGGCCTTCCCCCGATCAATACCAAGCAAGGCCATGCTGGTTAAGTAGTTGCTGTCTGTCCCCAGAACTGATTCAGAATCCCAGGTCCCCTTGTCCCTCTCTCTCAGTGGTTATCTCTTTCAATGCTAACTGTCCTTTAAAGTCCATATTTGCTGTAACTACAGCATTCTCCAGCAAGTCAGTGCCTTCCAGAAGAACCATGAAGTATTGGAGCTAAATGGGAGCTTACAGATAATTTAATTCAGTCCCTAAGTTTTTTCTTAGTTCCTAAGTTTTTTAACCAGTGATATTTTTTATTTGTTTTCAAAATTGATAAGAAAAAGCATATATGATAATATGCACCATGATGTTTTTTAAAAGTTTTTTCTTTGTTATTTTTATTTTATGTGTATGAGTTGTACTGCCTGCATGTACGTGAGTGTACTCATGTTGTGCAATGCCTGTGGAGGTCAGAAGAAGGCACCAGATTCCCCTGGAGCTGGTTGTTAGTTGCCATGTGGTTGCTTGGAATTGAACCTGGTCCTCTGCAAGAGCATCCGTGCTCTTAACTGCTGGTCCCTCTCTCCAGCCCCAGAAGATGATGTTTTGATGCATAGTTCATAGAATATATTCACTTGTGTATGTATGAATGACTAGGTCAAGAATCTTAATTTTTTGGACTTATTTGTTTTTATTTCATGTATAGAGTGTTTTGCCTGCATGTATGCAAGTGCACCTATGTATGCAATGCCCATGGAGGCCAGAAGAGGGCATTGACTCTCTTGGAATTGGAGTTACAGACAGTTGTTAGCTACCATGTGGGTGCTGGCAACCAAACTTGAGCCCTCTGCAAGAGCAGCCAGTGTTCTTAACTGCTGAGCCATCTCTCCAGCCCCCTGATCAAACATCTTAACATATGTTACCATGCACACCTTTCATCTATGTGGGTATATATGCTTATTGAGAACGTATAGAATCTATTCTCTTTTTTTAATTTTTACAAAAACTTTATTGAGAATTTCATACATGCATATAAGGTGTTTTGACCAAATCCATGCCCACTCCCTCCCCTCCAACATTCCCCCCTCTGAAGAGGTAACCCTAAAATCTTCTAAGGATTAGATACAAGCTCCCAAATACTTTTGACATTTTTGACCTTTGGAACAGAGTATGTTGCTAACAGGCCCAAGGACATTTTGACTTTTAGCCAAGAAACTGGCTACATTTCTTTGGGGTCTTTTTACCTTAACTGCCTAGCCAATTCCTACCTCCTATTCTTATCTCTTGATTTATAAGTATACAGTATATTGTTATTAACTATAATCACCATGTCAACAAATCTAGAACTATTTCTCTTGAAATTTGTGTCCTTTGATCATCATGTCCCCAATCCTTCCTCTCATCCACTCCAATCTCTTCATCACTGTTTTCCTCTGTGCCTTTGAGTTTGATCTTTTTTAAGATTCCACATGTAGTTGAGATCTGGTACTTGTCTTTTGGTGCCTGGCTTACTTCACTTAACACAATGTCTTCCATGTTCTGAAGAACAAGATCCCATTATTTTTATGGCCGAATAGTATTCCATGGTACATTTTCTTCACCCCTCTGTCAATGATTGCTTAGATCAGTGACGGTTATGAATATTCAATGAATGCGGGAGTTCAGATATCCCTCCTATGCACTGATTCCATTTGGATATGCAACCAGTAGCAGCACTGCTGGATCACGTGGCTTTTCCATACTGGCTCTACTAATTTGTCTCCCAGTCAACAGTGAACAGTGGCTCCCTTTTCTCCATGTGCTCGCAACACTCGTCATCTTTGGTCTTTTCTAATAACATCTGTTCTAACAGGCATGAGTGACATTTTAATTGTTGCTACTGCTCATATTTATAGATTGTGGTTCTTTCTCTTTCTCTCCCTAATAAGACATGTGATCTTGTCTGGGGATATAGCTCAGTTGGCACAATGTTTGCACAGCATGCCTGAAGCCCTGGGTTCTATCCCTACACCACACAAAACTGAGTGTGGTGACATATGCCTTCATTCCTAGCACTTAGGAGGTGAAGGTGGGGCAATTAGGAGTTCAGAATCATCCTCAACTATGCATCGTTTGAAGCCAACCTTGGCTACATGGCTACATCTCTCTTTGTGTCTTTCTGTCGGTGTCCGTCTCTGTCTGCCTCTCTCTCTCTCTCTCACACACACACACACATACACACACACATGCACACCACACACACACACACACACACACACACACACACAGTCTTCATTCATTTTTGTATGAAGACATTCTGGAGACCTAGAGCAGATAGCGCTCAAAATGTGTCTTCGCAGTTGGTGCTAAGTGGGCTTAAAGTTTTGACTGCAATGTTACTTGCTGCTATGAGGCAGAATATCCATCTTTCAGCCTCTCTTCTAAGTGCAGGTACCTTGGATTTTCACCCACACTGAGGAAGGCTGTTCTGTTATTATTACTCATATAATACACTTTTTGGTTTTCAAAACAATCCATGGTCACTGAAGAAAAAATGAAAAGCATGAGATAAAAGAAAAATGGAATGAAAATTGCCCATAATATCCTCCCCACATAATTGCATGCAGTAAGCTGGTATTTCGAGGGCATCTCCCTTCAGCCACATAATGTGTATGTTTGTGAATCACACAGGCTGGGATTATGCCTTCTGTGTATCTGGTATATCATGTGTTGTATGGTAAGCACTCAATCAATGTCAATTTACTGTATTCTTCTGGGGTCCTCTGGTTGTTCTCTTGAGTGTCAGGATATACTCAGTTATTCACCTTTGCTGGAAATTTATTGTTAGTATCATGAATTTGTCTGCAGATATCTTGGTCCCACTGTTTCTTGGATGATTTCTAGGATGTATCAGAGACCTGTTCTTTCACACCAAGTCAGAGCTCCTTTCTGAGACCCAACCTTAATCCTCACTGAGGCCTAATTCTGGTTTTCCTTCGACAACCATCTTCATTGCAAGCTCTGATTCTCAGCTACTTGTGGAGTCTAGACTTTATGTCAAAATGGTCTCAGTTTGTAATGCAAATTAGATAATTTCAGCTATTAGGAGGCCCAACACTCATGAGCCTTTGGCATGTCCTAGAGAGGAAAGCTTTGCACTGCTGGCCAAGAAGTTTCCATGATTTCCCACCTCTGGTTGTAGCCTTCTGGTTTGTACAATACTTAAGTCATGGGCTGTCTGGAAGTAAAGCTATGGGGGCCAGTTGAATCTCGCTTGGGAGCTATTCTGATGACTCACGCCATCTCCTTGGAGAAATAGATGAAGCTCCTGCACAGTGTGAGCTATTGTCCAGTGCTTGCTGGGGAACTCTGTATCTTGGTGTCACCTTCCTTGGGAGTTTTTCCATCTCTAGAACTGTTGATGAAAGAGGGCTATCTGGACGCAGTGGATAAAGGGCTTGCCACACAACTGTGAGGACCAGAGCTCCAATCTCCAGGATCCATGTAAAATCCCAAGTGGGTGTAGTGGCCCACAAGTAATTACAGAACTCAAAAAGTGGAGATGGGGGATCTCCAGAGCAAGCTGGCTAGCTAGACTAACCATATTGCTGGGTTCTGGGTTCAACTGAGAGACTCTGTCTCAATGAATAAGCTGGATAGAGGTTGAAGAAGACTCCCAACATCAAATGTGGACCTCCATAGCCATGTACATCCATGTGCAAGTGCATATAGACACCAGTGCCCCCGCACATGCAAACACACACACATGCATGGATCACAAACATGCACATGCAAAAGAGGAAGGAAAGGAAGGAAGGAAGGAAGGAAGGAAGGAAGGAAGGAAGGAAGGAAGGAAGGGACAAGAAGGCTCTTTGGGAGCTTATTCACTCAAAAACTTGTTTCCTATTCTAATACTGGTTCTGCAGAAAATCCTTTCTTTAATGAAGAGTTGAGTTGCAAACTCTTTTCTATAAAGTCAATTCAGTTTGCTATTAATTTCCACAGGAAGAGCTGAAATGGGACTCCCCTAACTAACAAAAAAAACAACCTCAAAGGTCGAATTAGTAGCTTTTTGCTCCAAGTTTGTTGCTGGAGGGAACACTTCATAGTGGTTCATGTTTCAAAGGAGCAGGCTTCCCATTCCTTACGTCAGACCCAAACCATGACACTTGAGTCTGGCTCTGTGCTTTCTGCACTTAGTCTTTTCATGGTTGAAGGAGTTAGGTTGAAATATCAGGCTCGACTGGCCAGGTCTTCTAACCCATGTTTCATCATAACCTGAAACAAATGAGTTGTGTGTCTCCTGAAAGTGTAAAGTTCCATATGTCACATCTCTTTGTGCATTTAACTTCAAACCAATCCACATAGGCTGGGCTAGGGGTTGCTGGACAGCAGCAGTCGGCAACATGCAGACATACAACGTGCTCACTGTCTGATAAATCTGAACCCCCTCTGGGAGGGGCCTGGGTATCACCCTGAGCTTTATTACGGGACAACATGCCCTGTGGTGTTATTCTTTGGCAGTAAAGCATCCTCCCATCTCCTGGCATTTGTTTTTCTTGTGACTTATATACACTCTGTGCAGACTAACTCAATGGCCATTGGCATGAATGCAGAAAGGAAATTAAGCATGAAACAGGGGACTGTATCTGTCTCAATGTACTGACCTCTGTTTTTGGTCTGCACCACCTTAGAAAAGATGAGCCTCGATGGGCCTCAGTTTCCCCATATGTAGAAGAAGCAGGCTGAACTAGGTGATTTCCTAGGACTTGGCCAGCCCGGACAACTCTAGGCAACAGAGTTGATTCCTTCATCCCATCCTTGCTTACTGAAACGGAAACTTTAGCTTACATCGAGGCTGGGGGAAGGAGTTGATGTTAGTTTTCAACCATGTATGCTTATCTATTTATTCTTTGCTTTTATTGAGTTCTGTGCGGTGGTAGCAGAAGCACACAGATGTGCCGAGTGGCTGCAGTGGGAAAGGCAAGGCACAGAGCCACGCTTTCAGAATCCCATCCAAGAGCAGCCATGCATGTCTGGCTGTAGCTCACCAGTCCGACCACAAGCTTCTATCCCACTAGTGTAGCAGGGCTGAGCTGGGGTCTTCTCTGAGTCTTACATGTATGGGTCTGTCAAAGGCAGTCGAGGCAGGTTTACCAGCAGCTCACAGCAGCCCCCATCTCAGGGGCTTGCTATGCGCCTCCCCACCACCTGGGGGCAGCGAGCAGCCAATGATTAAGTGATGAATGCAAAATGCTGGTTGTAGTTATCTTGCCAACATGGACCAATGGTGCAGTTTCCCATGGGGTTGTCCTGTGCGTCTCAGTTTACCTTTCCCCTTCCTGATCCTACTTCCCTCCTCACCTCAGGGGCGCCTTTTCTGAGAGCACTTAACTCAATAAGTCACCTGGACAAGATGCCATCGAGGGCTCTGCTGGGGAACTGGCTGCATGTGTCCACTATTGCTTCTTCATCTGTTTGGTAACATGGAGACTGGCCTCAGCTTTGGCTTGGAAAAAAAGGTACTTGTGCTAAACATCCTTTAAACTTTGGGCTTTCTAGATCTGTGTCTTCACCTTGAGACCTGTGATGATTTCCAGAAGCAAAGTTACACAACTCAAATGAACACTGGCTGGATTAGGATTCCCTGTTCCAGACCTGGCTGGCTTGCTCCTCTTTGGAGAGTTTTTGTCCTTCCCAAGGAACTGAGCTGGTCTTGTTCTGCAGACTGCTGTGCATCCCTAAGCTGCTCATATTCTAGCTCCCATCTTCCCTGACACCTGTGTTCTAGTCATTTTCCAAGTCCTGTGGCTCCCTCTGAAAACCTCTCCCATCCTCCTTCAGCCTTCCCTGCCACATCTCCCTGAATTAGCCTCCACCTGACTTCAAGCCCTGAGGAGGAGACTGCTGCCTTTGACGCGCTGACTATGGTTTAAGCCCTTCTATAGAGCCGGAGGCAATGAGAGATGGATTCTGAGCTGGGGTGATGCTCTTCAGAGGTCACAGTAACCGTGAATGATGAGGAGCATGTGAAAAAAAAACATAAAAACTCCCACTCTTTAGGCTACAATGTGAAGTCAGTGGCTAGGGGCAGTGTGATTGGTGTCTCCAAACACTTAGAAAACACTCACAGAAAAGAGGAATGGGACCTTCTCTGAGAGAGGCCAGAGGGTAGAATGAGCATCACTTGGGGGAGGATGGGAGTTCTGAGAGGTGGCTATTAGTTGACTGGAAGGAGTTGTCCTGGGAGTCTAGAGGTCTCCAAGCCCTGACCTTGTCTTTCCCATTAGTATAACCAAGGCTGAGGGATCACCAGTCAGCAATGCAGAGGCAGGGATCAATGCCAGGTAAAGGTTGGATTAAAGACCTCTAATGTTGCTTCTACCTCGGAGAGTGTTTGATTTCTTTTCTTCCTGAATAGATAGCAGAGGTTGAAGGTGAGGGCCATTGATGGGAAGCATTGGAAAGCAGAGATGATCGATGCAAGCTTGCATACCAGCTTACAGACCTACTCACTGCCCAATACGGTCCAGCCTTGAAGCTACATGTGTATGCTGGAAGACGGAATGGTGCCTCCAGAGACAAAGTAGATATTTTGGTTTATCGAGAGAGCATGGGAGGAGCGAGGTGCTGGGAGCTAGCAACTAAAGTGGCTGTTAAATGGCTGGAACATCCCAAAATGTACAAGCATGGTTTGCTGAGAGGCAGGTCCTGGAGTTTGTTACAGATTTTGAGAGCTAGCTCTAACCCCACAAAGAAAGGCTGGAGTTATAGTTAAATATGGTCTAGTTCCCAACTAAGGGCTAGGGAAACTGAGAAGTTTATCATTTAGATATAACTCTGAGGTCAAGGTGCTAGAGACACACTAACCATAGGAGCTGGGAAGGAGCTCCTAGTCTCCTGGCCCTGCACAGGAGCACTGGTGATGGACAACTAAGGAAGACCCAAACTAAGGAATCACAGCAAGTGTTGGAAAATGCAGGGGCTCTGGCACCTGAGGTAGTAACATAATTATTTGTTGATTTAATTTAGTTTTATTTATTTTAACATAATACTTTATATTAACATAATAACAGTATTTTTGCCTCCAGTCACAGTCACAGCCTTCTGAGTTGGGCAGGTATGGGTTCAGGGGAGTGTGACTTTATATGAATTATTTAGCCCCTTGGGGCCTCTATTTCTTCATTTATTAAATAATATCATTTCAATCCTAATGCTTCACAGGAATGTTCATAGTCACCAAATGGAATAAGACAAGCCAGTATTGGCCAGGTACAGGCTGTCAGCTGTTTTCTTTTCTTTTTGCTTTGCAGTAGGCTCATGTAGCCCAATCTGGTTCCATTGTAGCTAAGTATGATTTTGAACTCTCTATCCTCCAGACTCCATCTCCAAGTGCTGGATTACAGGTGTGGGCCACCAAGCCCAGTTTATGCCATGTTGGAGATGAAACCCTACATGCTAAGCAAGCACTCTACCAACCGAGCCATATCCCCAGCCCTGCTACTCTTAATTTTATTATTAACCGAGATAAGTGGGTGACAGTGACAGGTATCTCAGGAACAGACAGATGTTTTTTAAAATCCATGTTGACAGTATAGGATTAGGAAGTCTCAAGACAGGGTGGGGAGTGAGGCTGTGAGAGCCAATTACCCAACTGTTGCTGTGGCTGAGCATAGGCTGCCCCACACACCTAGTCTATAACAAAAGCAGAATTCCTTCTATTGGGCTGCTACTGTGTAGTTTATAAAATCTGCTAGTGAGTGCTAGAACTGATATTCTAGACACTCTTGTAAGCACTTCATTTATATTCATCCTGTTTCCAACAGCCCCTTGGAACATGTAACTCTGTTTTGTTTGTTTATTTTGTGTAGGAGAAAAATGGGGCTCAGAGTGGTTAAACACCTGGCCTGTCCTTAGCTGGAAACAGGTGGAAAGGAGATTTGAACCAAGTAGTCTGGTTCCAGACCCCTCTGGCTTTATAAAACCCCGCTTCTTAAACTGAGGGTCGCTGACTCATATGTGGTCGTATAACTGAATCTGAGGATGATGAACAATTGGTGGAGGAAAAGATTCTGAGCACATAATGACCAAAAAACTAATTCAAGATCAAATGTGTAAGGAATCTGAGGTTTGTGGCAGCACCCGCTTGTGTAGCATCGCGCAATTTCACTGCAGCCTGGTTCTGAACACACAGCGTGAACACTTCGCCTTGGACATACATCACACCGTGCCACGCCAGTGCACTTTGCCTCTACTCAGATTCCAGACGACTGTGTGTTATGACTGCAATGTTCTCACTGTGCATACAGAGTTTTCTGCTCTTACAGAAACAGTAGTTTAATTATGAAAAACAAAGAGTTTTTAATATTTCCCTACCATCATTCCTCAGCATGTAAGTGTCAAATTAGTACATCTTTGGATCGCATTGTGTTACAATGTTTGATGTGAAAAATTGCTGTTTGAGCTGCTGCCTTGATTTTCATCTTTTAAAAAGTCGTTAAATGAATCTTGGCTTTGGATTAGGACAGAATTTCCAACAATGTCTGAAAAGACCCTAAACTTCTGCCATGTTGTGCTACACTTTCAAGCAAAGCACCGTTCCTAGCATTAGTGATTAGACAATCAAAGTATTGATCAGCTCTTAAGAATATTGAAGATGTTCTGCATCCTACAGTATCAAATACTCAGTCACGGTTTAATTCTTTCTCTAAAAATAAAGAAATGTATCTATCTTGTGAATATGCAAATTTGCATTATCTTTAATAAATGGTAAAATGATATATACCAAAAGAATTGTTTTAAAATTCATTTATGATTTGTTATCAGTAAATGTTTGATCAGCATAGCTTTTTTCAAACCTGTATATCTGGGGTTGTGCAGAACTTTCTCAGGGAATGGAGCCATGAGGGGAAATGGTTACGAAGCCTTACTGGTTGATCCTCACAATGACTCTGACACTGGAAACGTACTGGTGTGCCTGTTTCACAGATGAATGTAGGTGAGGCCCAGGTTTAGTGACAGCTAGAAAGAGGCATGGCTGAGGACTAGAGTTCATTCTGCCCCTGAGACTCTTCTAGAAAGGCACTATGCTTCCTTGTGCAGCAGCGAGGGGAGTGAGATCAGGCTGCTCACCAGCAGGTCTTGTGTACTCAGCTCAAAAGCTTGGCATTTAGGCCCAAAGTCCTCTACTTTTTGAACCTCCTTGTTTTAGCATCTGGCCCTTAAAAGCTGCTGGCCCTGAAGCAGGGGAATGGAAGCACTGGAGGGCTACAGAGCTCAACTGTCCGTAGTCTTCAGGTACTTACAGCAGCCTTTGTATCGATTAAAAGAGAAGACAAAGTCAGCCTCAGCACTCTAACTTGGGGCTGCAGGATGACACTCTAGCTTTTTCTAACTGCTTTCTGGCTCCAGTTCCAGCTTTAGAGAATGAGCAACACACGTCACCAAAAGACTCTGCTTCTGAGCCAGGCCTTTCCCTCTGATGAATATGTGGGTCACCCGAGGTGGATGGCATGCCTCTTCAGTGCAGCTGGCCTCCTCGGGAACACAGCTGGGAACTGGGCATCCACTCTGCAGACCGTACTGCCCCTTTTTAGGGCAAGACAGGCATTGAATTCTGGAGTTATGATTTCTGCACATGACAAGCACTGAAGCTCTGGGAGCTAGGCACATGCCTGTGTTACCCTGACCTACTACCTCCTTCCTTCTGCTTGTGATTCTTTGATCTGTCCTACCCAGGAGCACATAGGAAGAGTCCAAGAAGTTCTGCTTCTCCGTCAGTGACGTATTTTAAATGTCTGGTCCAAGTGAAAGCTAATGGACACATTTGCAGATGGCAGTGGGCCCTAGAGTGGGACTATCAATTCATAAACTACTTGAATAACTTTATGATTCAAAACTACAATTGTATCTTATTTGGATAAACGAGCAAATGATTTAATTAGATTTGGGGAAGAATTAAATGATTTGTAAACTCTGCAGCATAATTGGCCTCAGCCTACGGGAGTCCCTTCTCACTTCCCTCGCTCGCCATCTCCACCTACACAAAGACTGCCTTCTAATTCGGCTGTGTGTTTTTCTGTCTCCTTTTTGCTGGTTTTTAAACTAGAGGTTTTCTTTTGATATCTTTCCCTGTTTCCTTGTGGCTTCTTTTCTGTGCCTGGCCATAATGATTGAGGGTCCTTTCCCTGCAGCAAAAGGGGTTCAGAAGGGGACCTAGCGTGTACACTGACTTTGTTTCTTTCTCTGATATTGTGATACAAAATGTTCTGACAGAAACAACCTAAAGGAGAAAGAGCTTATTTTAGCTTAAAATTCAAGGATTCAGTCTATCATGGAGGGAAGTCATGGTGGCAGGAGCTCGAAGCAGCTGGTCACATCCCATTCACAAGCAGGACACAGAGGGATGAGTGTGTGCTGCTGTTCAGTTCCACTTCTCCATTTGTACAACTCTGGATCCCGGCTAGGGAATGGCGCCACCCACAGTGGGCAGGTCTTCCCGCCTCAATTAATGCAATCAAGATAATCCCCCTCCCCCGAAGGCATGCCCAGAGGCTTGTGTCCCGGGTGACAGTAGCTTCTGTCAAGTTGACGGTGTGCGCTAACCATCGCGTCCACCTTAGGGGATGCCAGCTTCTCACTTTCTCCCTCATGGTCCTGAGAGATGCCCATCCCTCTTTTCACAGGGAAGGTGAGATGGCATCTGATGGAAGAGACTCAGCTGTACAGGAGAAGGAGCAATGTCTTCCAAAGTTTGAGCCAAGGCTACTTCTGCCTTCCTGGAAGAATGATTTTTTTTTTTCTGGCAGGTCACCTCTGTCCCCTGGGCCTATTAACTATTTCAGGGGCATTTTAAGTGGCTATTAACAAATGTTGAATTATGACTTCAAATCTCTGGAAATGGAGTGACATTCACATGAATCACAAGTGAGAGCCCCGCAGTCAAGGTGGCCACAATGGGCAGCGATTAAACAAACAGGGGCCATTGCTCTCCCCCCAAGCAAGGAGGCCAGAAGGTCATTCCTTACAGCCTGGAAAGCAGGACACTTTGGGACACACGTCCACTGCTGCAGAGCAGACATGATCTTTGGTTTGCAGAGAGGCATATTTCAGCTTTATGTTTGGAAAAAGCTAGTAATAATCAGGATGTCCAAGGGATCAGCCAATCTCCAGAGCTATGAGTCACCCGGTGCATTGGTTCATTGACTCAGCAAACACCTACTGAATTCTTCCTATGTTTGGGGCATTGTGCTAGGCTTAGGAGAAACTGAAATGAATAATACCCAGTGCAGGGATTCCGGAGCTCACAACCTAGTAGGGGAGGCTAAGCAGTAAACAAAGACATTACACTGAATAACCACAATTTGCGCAAAGTCCAGAGGCAACATAGAGTAAGCTCTAAAAATCTTCGAAAAGGTGATAGTTATTTGCTTTTTCCTCTTATACGTCTTTATTTTCCAAACTATTGTAATGATTGCAAACATAAATATTGCAAACTCATATGAAAAATTTCCATGTTTCTTTCACCCAAAAGTCTCAGCAATGGTCCAGTTAAGTCTTTTATGACTAAAAGATCCCACCCAGGGTCCCTCATCAAGGCTAAATGTCAAGTTCCCTTTCTCAGTTTCACCTTGACATTTCTTTGTAATTCAGTCAATTTGCGCAGTGATCTTCAGTTTGGGTTTCTTTGGCGTTTCCTCTTTCTTAGGCCCAGGCGAAGATCTTTCCCGACCCCCATGAGCGGCAAGTGCTCTAAGCGTTGAACCACAACCCCAGTCTCCCAGAGCTGATACCGAATTCTTTTGTATCCTATGTGGAGACACATACTTTCTATTTGTTCCAATACTGATGCTGTTAACTTTTATCACTTGATGAAGATGTGTCTTCTAGGGAGAGTGTCTGCGATAATGTAAAAGTCCATTTCCCATCTGTCTTTCACCCTCATTTTTAGCATCCATTGATTTTTCTTGCATGAATTATTACAATGATCCCTGCCAAATGGCAGTTTTCTAATTCCACCATTCCTTCTGCATTTATTAATTGGCTTTCTAAAATAAAGAAGGGCTTTCTGTTTTCCCTTTTTGTTCATGTATTTATATCGGTGTAGATGCACCGGTTTCTATTTTACCCACGGGGACATACATTGTTAACACCATTATTTACTTGGAAGCTCACATTTGCCCATATTTGGGTGACATTTCTGCTGATGTGTGTCCTTTCTGTCCCACCCTCCCCGGATTCTTTGAACATTGAGTTTCTGGCCCAGGCTGTGACCCACGTTCAGATTCTTATTCTTCAATCTTCAACCACACATTTCTCCAGAAAATTTGGGCTTCAATCAGCATATTATTTAGAGCTCTGGAATCTAGATATGCTTATGGCCAAGCAAGGTGCCCCTGCTAAGACATTCCCATACTCACTAATGTCTGGATCCCAAAGCCTGGTTTACATGGATACCTCTAAATTCAGCCTCAGACCACAGAGTTCATTCCTGCTTCTTCCCTTTCTGTGTTGGCGTTTCCTAGCTCCAGTCATGGGAAACTTCTACCCCATGATCCTCTGACCATACCTTTCCTTGCTTCATTCTCTTGAATGGAGCTTATTGTGCCCACTGGACTCCAATCTGCTTGGACACCTGCTCTCCTGCACCCTGTTCTCACTAGGCCAGGTCCTGCCTGTCCACCCCTTGTCCTGTCCTGTCCATCCCAGCATCTCCTCATGTGTGCTTCCTGCTTTTATGCCTGCCTTAACTTTCCAATCACCTCAGCTGTCTTTAAAGCATTTGCAGAGCTTTTTAACTTCTAAAACCTAGGATCCATTGAAGATAAACTCAAGATCAGTGTATTGTGGGGCCGGAGAGATGGCTCAGTGGTCAAGAACACTGACTGCTCTTGCAGAGGACCCAGATTCAATTCCCAGCACCCACATGATGGCTAACAACAAGTTCCAGGGAAATCTGATGCCTTTTGCTGACCTTCTCAGGCATTGCATGACACTGACACAGGTGCACTCACATACATGCAGGCAATACACGAATACACACAAAATAAAAATAATAAAATATTTTTTAAAATATCAGTGTGTTTCAAGTTGTTATTCTGTCTCTGTGAATAAAAAGCTCACCTTCAGCATCTCACACAATACACACACACACACACACACACACACACACACACATACATACACACACACACAGAGGGGGGAGGGGGAGGGAGGGAGAAAGAGATTTAAAAATAGCTTTACTGAGATACAGTTCTTATGCCATATAATTTACCAATATAAAGTGTATAATTCCAGCTATTAGAATATTTATAAAATTGTAAATGTTAGAACATTTTCATTACCCTTCCACGAGAGACCTTGGATCCATTAACAATCACTTCACTTCCTCAGCTTCCTACAAACTCTTTCTTTTAGCCCCAGGTAAATATTAATCTATTTCCTGTCTCTGTAGGTTTGCCTGTTTGGGAGAAGCCATATAGAAGCAATCATACAATACGTGATCTCTTTTGACAAACTTTTCTCACTTAGCATAATGTTTTCAAGGTTTATCTGTGCTACAGCATGTGTCGATATCTTATTGCCTTTTAATACCAAATATTATTCCATTATATACCTATACTAGATTGTATTTGTCTAGTCATCAATTAATGTACCCTTGAATTATTCCCATTTTATTTATTTTTAAAATTTTATTTATTGTTTTTATTGTGTATGCGTGTATTGCCTGCATGTAGGTAAGTGCACCCGTGTCATGCAATGCCCGTGGAGGTCAGAAGAGGCTGTCGGATCCCCTGGGACTGGAGTTATGGATAGTTGTTAGCTGCCATGTGGGTGCTGGAATTTGAACCCGGGTCTTCTGCAAGAACAACCAATCTTCTTAACCATTGAGCCATCTCTCCAGCCCCGAATTATTCCCATTTTAATTGATTATGAGTAATAATTTCCATAGTTCTTTTCTATTGACTTTAAAGAAAACAGACCAACTGTCCTATCCAGTTTTCCCACAATCTGAATCTGCCTGATTTTTCCTTGTAGTGTCACTAACTAACGACTCCCTTCCCTATATTTCTTACAAAGTGAGAGCTAGGTTTAAAATCATGATTGGATTTAAGCAAATGTTTGTGGCAGGATAAGATCTTAGATAGAGCTATAGACTTCTGATGTCATCCACAGGACGAATGTCTTTGGGGCTGTCCCACTCTTAAGATACATAAGTTTTGATCCTTTCACTGTGGAAGTGACTTCTAGGCCACTTATTGCATCTTCTTCCACCCACACATCATCCCTCTGCATCTGGTAGATGATGCTGTGACTCCCTGTCCATGGTCCATTTGCTCTGATATTGGAATCTGAGTTAACAGTTTCATTAGTAGTTACAAAATAGTGATTTTCAATTCTGTCCTTTCCACAGCTATTAGCTGCCATTCTTTGGTAAGGAAGAGTTTTCCTTCCCTCATCAGCTGGGATCAAGCGCAGTTGCTCCTGCCATGCCGGAGAAGTGCTTATTCTTGTCCTTTAATTACCAGTTTCCAGGGAATTGGGTTGGTGTAATAATTGCCAGGCTGGTCTTTGAGTGACTATTAATTCACAGATGGACACGGGGGAAGGTATGTGCCAGAGAGAGTTGAACAATGACTGGGAAATGACTGTGGGTGGCAAGGGAGAGGGAAGGCGCCTAGGACTTCACTTTATTGTAGCCAAGGCAACCATAGACTCCTTACAGAGACTGTCCCAAGGTTGGGCGCTTTGTCTTTCATACATGGGCCTCCCTAGCAGCCACCCGGGCAGGTTGGAGGAGAGGAGGCACGCAGTAGGGGGGTGAAGCAGGGCTGTGATCACATGGTACAAGCCAGATCCTCAAGTGGCAACTGCATCAACTGCAAAGATTTTAATTTAAAAATAAAATGACCTTGATTATTGTGTGTGTTCAGTTGCATGTGTGCCACGGAACACATATGGAGGTCAGAGGACAACTTGTGGGAGTTCATTCCCCCCCTTCTGCCTCATGAATCCAGGATTCAATCTCAGGTCCTCAGGCCTAGCGGTGGGTACCTTTACTCACTGGGCCATCTCACCAGGCTAAGGATCCTAATTTAACATGATGGCTTTCCTTGATAGAGCCCAATGCACATGTGCTGCCTTTCAGTGTCCCCAGGGAACTCATTCAGCAGACCCAGCTGACTCAACTATCTGGATGGATGATGGTGAAGGTGAATGACTTACAAGCCTTTGGAGCATGCTGGCAGAGTTAAAGTACTGTGTTTCAGTGTACTGTGTCCTCCAGTGACACGGGGGAATCTTCTCACTCCTCTCCTCTCACGTCTCAGGACTGAAGCCCAGAGGATGAAAGCAATTTCCTGGGTTTCCCAGCCACAGCCTCCCTCTCTCCCTGTTCTGCTGCCCTGGACACTACATGAAGAGCTTTGGCTAGGAGGAGGCAGGGAACCACAGGCAGTGGAACAATGTCACACTCTCCTGTTCCCAGCCTGTGTTTCCATGGACAACTGGATAATTCAATAGCTTACTGACTTTGGGTTTGAAGTGGGGTAACTTCTGGTGCAAAGTGATTTTGAACATTTGTGTCCCTCCAAAGTTCTCCCGTTGGTATTTTAAATCCAGGTGATAAGAGTGAGGAGGTGAGACCTTCGAGGGGTGATCAAGCTGTGGTGATGGAGCCTCCAGGAACGGGACATTGTCCTTTAAAGGAGGCTCAAGAGAGACCCTTAACTCTTTCATCCCAGGGGGACACAGCCAGAAGACACCATTTGTGAACTAGAAAACAGGTCCCTACCCAGCATTGACTCTGCTAGATTTTGATCTTGAATGTTTTAGCCCCCAGTACTATGAGAATGAATTTTTGTTATCTGTAAGCCACCTGGTCTACAGGGTGATCACAGCAGCCTGAAAAGGACTCAGCAGGCTGTGTCACTCACACCCACTGTGAAGAGGCATCTAGTGAGCATGGGCAGGACTGGACCCATAAACCCCAGTTTCATGCTGTCTCTTCTTTGTGTCCCTTGTCTGATAGCCCCCTGCATACCTGCCTCTGACCTGCCTGCACAGGGTCACTCATTATCACCCATACTAATGAGTCAAGAGAATTAGCATTGGCCATGGCTAATGATGTTTTCAGAGGGCAGACTTAAAGCTGCCTTCCTGGGAAAATACAATGCAGTCTGTTTGCTAGGAAAGTATCTGTCGACCAAGCAGCAGGTGTGGCCAAGTTTTCCATTGTGGAAGACCAGACACATGCCTGCAGCATGAGGTCAGTGCAGCCTGCCATTATTTGTTCATTCACTTGTTTGTTCATTTTGCATTTCTTGAGGGTCGCCTTTATCCAGCTCGGCTTGTCCTCTACCCTTGGGGGAATGTCATAGTTTCACTGAGACCCAGACATATGAACAAACACTTCATCAGAGCCACTATGTGAGCATTGGCTACACATGCATAAGGGTGTTGAGGGGATGGGAGTGACTCAGGCCAACTGGGGGTGCTAGAGCAACCTGGTGACAAAGGTGGCATCTTAGCTCAGCCTTCAGGAAAAATAGAATTTTCTTTTTAGGTTTTATTTTATTTTTGATCATATGTATATGTATAGGGGGAGGGTTGTGCCCACAAGTGCAGTGCCCGCAGAGACCAGAAGAGGTTATTGGATACTCTAGAACTGGAGTTACAGGAGGTTGTGAACTGCCTTGAATGGATGCTGGGATTGAATTTGGTTTCTCTGCCAGAGCAGTATATGCGCAGCCCCAAGACTGGAATTTTACCAGGTGATAAAAGAGGAGGAAAGAACATCGCAGAGGCGGAGAAAGGTGGTAATGACACTGAGACAGGTGGGTTCAGGGTGGACAGCAGCGCACATGCGCACGTGTGTGTGTGTGTGTGTGTGTGTGTGTGTGTGTGTGTGTAGGAAGGGGCAGATGATAGTGCTACAAAGATAGGTCAAAGCCAGGCAGTGAGGAACCCCAGGATGAGCAAGTGCCATAGGTAATGGGGAGTTTGGAGAGTCCACAGTGACACAGCCGTGGTTTACTTTAACTAGAGTTAATGACCAATGTCCTCATGCTTGAGGACGGTTTAGGTAAGAAAGATGCTACAAAGATACAGTGGAATAATTATTGTTATTATTTAAGCGTTCTCTCTTTATTGCATCCTTTGCCTCTTACTCATGTCTCTGTGGAGTTCAAGCTGCTGATGTGAATTGCTTAGCATGTAGACAAAGCTTCAGGTGGTAAAACAGTTCCACCTTCATGCACTAAGAGAATTAAGGCAGAGGGAAGGTTTACAACTGTGATCCTTAACCTTGGCTGCACTTTAGAATTGCTTGGGGAGTGGTAAAAACTATGGAGATCTGTGAGAGTGCCACCTGAGATGACTGGGCTGAAGTCTGTCCATTCAGGTGTCCATTAATGGAGAAATGGATAAAGTGTGGTCTATACACAATGGAATATTGCTTAGTCATTAAACAGAGGGTGAAATCCTGTGATTTGCGATAACATGGATAAGCCTGGAGGACGCTATGCTAAATAAAGCAAGCCAGGCACAGAAAGACAAACAGCTCATGATCTCACTTACATGTGAAAGCTAAAACAGTTGATTTCATAGTAGAGAGTGGAACAGAGGTTACCAGAAGCTGGGATAAGTGTGGGTCAGGGAGGCTAGAGAGAGGCTGGTTAAGAGCTACAGTATTAGTTCTAAAGTATTAGTTACATAGGAAGAAAAAGGTCTAGTGCTCTGACACACAAATGACAGTTGATAATACTTAGTGTATATTTTAAAATAGCCAGAAGAGAGGATTTTAAATGTCCTCAATCAAAGAATTGATCAATGTTTGAGGTGATGGATATGATAGTTACCCTTATTTGAGTATTACACATTGTATACATGTATCAAAACAACAGATTGAACACCACAAATATCTGCAATTATTGTGTATCAATTAAAAATCTTTTTTAAAATTTTTTTATTTATTTTTTTTTTATGTGTATGCATGTATTGCCTGCATGTATGTAAGTGCATCCATGTCGTGCAATGCCCGCGGAGGTCAGAAGAGGCTGTTGGATCCCCTGGAACTGGAGTTACAGACAGTTGTTAGCTGCCATGTGGGTGCTGGGATTTGAACACCGGTCTTCTAAAAGAACAGCCAGTGTTCTTAACTGCTGAGCCATCTCTCCAGACCCATCAACTAAAAATCTTACACGCTTACTAAACTGTTATTAATGCTCATCCAAGATTGAATGCTATGAGTAAAAGGAGTCAGTGGCCTGGTATCATGGGGACAGAAGTCAGGACTGGGTTGTTGACTGGTTTTCCACAGTGTTGGCTGCCTGTGGCCTTTACTTTAGCCACCTTCCACCCCAAGCTTGTCTTTGGTGCCAGCCATGTTCCTGCATCCAGGGGTCCAGCATCCCGTAGCAGGCCTGTTGGTGACTCTTGGGCCACAGAGTCAATGCAGTACCTGGCTTGGCCAGCTGGGTGACAGCTGGCTGAGATTGCTGGCTGGAGCTCAGAGTTGTGAGGTCCTGTTCTTGGAATTATGAATCAATGGCTTTCCAATATTCCTAACGGGAAGAAACTCAATTTTGGCCCAGTTATCCTCTGTGGCTTTGGAGCTCTGATAAGTCTTGAACTCTGGGACCTTGAACTTCACAGTTGCCAGTATCCCAGGACTAGCTTGTGATTACCTAGTAAGTTAGTTCAAGGAGGTGACTCTTTTTTGTCAGGGTAATGGGCATGGGCACCATGCCCTCAGGAGGTATTGCCTTTGTACAGTCAGGGGTCTTGAAGTGTAGACCCAGGAGTGGAGTCTGGCCCACACATGACTGACTATCGATTTATCACACCCAACACTTCCTGCCAAGTCTAGACCTAAGAAATCTTTGGACCATTAAGGATAGAGACTTAGCTGCTGAGGTACATGGTGCACACTGGCCTTGAGGAAGTGGTCAGGAAACTCATTGACCTCCAACATCCTCATGTCTCCTCAGTGGACTCAGGGCAGACCCATCACTAAGCTCCTATGATACTTGTGGCCCAGGTGGCACTGTCTTTTCTTGCCTCAACTCTACCATGGTTGCACTCACGCTCCTCTCTTCTGGTCTGCTCTCTTTTTCCCTCCTTGCCAGGTCCTTAACCTGTGTTGTCTCTCACTATCTCTGAAGACAGGCACAGGCCATGTAACTTACTCTATGACCAGCTCTTGTAAGTAAGCAGAGGAGTGGCCCGTAGTTCACGTATGCCTTTGGCACCTAAAGAGGGATGTTGCACCTGGAGGCGGGGAGGATCAAAGAGAGGACTGATGTTCCCAAATCCTAAATGCAAATGAGTCACAGTTCACAAATGGTAACCCCTGAGTCCAAATACAACCTCACCTCAAGAGGCTTTGCAGCAGGCTGTGAGATACTGCAGCCTTCCAGAGGACATTCAATGGCATGGTTGTACTGTATCTTTGAAGGCTGGAAGAAACAGCCTCCCCTTTCCTCTCCCCTTTCCTTAAACTTTGCTGGGCTTGGTCTCTCTCCCTTGAAGATGTAAACAAGGGATCCAACTTCATAATGAGAAAATGAGTTCCTGGAAGCTTACTCTATTCTGGGAAGAATCAGTTTCCTTATCTGGGGGATTTTCAGCCTCAAAACTATAATTTGGACTAAACAGTTCTTCAGATGGGTGCTGTCTTATGCATGATAACATGCTTAGCAGGATCCTTGGCCACTGGACTTCCCTCCCCAAAGTTCTGACTACCAGAAATGTCACTTCCCAAAGAACAATTGTCCTCGGTTGGGAACCAAAGGGTTATCTGTAAGATGGAAAGGGAAAGCAAACAAAACAAAACAAACTTCCATGTAATGGGATTATTTATTGGTCTTTTTGAGACAGGGTCTTCCTGTAGCCCCAGCTGGCCTGGAACTCACTATGTAGACCAGGCTGGCTTTGAACTCACAGAGATCCCCCTGCCTCTGCCTCCCTAGTGCTGGGACTAAAGGCCAGCTTATATTTAAATGTAAGCGTGATTTATAGGAGAGATCACTTGGCATACAGCAGAAGGCCTTCTGATGGCACCTTGAGGCCCAGGGAAGCTGCGAGTTCCCTTGGCTGCCTCACAAGAACGGCTGTGCTCCTTGTGCAAAAGTCCTAGGAAGCTTCCTTGGTCAGATGGACATGAAGCTCACTGGCACCTCTGGTGCCCTGGCCTGAGTCCACACATGTTTGAGACAGCCTCCTGGGCATCTATCCCATCACCCAGAGTCAGAGCTGCTCTCAGGGGTATGCACCGAGGCTCCATTCCAGATCCATAGAGTGCTGCCCCTGGCCCTCATCCAGGTCACTATAGATGCCAGGGAATGTGGAGAAAGGAAGAGGACAGAGCCAACCATAGCACAATACCTACCTGCCCAGAGAGTCTCCCTTTGTATTATACCATGGAAAGAAAAGTAGAGAATGTTTAAGAAAGAGCAAGACCTCTACAAGCAGAGAGATTAGAGTTCATCTTCCTTTATTGCCTCTAAAATGAGAAATAAATCACACATATTTATATCCTATCATATGTCTGTTTGTCAAGGGTTATTAGAAACATTTAATTAAGTCGGATCATGGAAGCCCAGCTCAGGGTCTGGCCTCTAATAAGTAATAAACTTTGGTATTCCAGTCTCCTTTACATGGATCATCTCGGTTTGTTCTTACAACAAAAGGAGGCAAATAATTAAGTGGAAGTGACCCCAGCTGGGTTCCTGTGGCTTGGATGGGGCCTGAGCCTCCTTCCAGGAGGAGACTGATTTGGGGAAGCCATGCCTGATCTCTGGGGGCCTGCTAAGCACAGTCTTCCAGGCTGGAGACTGATGCATGGCCTGCTTTCTCCTGAGCCTTCAAAGGGTCCAGGGAACGTTCAAGTACCATGCAACTTGACAGCCCACAGTATAGGAAGGTGGGTGTGACCCTTACTGTTCAGGTGAAGAAATTCAAGCTCCAGGATGCTACCTGACTTTCGAAAGAAAAAAATTTATTCGTGTGTGTGTGTGTGTGTGTGTGTGTGCGTGTGTCTGTGCATGTGTTGTGTATACTGGTGGCCATAGAGGCCAAAAGAGGGTAACAGATTGCCTGGACCTGGAGTTACAGGTGGTTGCAAAGTCACCCAATGTAGGTGCTAGGAACTGAACTTCTATCCTTTATAAGAGCATCATACGTTCTTAACCGCTGAGTGTCTCTCAGGCCCTACCTAACAGTTTTGAGGTTTTGGAAGTTGGTTTGCTGCTTGTAGAAGATGCAAATGATCCTTGTTCCTCAGAGAGTTCAAGATCAAACTTGTGGGGGGATAGGAAGGAAAGAGGCCCGATCAGCTCCTACTCAGTGTCTGCAATGCTCACCAGTCTTCAGAAATGGCAGCAAGAGAGCTCTGAGTTCCTAAAAGTCCCCAGAGAATGGTGGGGAGGCAAGACCTAAGAAAACTGATTGGTCAGCACTTAGCTTTCAGGACCTTGACTCCTGATTCCCAGACCTTCCAGGGCCTCTTTTCTACCCAGTCTCACTGGACAATGGTCCTCAGAATGGCCCTTGTGTCACAGATTCTGAGTTTGAGTGGGATTAAAGGGGAGGCCTGCAGGGCCACTGGCTGAAGGATTCTTCCTTGCTTCTGTGTGAGAGCTGGAGACAGGAGTCAGGTTCAGTAGAATCAAACTTGTGGGGGGATAGGAAGGAAAGAGGCCCGATCTCAGCTCCTACTCAGTGTCTGCAATGCTCACCAGTCTTCAGAAATGGCAGCAAGAGAGCTCTGAGTTCCTAAAAGTCCCCAGAGAATGGTGGGGAGGCAAGACCTAAGAAAACTGATTGGTCAGCACTTAGCTTTCAGGACCTTGACTCCTGATTCCCAGACCTTCCAGGGCCTCTTTTCTACCCAGTCTCACTGGACAGTGGTCCTCAGAATGGCCCTTGTGTCACAGATTCTGAGTTTGAGTGGGATTAAAGGGGAGGCCTGCAGGGCCACTGGCTGAAGGATTCTTCCTTGCTTCTGTGTGAGAGCTGGAGACAGGAGTCAGGTTCAGTAGATGTCAATGGCCAGTCATCCCTGTTCAACAACCGGGCCCCCAACTCCTCCGGGTACTGCAGCCTCCTCCAGGGACAGTGGGATGAACATGAGGGCTGAGATAGGGCTGGCTGTGCCCTTTGAGCCTTGGGAGGCTGAGCTGAGGGCAGAGACCTTCACATAGCTAATTATAGGTCCTCATGGCCAGGGAGGGAGCTGTTGGCATCATGTGATAATGGCTCTGCTTTGATAATGGGTGGTGCTTTGGCTGACTCAGAATGGGTGTCTCACACTGTTCCTCCCTAGCTTCTCCCTCTTCACTCCACATTATTCCCACTGTCCAAAACATAGCCCCCACTCTGCCATATTTTGCTTAATCAGTTGGTGGCTCCCTTTTGTCTCCTCCACAGCCTATATATCCAGGCTCAAGTTTCAGTGCTTCATGGGACAAGCCCCAACTCAGGTCGGTCCTCCAACTTGTCTTTCTGGGTGGCTTTCTTTGGCTTCACATCTTCCTCTCATTCTCACCATGCGTCTGTTTTTTCTCCCTCCATCTTCATGTGTTGCAAGTCTACTCAGCCTCCCAGGTCCAGTTCATACCCCTCCCCAGCTTCTCAGTGAAAAAGAGAAAGCAACCAGCTGTGCTCTTGGGACTTGGAGCACGGCTCTAAGAAATGCTCTATCCAAAAAGAGTGCTGTGAGAGCCAGCTTTCCCAACACATCCTTCTAGAGCTAGAACTTTTCCTGTTAATGTGAGGTAAACAGGGCTTTACAAAGGAGGAAAGTGAGGCTCTGAAAGATTAAGGGGCTTGAGATGATGCAGTGTCATAAACAGGCCCCCTTCTCCTTGTCGCCCATCACACTGAGTAAGGGTGGTTTGCAGAGAAAAGCAGGTGGTGTGAAGGAGGCACAATGTTGTCCAGAGAAGCCCTGTGTGGCTATGGCTGGCTCACCAGCAGAGCCTCACCCTCTGACGCCAGGCCCCATGGGGCTCCCTCTGCTGGAAGTCCCCAGGAATTCAGCAAGCCAGTTTCCCACAGGGCTGAAGTGGCTCAGTGATGCTTTGATCTCAATGTGAGGACTCCACCTCTGGCCCAGCCAACCCCAGATTCAGAGGAGCTGCTGCTCACACCCCTGATAGGAACCCCTCTTGCCCATTTCTTTCTCTTCTTCCAAACTTCTACCTTCTAGCCTTTCCTCTTTTTGAAACCTTCTCTTCCTCAAGCATTAAGATTATATGGGGCTAAGGAGATGGCTCAGTGGTAAGAGGGCTTGCTAGTGAAGCATGAGGGCAAGAATTTGAATCCACAGCACCTATGTAAAAAGCCAAGCATGGCAGCACCTGCCTTGTAGCCACAGTGTTGGAGGATAGAGACAGGAGGATACTGAGAGCTCACTGGCCACTAGCCTAGTCCAAAGAGTGAGCTTCTATTTTAGTGAGAGAGCCTATCTCAAAAAAATAAGGCAGAGAGTGATAGAGGAAGATGTCCAGTGTCTTCCTCTGGCCTCTGTATGCACATGCATGGACACACACATGGGCATACTCACCTGTATGCACTTCCCGGGCCCACATGTGTGCACTCATGCACATACACATATGCATATAATCCCCTATAAAAAGATTATATGGATTTGGGAAACTTGGAGCACATATGGGAGGACTCGAGTTTGGGTCCCTAGAATCTGAATAAAGTCAGGTGTTATACCGTGTGTCTGTAATCTGAGCACTCCTATAATGAGAAAAGAAAATCTCTAGGAGTTGTGGGCCAGATAGCCTAATATATGCAGCGATGAGCAGCAAAG
This sequence comes from Nannospalax galili, assembly GCF_000622305.1. NCBI lineage: Eukaryota > Metazoa > Chordata > Mammalia > Rodentia > Spalacidae > Nannospalax > Nannospalax galili. The sequence continues at coordinate 2,441,438 of NW_008351176.1, forward strand.
TGACCCTCAAACAAAGAACAAGATGAGGACTGACACACAAGGTTGTCCTCTGACCTCCACATGTGCTCATGACATTATACATACCACACTCACACCGCCCCCCCCCACAATTATTCAGGGCATTAGGTCTGTGCTAGGCATTAGAGAAGTGATGTTATCATCATTACATAAGATCTGGCTGTTGGTATATGCCCTGTTGAGTTCACTCATTTATTTTTCATGACAGCTTGTCAGGTTGGAACTATTATAATCTCTTTTTATAGATGAAGAATTAGAAGCTTCAGAGAGATTGGGTGACTTCCCCATGGTCACACAGCTGGCACAGGGCAGAGCTGGGATGCAGACCAAGGAGACTAGTCTTCTATGCACAGATCATGGGTTGCTTAGTCCCCAGAAGGCTTTACCTTCTTGAGAATGGAGAGAATGGAGAATGGAGAGTTGCAAGCCTTAGTCAATCCTGTAGATACTCTTCTTAATGAGATGTCCAGGCCACTCGTGTATATCCAGAGCTAGACTTCAGATCACACTTCCAGCCCGTGCTTTCCTCCATTTCCCCAATATAAGGCACATATATGTTCCTTTCTGTGAATGGCACGAGTTCATTCACAAGTTCAGCCATGCCTCTCTGTGGAGGATTTGAATGACTCCTGACTGCCTCCAAAAACTGTTAACAGATGCATCCCCATGGCTGGCCACACTAGCAGGCTATGTGTCTAGGCTGAGAGAGATCTCACACCCTATGCCCTCTCTCTCTCTTTAAAGATTAAATTTATTTATTTGTGTGGGGAGGGGCGATATGCATGTGCCACAGCATGCAGGTGGAGGTCAGAGGTCAACTTTCAAGAGTAGGTTCTCTCCTTCCACCACGTTGGTTCTGGGAACTAAATTCAGATTACCGGGCTTGGTGACAGTGAGTCATCTTGCCAACCATCTTCTCTATTGGTTCTGGTCACATATATTGGCAAAATCAATTTGTGCATGACACTAGTTCAGGATGGGGTAAGGTTAATAGTCCAGGGATGGAATCTATAACTGGAAGCTGTGGGATCCTAGCTTTGCCCTGGCATTTCTTACAATACAGTCTAGAATGTTAAAGTGCGTGTGGGGGGTAGTAAACCACCCAAAACATCTCAGCTTCCCAAGGTTGTCAGTCCTCATGTCTAGTTTGAAGGACTAGACTCTTCTCCCCTGACTTTTCCTTCTTAGACTTTCACCACAAATACCTTACTTGTGGTAGAAAATGCACCCATTTTCCTTAGTGGAACTTGGGTAGGTGTCTGTGTCCTGCAGCTGTGGGTCTCACTAATGGGGAGGTTTCTGGGCATTCAGAGGTTTCTGGGCAGTCAGAGGCTGCTGGGAAGTCAGGGGCTGCTGGGAAGTCAGGGGCTGCTGGGAAGTCAGAGGCAGGATGTTCCATCTTCTGGCATAGCCTGTGAAGGAACCCCTCTGCCCCAAGTCAGAGCATGGTGTGATGTGGGAAGCTGATGGTGTTCCCTGCTAGGGATGTGTGCTTTGCAGGATAGTGACCTACTTCAACACATGGTTTGGGTAGCAGTAATACTGGCTTCACTTTGGAGCTGGTGAAAAATGGAACATTCCAGGTCACAGTCAATCTTGTAGACACACTCTGCCTCTTAGTAAGATGTCCAGACCACTCAAATACATATCAAGACGTTAGAAGAGTGTGTTCTGAACTGGGTCACCTTGCTCATTCAGAAAACCCAATCTGCAATCTGAAGGGGGCACCCATGTGTGCCTGACCAAGCTCTGGCAGTCAAATCCCAACTTTCATGTCACTGTGGTTGGTAGGTAAGGGATCAGTCAACAACGGAGATAAACTGGGAGACGACATACCAACCGTGACAAGACCCCTGTCTTGTCTCTTGCATGTATATACCACTGAGCAGAAAATCCTCTACTTTACTTGCTGGTTACTTCTTTGATCAAGGTTTCATGCTCCATAGCTCCCATGAAGCTCCTTTGTGCCAGGCTCCAGCAGTCCCAGCCCATCCACAGTTCATATCCAGGTCCTGAATACTATAGAATCTCCCAAGCACAAGGGCACAACTGCACAACCTGTACTTGGGGGACTGTGAACGTATCACAGAATTGTGTTGTTTCTGACCTCTAACTTAGCTGGCACTACTTCTGCAGATCCCTCTCACTGATACGTCCCGGAGCAGGAGCTGATGCACCCTGACTTTAAGATGTGTGACAGTGATGGGGAGCCCACTGGGAGCCTGGCACTGTCATTTGAGAGTCATCTCAGGCTGCTCTCTTCTGAGACCTGTCTGTGCTCATCTCCTGGGCACCCCATGAGCTATGTAGTATCCTTTAATACATCACTTTCTTGATTAAACTAACCAGAGTAAGTTCTGTGGAACTGGCACAGTCCCCGAGACTGCATTAAGACCTTCTATTGATCAAAGATGAGATTATGATATCTCATCAGCCTCACCCCCTGTGACTCAAAATAAAGACAGGACAACCTTTACACAAGAACATACATTGTGTTCCAGGACCTGAGCTGAGTCCTTGGGATAGATTAACAAGGCCTAGTCATCCAGCAGGCCCTGACCTAATGCAACAGGCAGTGGGAGACAGTGCTCTGCTGTACCAGGAAGGTGATGATGAAGGCATGCAAGCCTTGTGGGGGACATTAAGAAAGAACAGTGTGGGTCTGCTTTAGGGTTCAGTGAAGGCTTCCTGGAGGAGGTGACTCTTACAGGGGAAGGGAAGGCATTTTCCAGAATAGGAATGGAAAGGCATTATAAGTAGATGAGACCTTAAAGAGAGAGAAGTCCTGATATGTGGGTAGGTGAACAGGACATGTCCCAATGTAAACTATGACATAGGGGAATATTGGGAATTGCCAATGGCCACATGCTGGAAGTCTTTCATTCGTATGTTAAAGCCTAAATTCCTGATGCAGAAGCAGCATGGGCCGGTTAATCCTAATTGACAACCTGATTAGATTAAGCAGTGTCTGGGAGATTAGAAAAGCTCTCCTCTGGGTTTGTATGTTCAGGGATTCTAGAGACAGATCCTGAGGGTTCTGACCTAATCGGTGGATTAATTCTTAGATGGATTCATAACAGGATGATATCATATGGTGGTGGTAAGAGGCTGGAGGTCGGATGTAGCTGGAGGAAGCAAGCCGTTGGAAAGCACGTCTATTGGGGCTGTATCTTGCCCTGACTCCTTCCTGTATTTATTCCTTTCTTTGACCGTGATGTGAACTTGCTTGGCTCCATCACAACCTCCAGACCATGATGGACTGACGGACACTGCTGAAATGATAAACGAAATAAATCTTTCCTCCTTCAAGTTGTTCTCATGTATTAGGAAGTGGGGCTTTGGGGAGGGCGATTAAGTTCAGAAGAGCCCCTGAGAACAGAACTCTGGGCATAAGGAGCAGCATCTTTCAGAAGAAAGACTAGGGTACCCTTCCTCTCTACCACATGAGGACACAGCAAGAAAGCAGCCATCTGGGAACTAACAATAGGGCCCTCACCCAAAGCCAGACCATGCCAGCTCTCTGATCTTGGATGTTCAGTTTCCAGAACTATGAAAACTGAGTGTCTGTCTTGTGAGTCTCTCAGCCTGGTATGCCGTTAGAGCAGCTTAATCTGAGGGAACTGGGGTGGGACAGACCAGCCAGTGAGACTAAAGGGACCTGTGACTAAAGAATGTTAACAGGCTTGACCTTCATCAAAAAGGCAGGGAAGTTCCACAGGAAGGCGATATCACATTATCACATATCTTGTTTTAGCATGAGCTTCTTGGCAATTGTAAGGAAAATGAGCTGGAGGGAGTTATTTTGTAGTAGTCTGAGTTTCTGAAATACTGTTACATCAATGAGCCTTGGGTACATGAAGCGGTTTTCACCTGTGTCATAGAATATTAAATAGTACAGAACTGTTGCTGACCATACCTGCTGATCCTGGTCAAGGTGCCAGGCTCTGTGCAAGCTGCTGTCCCTGTGTTAACTCATTCACCTGACTCTGAGCCTTAGCTTCCTCATCTGCACAGTAGTGACACTAATAATACTGAGAAGATTTCAAGAAGACTGAATGCTCCTTGGTCAGGTCAAGCCTTCCATGAGGGTTAATATGGTAACAGCCCTCATCCCAGATAGACTGCCACTGTTCCATCTCACAGGTAGGGAAGCTGAGGCTTGCAGGAGCCTTCAGTTCATCAGTGACATCTGCCAGGTTTGGACCTAGATTTTCTGGCCCTTGGCCAGCAGCCTGCCTGTTTGGCTCTTGTCACTATCATTGTGACTCAGAAATCAGAACAAGAGACGTGTGTGATCAAGGTGACGTCTACCCCCGTCCCCCGCACTGCCCCCTTACTGGGCAAGAATGGCTGAAGGGAACTGGCAGTCGTTCCCAGGAAGCCAGCCTTTTCCATCTTCAGAAGTCTAGGAAGAGGAGACAGGCAAGGAAGACGAAGATGAGCGTGGTGCTGCTGACAGACCTTCCTCCACCTGGACTGGGCAGGTTCCCACTGGGGCTCTGGGTGATGGTGCCAAATCTCCTTAATCTGCCCCATCTTGCTGCAAGGCCACTGTGCCTACCTAGAGACCTGGCAAGTAGAGCACCTCTTCCAGCTCCAGGACTAGCAGGAAGCCTCTCAGTCAGCTGCTGGGTGATAAGAGCATGGTGTCACCCTTGGGGAGGCGCATGTGCTCTAGAGTCTAGATGCCTCTTACAGGCTCCACAAGACTCATTTTCTGGCCACTTGGAGAATTTGGGAGTCTGGAAGCCCCTGGAATTGTTGTCTGGAGCAGTGAAGCCTGGCTCCATGAATTTTTGATGGACTCCTCTACTGAAGATATTGGCGTGCCCTTGAAGGTGGATAATTGAAATTCAGATTTGGCTATTCCATTGCTCTGTGATATTCTTTATGAGGCTGCTTTGCGTTTGCCGGTGACTTGGTTGCAGCTTTAGTGACTCCATTATGGAGAAAGATATTGATTTGTCAGGGTGGTGTCAGGAGCGCGGCTCTGATGAAAATTGATTTATCTCTCTCTGAGCGGCTTGTGTTTTTAATTCGTCTTTGCCTCCAACAAGGTATGGGGTGGGGGTGAATGTGGGAGGGCGCCTCCCTTGCCAGGACTCTGCTTACCACTCCACACTAAATAAGGCTCAGAGTGCAGTCCTGGCTACGACCTTCTGTTTTGTGTTCAGGGGATAAAATAACTCTTTATTTGCCTCTGCCGGTGCTTAGGACATTTGTGTTCATTCCTTTCCTTCCCTGACACAGACACATAGCTGAGGGTGATGGGTGAAGACTATAACTCCTAGGATCAGGAAAAAAAAACGGCCCTCCTCTTCCATCCCCTCCCCTCCTTATTCTTCCCCCTCCTGTCTCCAAGAAACAAGTCAATTTGGAAGCACCAAGCATAACCAGAGGCCTCCATTTGTATTCCGATCAACCACCCAGGGGATATGTTTAACTGTGAGATTTCACTAACCTTTGACTTTTCCCTTCATCCACTTTGACAGTGTGGTGGGATTTGTGTGCCCAGGCTGGACCCTCTCCTCTGCTACTTTCCAGTTGTGTGTACTAGTGTGTGTAAGTGTGTACTACACTTACACAATCTCTTTGAGACACAGTCACTTTAGCAATACTAAGAAGATGACATTGACAGGGTGCAGTCAAAAGAGGAAATGGAATAATGCATATTACCTGTCCCTAAATGATAAAAATATGTTTAAAATTCAATGTAAAATAAAGAAAGGAGAATAGCAATTTTTGTTTTGTGTCTGCAGTGTGATCATGTTAACTTTCCTTACATGAGCCGTAAGAGAGGTGTCTCCTGCACCAGAAACCTTCTGTGTGCTGGCAGAAATATACTGGGACCTAGGTGACCTCCTTAACAGTGCAGAAAAGGCCATCATGGGAGGGACCAGGATCAGAGAATTTTGATGACATTCTGAAGCTAATTTTAATGACAGAGTAAAAGTTGCTTATACAAAGAAGAGGGGCGAGGTAGATGACTTGGGTAACAGTCCATGAAGTGCCTTAGATGGGTGGCATCATGGGGTGCTGGACTATTCTAGTAAGACCGGAATAAAAATGTTTGTGAATGTGGGCCAGGAGTGACTCCAGGGTGGGGCCTGCAGCCTTCATCATGAAGAGTCTTTGAACAAAGGACCTGAGGCTCTCTCATCAGTATTTGGAAGTCAAGGAGTCAAACAAGATTAGAAGGGAGTGGCTTGATCAGGTGGAGAGCACATAGTAGGGTGTGCAGTGAGGTGACCTAGAAAGCTGCATGAGAAGAGGGAAACCAGAGTGGATGTGACTGACTAATGTACTCATGACTAATGACTAGTCACTAAAATGGGCAACAGGGAGGTGGTCTATCTGTCCCACGTGGTTCCTTGAGCTCTCTAAGGTGCCCAGGTCTCCAAGATGATGATTAAAGAGTATACACTGTACTCATTAGAGACTACCTTTGACTGTAAGCCTGAATAGGACAGAATTACCCAGATACCTCAGGAAACATTGGAAGCCTTTGTCTTAACTGACTTCCCTGCTTTCTAAGCCTCTTGTCTTGCTCTTGTCGACAGTTCTCAGCCATTTCCAGCCATTTTCCCGTGGGCTCTGGGGAATGGTGGCGTCTTGTCTGTGCCTCTACAGTGTGGATCATGGGCTGGACCTGTTACCTGCTTCCCAGGGTGCCACTTGATGCTTATTGTTCTCATTGTTCTGCGGGAAAGAATGATGCTAGGTACCAGGCATCGGGCTAGTTGTGGTACATATTTGATTCACGTTTAGACTTTCTGCACATCTTTTCTGTAGGTGAAAGCATTGGTAGTTAGGAAGGATGTCAGTCACACACAGCAAGAAATCGGCAGAGTCAGTTTATTTTTTCTTTCTCCCTCCAGTCTTCCGTATCTCCTAAGCCTTGAAGGGCTGCCCTATTCAGGAGCCTCCCTCCCATCCTCACAGTCCTCCCTAGAGTTTCCCTGCTCAGTTTAGAAGAGGGAAGAACACATTTTCTCCCCCGTAAGTGAACACCACGTGTACCTCCCTTCTGCATGAGCCAAGAGCAGTTCTAGGGTGCTGCTTAAAGCGTAAACATACAAAACCCTTTCCTAACCCAGATGAACAGGTTTGCTTCCTTCACCCCACTGCAGGCAAGAAGGAGCAGGCAGCTTAGACAGCTGTGCTGCCAGTTTCCTCTGGATGTGAGAGCATCTGCCTGTGGGAATGGTGTGTTCTGAGCAGCCTTCATGATCAAACTTTGCAGGAGAATAAGGGAGCTTCTATTTTGATTTTTCTCTCATGTCTGCTCAGAGGTCATAGTTCCTAGAGCATAGTAGGCATTTTACAAATGAGTAAAGGATGATCAAGTCCAAGGCTGGACTGATGATATTTTCTGGCAGGTGATGAGAAGCAAATCAGCTAGCTTGTTTCACATGATTGACAGTGAATCTTGGTTATGTTATTTCTCCACTTCCCTACTTCCTTCACCCATCTCTTTGGACTGTGACTGGAAGGAGGATCCTCTTATTAGGAGAACACACTATCAAGTCGTCCAGTGGGTTGCCAGCAAGTGCTCACTTAGGGCCTGTCACTAAGAGGCCAGGAGAAGATACAACAGTCAAGATGCTATAGCTCGGGGTGCCACCGAGGGCAGGAAAACCATCAGCGCATGCCTAGCCCCTGGGACAGTGTTTTCACTCTCAAGCCTCCCACTCACTCTTTCCTCAGTCTATTTGGCCCTGCATTTGACTTGGGAAATAGACACCTGTCAGCAAAACCTCAAGCTTGGAGGGCCCAGCTGTCCAGTCGTAAAACCATAGAGAAACTTTAGTAGGTCCCATACTGTCAAGGGTGTCTTCTGTTCTTGGCAATATTTTAGACCAAAAAACTCATCCATCAACATCCTGACAGACATGAGTTTACAATGTCTTAGGGAACGTTTATTCTTGGAAGCTTCTGGAAGCATCACTGCCTAGCCTGTAACAGGGTCTTATTTTGTAAATGCCGCCAAGGACCAGCAAAAGGTTATTTTCACACCCTAGCTTTGCTACAGAGTCTAGGGATTAATAAGGACTGCAGTCAATTTTGGCGGAAATCATATCTGTAGCTGCTTTGAACTCAGAATGATGTAGACAAGGAGTGAATTCTCAATATTTACCCACCCCCTTGGATACCTGGTGGGTGTTCATAATGAGGCCCGCGATGCATCTGCCCAGATTTACCTTGCATCTTAAAACCAGAAGAAAAGTTTCAAAATGGTAGAAGTTTGAAATGGACCATCTTATTTGTTTGTTTGTTTCTTTAACATGTTCATCGGGGTTTTTGAATTAATGAATTTATCACGAAGAGGTGCTCAAACTTTAACTGCAGGTTAAGCATGAACTTGTAGGTGCTTTAAACTTATTTAGCTATAATATATCTCTGTGAGATTAATATTCTTATCACCATTTTGCACATGAAAAAGACCAAGGCTCAGAGATGATACATCAAATTGCTCAGTTTCGTAAATTGAGAAGAATAAGAACCATTATTCAAATGTTGCTCTTTTCCCTTCTGAATATATTATACTTTCCATCTAACCCAGTGCTGTGTCTTCAAGTACAACTTCTTAAGAGTCATGATTGTTTGGGGGAGTCACCTTTGGTGACTAGTAGATTTTCCAAAAGACCTTTAATTTTCTAAATTTCTGTATTTTTTTCCAGATGAATGTGCATTCAGATACTGTTGATCGTCACATAGAAATGCTTTAGTATTCCATTTTTGTTTATGTATCTTTTAGGTTTCTCATGCACGTACCTTTGTTGAGCATATCCCCCTCATACCAAGCCTCCCCTCTCTTGCCCGTCTCCGTCCCATTAGTTCCCTTTCTCTCTCTGTATTCTCTTTCTTGACTTAACATTATATAACATGGTTTCTTCCAATATTGCTAAATAATCTTCATAATTCATTTATAAAATGGCAAAATAACCTATTGGGTTAATTCCCCTTAATTTGCTAGAACATTTTCCTCTATGAACCCACTCTGTCTTTTCTTGCTCTTAGCTATTAGGAATAACGCTGTGATGAAGATTCACACACAGATTCCTTCCCCTGGGGCTGTGTTTATAGGGACGAGACAGGAAATTGGAAACAGATGGGCTGGGTTTGAACACAAGCTCTCATCCATAGTAATGGCTCTGCATCACCACTCCAGTTTGCTGTCTGTGAAATGGGAACAATAACATCTGTCCAAGCTGGATATGCAGAATTGGAAGCAGAATGGTATTCTTAGCTTTTAGGACCACAGGCTGGAGAGTCCGTATGATTGCTATACAGTAAATTTTAGCATTACCTTCTTGATCAGGAAACACCATGAGTAGAATCTCGGAGTGCAAATGCTTTTGTGAGTTTGATACCGGCTATAAAATTTCTTTTCTGAAGAGTTGGAATTACTGATGCCTCACCACCAGTGTGTGAAAGTACCGTATTAATACGCAGGACCTCCAAGCACCGCGCCTTGTTATTTTTCATGCTTGTCGTTTTGAAAGGGAAATGATATGGGGATAAAAGGCAGTCCTGTGTGCTCTACTTAAGAAGATGCTAGACTAAAAGGGTCACAAAAATGAGTCACAAAGATTTCGAAGGGCTGAGACTGATTAGTGGCCATGGAGGCTTGCAGGTAAGCCCTATCTGACTAATTAAATCCCCTTGAGTCAAGTGGTTGATGGCATGTGAAAGATCTACGCTTGACAGGAGACATTATCTGACCTGAGCATGGGGGCCTGGTAGACACTGCAAAAGCTTCTTACCTGATGATTTTTTTTTTTTAAGGAGAACTTGTCATCTGACAAGGAGGCTTGACAAGATCCTCTCCCATATTGGATTTGACATATGCCTGGCGATCGGCAGCGAAGCCCTCCCTCCCCAGTCAGCTCTCTCCACTAAGGCCCTGGGCAGCAGGGCTTTGTTGACCCACTGCTGACACAGCTGCTAATCCCAGGCTAATGAGCAGTCCCCAGGCAGAACAGTAGTGAGGCAGGGGCAAGGAGAGCACAGCTGGGAGGGGCTTCGTTTCCCGGGGAAACTGGAGAATGTAGTTTTCAGAGTTCTTTCTGTTCTTCCTGGGTATGACTCTTAGGCCAGTGTTCTGGGCCCTATCTTACTCAGGCAGCATCTTAGAGGGGATAGCAAGAAAGAGGTGGCTCCTGGGGTTGACTTGATGTCCTTGCTCATTGGTTTCCCTTATAAACCCATATCATAGGCCTACATTGGGGACTGTCTCGTCTTAGGACGTCTCTTCAAGCCTTTCTTCATTTTCATTCATTTTACTTTGATTTTATTTTTAAAAATTATCAAGAGTTAGAGGTCTGGTGGGAATGATTGATCTTGAATGCTCTATTTATCCAGGGATGGCTCTGAAAACCTCAAGTCAAAAATGCAAATTTTACAAACATTCATCATTACATGCATGTGTGGGTACATGTATGTGTACACACAGTACACAGACATGAGTTGAAACAGCTACATAGTCATAAAAGGTATAAGTGCTAAATAGACACCTAAATACACACAGATACACATGCTTTTCAGTGTATTCGTGTCTAATCTCATCCCAGCTCTGAGATGTCGAGTGAATCATTTGATGTGTTTAAGTTTTTATTTCTCAGCTTAAAAAGTGAGAGTAAAGAGATGAATGAACAATCCCTAAGAAGGGGACACAAAAGCCAAAGCATATCTAAATGACAGCAAGATTCCACTTAAATCCTGTGAGACAGCAAGTATGACGTGTGTATTTTTGTGTGTGCATAACATTACAAAGTGTTGGAGAAGTTTTAATCAACAGGAACTCACATCCATCATTGATGAAAGTGTTAGTTGCCAAAACTATTTTTATTTGTATCATATAAGTGATTTGTATCATATTAAGTTACAGGCTAAAGGTAAATGAATCTCAGATCCTAAGTTCTAGAACTTTCACAATGAACACTGCTTGGAACACACATTTAAATAGGAGATATGCACAGGACTGTGTACTGTGTTCATAAAAATACAAACAATCTAAGCGACAGTCAACAGCACAATGTAAAAACAGTTTGGTGTATGCCTATAGTAAAGATGAATGAACTAGAGCTCTGCACATTGTCAACATGGACAGTCCTCAAAAAGCAGAAAGCTGAAAAGAGAGAACTTCAGACGCTGTTAGAAAGGCTAGAAACAAAACCCAAAATCCATCGTCCATAAGAAATCCACACTTACACGGACATATAGGCTGAAAATAAGCAAAATGGTTGAAAGTAAAAGCTATAATAAAGAAATTCTATCTACCTGGGGCTGGGGAGATGGCTCATTTGGTAAGGCTCATTTGACGGGCAAGAGTGAAGACCCAAGTTTGGATCTCTAGCACCCATGTAAAAGCTGGGTACTGTGGCGCATGTCTATAACCTCAGCATTGCCAGGGGTTAAGATAGGTGGATCCTGGGAGTTCGTTGCCCAGTCAGTCTAGACCAATTAATGAACTCAAGGTTCAATGAGATTCTCTCTCAAAAAGTACATTTACCCCACCTGCTTTAAGGCTCAGAGAGTATTGCAGAAGAAAAGATGGTGGGAAGTATGTAAGGTCTGGAAGACAGGATGAAAGTTGTGAAATGCCATTCTCTCTCTAGATTTGATACAACCATTGCAATCATTAACTCGCAACATCTGTGGCTACTAGCGCTGGAATGACCTTACCAGCAGTCAGTCATGGAAGAAGGAAGGCCTACCAAAGCCCTACGTTTTGCCTCTGAAAAATCAGCATTGATAGATTCTGGGAGATGGGGTATCACTGTCTTTAGTTATGTACACATGGCTGAGCCCACCAGGCTCCAACATATGGCTCCAAACCCATGGTCCTACAGACTTCCCTGCTTAAATTCAGTGCGTTGCAAAACAAAATGAATATGAGAGACAGATTTGTAGGGAAGAGAGGGTAGACAAAGAAGATAAGGAGATAGGAGTCTGTGGGGATGTGAGTGACCATCACGCATTATACACACGTGTGTACACATGTGTGCAATAGTCTAAGAACAAATATGCTTAATTAAAAGTTAAAAGTAAAAAAATGAAGTGGTATACTATTAAGGAAGACACAGGACATTGACCTCTGACCTTCACATACAAGCACACATGTATGCATACACATCCACACAAACACGTACAACACACACACACATGCAAATAAAATAAAAAGAAATTCCATATAATCTTTTACAGGATTAAGATAAAGAGGCTAAAATGACATTAGACAAGATATATTTCAATATAGAGTATTGGAACTAAAAAGAATGCTTTTTTCATGTGCAAGGGTCAATAAATTATAAAGACATAAGCAGTCTAACTATGTATGCACATAACCAGAGTTTCAAAATATACTGGAGCCAAAAAGCAATGGAACTAAAGAGGGAACCACATAGCCACAATTATAGCTGAGGATTTTACCAGCCTTCTTAGCCATCAATAAAACGCCTTCACTGCTGGCAGAGATGTAGAGGACTTGAAAAACACAGTAAGCCATCTTGTCCCAGCCGACAGCTACAGAACAGCAAACCCGCTTCAGAACGCATAGTCTTTTCAAGAGCATGTGGCGCTTCCACCAGGATCCTCAGGTTCCACGAACTAGGGGAAACGCATTTCAAAAGTTGGAAATCTATAGAGTATGTTCTTTGGAAATGAAATAATCAGCTTGAACATAAATAAAAACAAATATTTGAAAACTGTACAGTGTATCTCTAATCTGCATATCAAATAAACCTCCTATCAAATAAAAACATAGGGAAAGCATAAAATATTACAAAGTACATGGTAGAGGTAACTTGACATATTACAGTTTGCAGGATGCACTTCTAAGAATACCTGAAAATGCAGAACAATGCATCAATGAAATAGTTATTGGAGCACCATTAAAATTGCAAATTATTTCAGACTGCCTAAAAGATCAAGTAGAGAAATCTGGTTGGGAATGCTGTGGCCCGCTCACTCAGTGGCCCGCTCACTCAGCAGCCCGCTCACTCAGCGGCATATATTACACGTTTGTTGAAAGTGAATGATAGAAATCTTTGCAAGTGGTCGGAGTGTTTTCAGAGACAGTGATCTGTGATAAAGCACAGTACAAATGAGCATGTGGCGGGAAAGGAGGGGAAGGTAGAAAACAAACAAATATCTGCATATTATCCCAAAAGCAGACAAGAAAGACAAGGAGTGAGCAAAACTGGAGGCATACAAGGTATGTCTGAGAGGGTGAAGGGGTGGGGTGGGAAGATACGACACCCTCCTAATCCTGCCTAATTCCCTAATCTTTCCTATTTCCCAATTCTATTTTAATGCTTTACTTTTGGACATATGCTAAAAATAATGTCAATATGACTCAAAAATTAAGTTGAAACAAAATAATGCAAAGGGTAGAGGACCCTGAAACTGAAAGCAAACTGACAAATGGATCTAACCTTATTTAAAGTTAATGTTTGTATTAGTCAGGGTTCTCCAAAGAAACAGAACCAGTAGAATGAATATATACGTACAGAGATTTATCAGCTTAGCTCACAGGATAGAGTCCGAGTAGTCCAAAAATGGCTGCACCACACTGGAGAGGCTGAGAATCCATAGTCACTCAGTCCAGGAGGCTGGATGTCTCAGTAGTCCCAATCTGGCGCTGAAAGTCTGACGAATTCCAAAAGATCAGCTAGTCTTCAGTCTACAGCAGCAAGACGAACTCATCATCCAGAGAGAAGGCAAACAGCAAAAAGCCAGGCCTTCTCTGTGGTGGCCTTTTATACAGGCTGCCATGAGAAGGTATCATGCCTTCTTTAGGGCGTGTCTTCCAGCTTCAGATGATCCAATCAAGAAGATCTCTCTCATTTCAGTTAATCCCAGATCCAGTCAAGTTGACACCCAGGATTAGCCATCACAAGTTCACACCTTGTCAACTTGACACCCTATAGCATCTCTCTATGTCATGCTTAATTTTCAAATGAAAACAATGGTGAGGTCATAACTTCACCTAACATGATGTAACTATCCCATCATACAATGACCAGTGCATTATATATCTTAGAGTAGGTGATAAGGTCTTCAAAGAATGCTTAGTCGTTTAGTGTCTCATAACCCAATACAATCATATAGGTTCACAACACTTAACCACATAACACTTATCTCAATTACACATTCAAAAAAGAATAGCACAAGTATCTGCTTAACATATGTGTATACATGCACAAGCCTATTCTTAACCAAATAGGACAAAAATACTCATGTCAATTGCAATCCACGTTTCTGCAACTGATCACTTGGCCTAAGTTGGTATCTATAACTACCTTCCTCTACTACCCATTCTGTATTTCCCCCACCATCAGCAAGCACCTTTGCAGGTCTTGGCTCCTTCCCTGGAGGAGTAACTCGTACTTTCATCCCTGAAGGTTCTAGGCCATTTGTTGTCCTGTCTGCATTGGGTTGATGCAGTTTCCCATTGACCTTAATCACAGGACATGGTACACCAAAAGTTGCCCTAAGGAATCTCCTGCCTTCCAGATATAATCTTCATTACCTCCATTGTGGAGAACCAGTCCAATTTCACTCTGGTAGTCTGGGTCAATCACCCCTCCTAATACTGTTATTCCTTTCTTAGCCCACTGACTTAAGGGCATCAGAAGCCCAAAGTGTCCAGGGGGAAGTCTTAGCTTCTAGTTCAATGGAGTATTTGTTGTTTCTCCTGGCAGAAGCACTCCCTCCTCTGGAACCAAAACATCCAAGTTAGTAGAGTACAAAGTCAAGGGTACAGGAAGCAAAATTTTTTGGAGTTCGTCACCAAGGGTGATAGTGAGTGGAATCATTCCCACTTCCACCCCTTGATTCCTGGACCCATGAATCCTGGCTATAGGAGAAACTGTACCATATACTGGACGCTGATTCAAAGCATACACTGCCTTCTGGAGGGCCCTGCCACAGCCCTCCAGGATATTGCCACCTAATTGGTACTGTAACTGTGTCTTTAAGAGGCCATTCCATCATTCTATCAGGCCATCAGCTTCAGGATGATGGGGAACATGGTAAGACCAGTGGATTCCATGACCATGGGCCCACTGTCACACTTCTTTGGCTCTGAAGTGAATTCCCTGGTCAGAAGCGATGCTGTGCAGAATACCATGCCGGTGGATAAGGCATTCTGTTAAGTTCCTGGATGGTAGTTTTGGCAGAAGCATTACGTGCAGGAAAGGCAA
>NW_008351176.1:2457019-2460335 GCF_000622305.1 Nannospalax galili
GATCTACTTGATTATTGAACTCATCTTCTGCTGAAGCCACTTTTTGATGAGCATTTACATGAGACACAAGTATGTTCACATCCTTTGCCCATTTGGAGAGATCTATCCACATACTTCTTCCCCAAATGTCTTTCTCACCAATTTTCCAACCATGCTCCTTCCAAGTCCCTGACCACCCAGCCAAACCATTGGCTACAGCCCATGAATCAGTATATAATCACACTTCTGGCCATTTCTCCTTCCAAGCAAAATGCACGACCATGTGCACTGCCCGAAGTTCTGCCCACTGTGAAGACTTTCCTTCCCCAGTGTCCTTCAGGATTATTCCAGAAATTGGCTGTAATGCCGCAGCTGTCCACTTCTGAGTGGTGCCTGCATAGCTGCAGAACCATCTGTAAAACAAGCCCTAGTCTGCTCTTTCTCAGTCAACCAATCGTAAGGCACACCCCATGAAGCCATAGGTACATGCTTGAGAACAGGAGGCATCATAACAGGAGTAGGAACCATAGGCAATTGGGCAACTTCTTCATGTAACTTGCTTGTGCCCTCTGGGCCTGCTCGGGCCTGACCACGTATATACCACTTCCATTTGATGATGGATTGTTGCTGCACACGTCCTACTTTATGGCTTGGGGGGTCAGATAACACCCAGTCTAATTTTATCTCAAGTTAGTGTTTTAACTAGCCCGAAGGGAATAAAGAAGGAACTATCTTGAGTGACTTAACCACGCTATGTGACTACCTTTTGTCTGGGACAAAGTAGAGGGAGAAATGAGAATAACTCATGGTCCTTTACAGCAGGTATGCTTACCATCACAGTATGAGTGAAGTCGTTCTGATCTATTTCACACGTTTTAAAATTGAACAAGAGAAGCGGGGCATGCCTATCTGAGAATGAGATGGGAAGAGTGAGTTCAGAACCAGCCTCAGCTACCTAGTGAGACACTCTCTCAATAAAAACAAAACACGAGTTGTACAAAAGGGTGTAAATGTGTTGGTGACACTGAGAATCAAAGAAGGAAATCAAACCTATACTATGAGTCGGGGAAGCCAGGGAGGAATCCTACAGAGGATGGATTGCAACTGGAAATGAATCTATACATGTGTATCTAGGTTGCAAGGAAGTTGTATGAGATTTAATGATGCTCATATATGCATGAATACGTAGGACTATATGCATACATATTTGTATGTGTGTGCATGTACTTGTAACATGTATGTATTCTCTACTTCTGTTTGCTGAAAAGGCCAAGAATGCAAATAACTTCCAGGAATAAAAGTATAACCAGTACCTGCATTTTTGTTTTTGCAGCCATTTCTCATTTAAAGAAACAGGGTTTGGGGGCTGGAGAGATGGCTTAGCGGTTAAGAACACTGAGTGCTCTTGCAGAGGACCCAGGTTCGATTCCCAGCACCCACATGGCGGCTATGAACCATCCTTAACTCCAGTTCCAGGGGAATCCAAAGCCCTCTTCTGACCTCTGCAGCATTGCACAGCACAGGTGCACTCACATACATGCAGGCAATACATAAACACATAAAATAAAAATAATAAATAAAATATTAAAAAAAGAAATAGGGTTTCTCAGATAAATGGTTCATTACAAGACTGGAGCTGGGTACATAAAAGAAGGGCCTGGAATAACTTGTTATGTATAAAAATCAATAATAGAGAAGTGCTAAAAAATGGCGGGAGATGTCACAAGGACACAGCAGCCAGCTACAAAAAGGTACAAATGACCAAGTTTAAGACAAATTGTATACAAATAATTAAGGAGAGTAGTAAATGATAAATTATAGGGGAAAAGGGAATTCATGAATCAGTATCCATACTAGGGAGATTTGATGCAGCATTCATTAGATACAAATATATAAGACAGATGCTAGATTGATAAATAGATGATAGATAGATAGATAGATAGATAGATAGATAGATAGATGATGATAGATAGATAGATAGATAGATGATAGAAAGATAGATAGATAAATAGATGATAGATAGATGATAGACAGACAGATGATAGATGAGATGATAGATAGATAGATAGATAGATAGATAGATAGATAGATAGATAGATAGATGATAGAAAGAAAGACCAGAAGAGAGATTTCTTATGCATCTTGCTTAGAGTAGAATGCTTGGTGCTCACTGCTCAGTGTAAAATGAGTGCTGGAATTTGGAAATCATTTTAGTATCATCATGGTAAACATGGGTTAGGCAGGCATCATCAATGGATACTAAATCAAGGAAAGGGAGATATTGATGAAAAACGCATGATTTTAAGAATCTCCCACACACAGATTATTAAGTGAATACGGAAAAATATCAATAACTTTATACAGAAAAGATTGTAGCACCATTATAAATGATCAAGTTAACGTCACCAATAGAGTCAGGTGAACATTTGCATCTCTAGATTGGTATTCTAAAACAGTTTGTGACCTAGAGCTTGTCACAGGAATCATCAGAAAACTTGAGATGGATACCTTTTATTGGGTGGTAGGAAGTGAGATTCTTCTAAATGTTATTGCCCTGAAAGATGATGAAAGGCCATGCAAACATTTTAGATTATCTAATGCTAAAGGAATTTGACACCTACATTGTACAGTTCCTATAGAAGAGAAAGGTGTTACAGAAATCACTGGATAAATAGACAATATTAATGAATATTGTCACTATAAATGCATAAAATTAAGAACTGTATTTGTGACCTAAGAATATGTTCTTACTCCAAGAAAATACATTGAGATATTCAGTGGTAAAGGTCTATGATGTGTGTGAATGAGTCTCAAATGTTTCAGAACACACATCCACATACACACATAAACACACACACACTTCAAACTTTGAGGAGTAAGAACGCCAGTGAATGTGTGCAGAGAATATCTGAGGATTTATTTTATTACTGCATTTCGTAATTTTGTAAGTATTGGCTTCTCCTCTGTTTAGGGGGCAAATATTAGCTTTGCATGTTTACATTAGGAGTGTAAAATTAATTTTCTAAGTTCCCATGGTAAAGGCCAGAAAGAATAACAAGTGCATTAAACCAAACTTAGAAGATAGAAGGAAGCAGTAAAGATCAAAGCAAAAACTAAAAAGGACAACAACACAGAGAAACAAGAATGGCGGACACTGCTTATTCAAAAAGTTCAGGAAACTTGAACTCCTAGCTAGCTAGACCAAACAAAAAAAAATAGAAAAGTCTGGGCGTGGTGGCGCACGCCTTTAATTCCGGCACTTGAGGGGCAGAGACAGGCAAATCTTTGTGAGTTCGAGGCCAGCCTGGTCTACATAGTGAGTTCCAGGACAGCTGGG
>NW_008351176.1:2460388-2517495 GCF_000622305.1 Nannospalax galili
ACACACACACACAAAGAAAAAACAAGTTACCTGTAATATTATATTAGTAATTAAAGAATATCATTACAGACTGCAGACCTTAAAAGGACAAAAAGAAAAGATTACACCCACAGATTTTACAGTTCAGGTAAAATGAACACATTTCTTGAAAACTCAGCTTACCCATTTCCTAGAACCCAAAAACTAGTAAAAAAATAACATTCTGAATGGCTCTATATCTATGAATAAAGCTACATTTCTACATTGTTTGAAATTTATTTTTATTTTATGTGTGTGAGTGTTTTGCCTGCATGTATATAAGTACTCCATGTGAGTGCAGTTCCCCCAGAGGCCAGAAGAAGGCATAGGATCACCTGGAACTGGAGTTATGGATAGTTGTTAGTCACCATTTAGGTGCTGGGAATGAACCTCAGTCCTCTGCAAGAGCAGCCAGTGCTCTTAACTCCTAAGTCATCTCTCTAGCCCTGGAAGTTGAATTTCTAAATCAAAACATCCTGACAAAGAAGCTCCAGATTCCAAGGGTTTCATAACAAAGTCATTGCTAAGGAAGACTAGGATCATCTTACACAAACTCTTCCCAGTTACAGAGGGGGTAGAAGAAGAAGAAACATCTTAACCCATCTCATGAGCTGACCCTTGACATCATACCACAAAAAAAGTTAAAGAAAATATTCCTCACATCCTCACAAAGATGAAAAACTCAATAATATCCTAATAAGTCATCAGAAATACCTAACATATACTATATCATGACCAATTAAATGTTTATCATGGAAATACAAGTTTTCTTTCATATTCAAGAATTAATATGATTTATGTAGTTAATTCATAGATAGTAGAGAAATCATATAGTTATACATTTTAATTTATGTTTATTATTCATTTTTGAGAATTTCATGCATATGTGTATACAATGTATTTGGTTTACATCAATCTCCCTACACACTGTCCCTCCAACTCCTCCCAGAACCTCCCCCCTTCCACTATGGTCCTCTCACAACTTCATGTCTTCTTTCAAAGCCCACAGAGTCCAATCAGTGCTGTCTGTATGTGCATGGGTGTAGGGCTATCCACAGGAGAATGGGCAGATGGGCAGCCTACCAGGGACCACTTCCCTGAAGAAAACTGACTCCCCCTACCCCAGCAGCCTTCAACTACTAAAACTCCTCAGCTAGGGATGGGGCCTCATGAGCTCCCATGAATATATATAGATATATACATACAAATAAAATGAATATATATAAAATCATCCTAATAGATGAATTTATGTATATATGTTCATTTTATCATCCTAACAGGTGCACTACCAGGAAAAGGGAAATTAAGAATATCTAATACTCATTCATGAAGCATGTTTTGAGCAAGCTAGAATAGATACCTCCGGGCAAATGAATACCCTCAGTCTGATTAATGAGCATCTGCAAAGTAGCTCTAACTGAGGCTTAGCAGCAAGCAATGGACATCTTTTCTCTTAAGACCAGAGAAAAAGCAGATAGCTCAGTATTTTAGTCAGTGCAGTATGAAGGCTGTAGCTTGATCTATAAGGGAAGAAAAATTAAAAAGACTTTATTTAAGATTTAAAAGGAGGCTGGAGAAATGGCTCAGTGGTTAAGAACCCTGGCTGCTCTTTCAGAAGATCTGGATTCAGTTTCCAGCACCTACATGGCAGCTCACAAGTGTGTGTAGGTCCAGTATCAGGAGATCTGATGCCTTCTTCTGACCTTCATTGGCACTGCATGCATACGGTGCACTTACATGTAGGCAAAACACTCTTTTCCTTTTATTTTTATTTACTTACTTATTTATTTATTTATTTTTATTTTATGTGCATGAGTGTTTTGCCTGCATAGATTTAAGTGCCTCTGTGGCATGCAGTAGTGCCCACAGAGAACAGAAGAGGGCATCAGATTTCCTGGAACTGGAGTTACAGAAGTTGTCAGCTGCCGTGTGGGTGCCGGGATTCTAACCCCAGTCTTCTGCAAGAACAGCCAGTGTTCTTAACCACTGAGCCATCTCCCAGCCCTCTGAGACATAACACTCTTAAACATAAAATAAATTCAATCAATAAAAATATTTTTAATTTTAAAAAAGATTCAAAAGGAAGAATTTAACAGTTACAATATTACTTTATATAAACATTATTTACATAATTACATAATTTATATAAATATTTTATTAGTTCAAAGTTACGATATAAAAAATCCTAGAAAATGAACAAAGAAAGGTCCTAGAACTATTTAAATGAATTTATTAATAGCTTAGCTTATAAGATGCATAAGTAGGGGCTAGAGAGATGGCTCAGTGGTTAAGACCACTTGCTGTTCTTTCAGAGGACCTGGGTTTGATTCCTAGCACCCACATGGTGGCTTATAATCATTCATAACTCCAATTCCAGGGTATCCAACACCCTCTTCTGGCCTCTGTGGGCTTTGCACAAGACAGATGTACTTACATACATGCAGGCAAAACACTCATACACATAAAATAAAAATAATAAATAAAATATTTTTAAAAGATTCCTAAGCAAATTGTATTTCTATATATTTGCAGAAAACAATGAGAAAATAAGATAAATTTTATTCACAATATCTAAAGTACTCCATGATAAATTTAACAAAATATATGCAAATCCTTCATTTTAGACACCGTAAAATATTTCTGAGAAAAATTTTAGAAGACCTAAATAGAGAAGTAGATTATATTTGTAAGCTGCAAAATTCAGTGTTATAAAATGTTAGAGGTACCATAGTGATCCATAGTTCAACATAATTCAAACACACTTCCAAACGGCTTTCCAAAATAGAAATGTATATAATTCTCAATTTTACATGCACATGCAGATCATGTAAAATAGCTGAAGCAATCTTTAAAAAGGACAAAGTTATGAGCTGGTGAGATTGCTCAGTGGGTAAAGTACTTGCCGCAGAGTCTGAAGACCTGAATTAGATCCTACATGTTGGAAGGAGAGAAACAACTACCACAAGTTGTCCTCTGACCTCCACACATGTGTACACACACACACACACACTACATACTTACATACATACATACATACATGTTTTTAAAGAACACAGCTGGAACACACAAAGTACTTGACTTCAAAACCATAAGAACTACAGTGGTTAAGAGACTTTGCTAGTGGCTTAAGGACAGAAACATTAGTTGCTTTAGCAGATCAGGGAGTGCATAAATAATTGCATATGTTTACACTGAATTAAGTTCTAAGAAAGTAGAAAAGTAATTCAAAAAAGAAAGTCTTCGGGAAATGCTACTGAGTGGGTGACCTAGAAAACAGCGCACCTGTTGGGGCAGGTGCAGCGTCCAGTCTCTGATTTCACACCCTACATTTAATGGGATGAACAAGCTATAATTATACAGCATTTAGAGGAAAGCAAGAGAATATCTTCATGGACTGGACGATGATTTCTAAGACAACAACCAGTAAACACCGACAGTAAAATGAAAAGTTCGGTTTCATAAAAATTAAAGCAAATGAAGACTCCAGGCAGCAAATGGAATCACTATAAAAAGTGTATAGAGAGGCTTGAGGAAAATATGTCCCAAATATATTTCTGGCAAAAGGCTGCTGTTGAGAACATACAAAAAATGCCTCCAACTCAGTAACAAATTGAGAACTCCCTGTAAATGGGCAGAAGTCCTAGCAAATGCTAGCTGGCGAGGACCACCCGATGCTCACAAGTCTCTACAGAGATGACTCCAGCACCTTGAAAAACCATTCAACAGTGCCTCAAGATGTTAAAATACACCTGCCATTTGCTTCAGAAATTATATTTATTTTTCCAAGAAAAATGCAAAAAAAAAAAAAAATGTCCACAACACATGCTATGGAACAATGCTCACAGCCAGGTTATTTGCCAGCTCAGGGAGGAAAAGGTTTACTTGGCTTACTCTTCTTGATCACAGTCCATCCTTGAGGGAGGCTGAGGGAGGAACTCAAAAGCAGATACCTGGAAGCAGGAACTGATCAGACCCTTGGAGGAGCGCTGCTTACTGGCTTGTTTTCTTTGGCTCGCTCGGCTGCCTTTCTTGCATAGTTCAGGCCCACCTGCCCAGAGATGACACTGACCACAGTGGTTTGGGCCCTCCTACATCAATCAGCAATGAAGAAAATGCCCCACAGTCATGCCCACAGGCCAATATGATGGAGGGAAATTCCCTAATTGAGATTCTCTGTTTCTAGGTATGTCAGGTTGACAACCAATACCATCCACCACACTGGGTTTGAGAGGGTGGGGAAAGAAGATGTTTTGGGATGAAAGAACATTTTTCTGTAGAGATGTGTATTCTGGATCTTGATGTGGAAAGAGATACATGGATATTTAGTTTTCTATAAAGCAGATAAGATTCATTTAAATGTTTGTAACATTCATTTAAACAGAACTGGAGAGGAGGTTTTTGAGATAAGGTCTCACTGTGTATCCGTGGCTGGCCTGAAACTCTTTACATAGACCAGGCTGACCTCAGACTCAGAGATCCTCCTACCTCTGCCACTTGAATGCTGGGATTAAAGGAATGTGCCACCACACCTGACCTTTAAACAGAATTTTAAACTGTAGTTATTGATTGTAGGAAGAAAAAGGTGTAGAGTCTGTTGGGGGGCTGAAGAGATGGCTCAGCAGTTAAGAGCACCTGCTGCTCTTGCAGAGGACCCACGTGGCGGATCACAACCACCTGTAACTCCAGTTCCAAAGACTCTGACACCCTCTTCTGACCTCTGCAGACACCAGGCATGCATTCAGTACACATACATGCATTCAGGCAGAGCAGGGGGTACTGCACATGGGAGTCTATTTTACTGTTCTGTTAACTTTGTATATCCTTGTACTTTTTCATAAACTATTTTCCGTAAAAAGAACAAGCTATAGAAGATATACAATATAGTATCATTTCTTTAAGGCTTGAAAGCATGGATATAGAAATGCATAAGATTTACAGGTACACAGGGAACAAAACCAACACAGAAATCATATACCCCGGGTTTGAGATTAGCAGCTACTGCTGGATGGTGTAAAAGGAAGGACTCAAAGGCCTTCTGGTTGCTTGGTCGTTAAGCTATCCTCTGTACATTTCTAGTCTGAAATATTTCATTAAAGGTGTGAGACTATCAAGAATTCAGGCACTAGCTTGATATCGAGAGGGGAGGATGGTACGTTTGTGACTGTGGGAGGAAGAATCATCATCCCTGCCCTGTTGACCTGAAAGGGGAACACTCTAGTAAATGAGAAGTGTAGAAAACACTGCTGTGGGGTGGACCTGCGGTGCCCCCCAAAGGGCCTCCTGTCAAAGGGTTGTTTCCCATCAGGGCACTACTGGGAAGTGGTGGAGCCATTAAGAGGCTGGGCCTCATAGGAGGCCTTCAGGTCCCTCAGGAAATGCTCTTGAAGGAGAGAGTAGGACCCCATCCCTTCCTTATCCTACTGTTTCTGTTTTCTAGCCATGAGGTATGTGGCTTTGCTCTGCTGAGAACTCCTGTCATGGTGTGCTACAACTGGACTGAAACTCTGAAACTGAGAGCTGAAATAAACCTTTAACAATTGTTTATATTTGTATTTGAATAGGTGACTATCACAGATACTGTATATATTGCAAAGCATAAGCAATTGCAGAGACTTTGGGAGACAGACAGAAGGACTTACAGACCCCCCCCACAGCTCTAGCACTGTTTCAGCAATGCTAAATTGCTAGTGCGAGAGATCCATGAAGGAAGTACTGAGTCTTGCGCTGCAATGTGTCTCTGGTACTTAAAACCATGCCTGACGCACCTGGGTTGCTGAGGGGCTGGGTTTGGGATGAATGGATGGATGGTGGTTCTTGGGGGACATCTAGATGATGTTCAAATTGTTTCAATAAGTAACAGAAAGAGATGATGTGGATTGTCTTATAAGTCCCTTATCAGAATTAACAGCTAATTCCAATATCAGCTGCATGAGACAGGGTCTATTATCATCCATTGTTGGACAATCATTAAAATGAAGGTCATAAAAGTTGGATTACATATGCAAGGCCATACAACTAGTGTTCGAAGACAAAGAATGTGTCCTTATAGCCCTTATATTTGACTCCAAGATCTCATGGCTTCTTAGAATAAAGTGAGTTTGGAGGTAGAGTCTTGGTGGTAGGGATAGACATGACTTCCTGGGGAGTGCTGGAGTTCCTGGAAATGTGAGTCAACCCAGCCAGTATTCACTATTAGGGAAAAGATTTCAAGATAGAGGGGGGACTGGGGCAGAGGAGATATCTAAGGGAGCATGTGGTCTTGGCTTCAGGGATATCCAAGCCTGTTTATCCGTCTTTGGGATGAGAGCCATTGCCTCTGTGATCCCCAGGCTCCCTTCTGTGTGGAGGCCTCTCTTCCCAGCCCTCAGCCATCCTGAGGACTGGGAGTTCCTCTGGGCTGAGGTTGACAGTCTGAAAATGACTGAACTGGATAAACAGAGCCTTCCCTGCCCCCATTGCCAAGCAGAATGAATACAATGTGCTTTAATAATAAATGAATGATTAATAGCAACTGCTTTGAAGAATTATGATGTGACGAGCCTTACAGTGCCATGGAGCTGGGTATAAATGATGCTGGAATGCAGAATCAGGACGTTAGCATCTGTTGCCAACTGCATTATAAACCAGGTTCCATAACGCTGCTTATCCACACCTCCCTGACATGTTATTATAACATCTCTCTTGAGGATGGATTGGGGGGAAATGTAATACCTATTAATCACCAATTGATACAAAAAAAAAGAAGGTGAACAAGAACGTTTGATGAAGGGACTGTCACCCATGTCTTTTCCCTCTTCCTACTGTTGCTTTCAGTTCAAGCTTCTTTGATAGTCTGCAAGGACAGTGTGTTTCCTGTTCTGAGGCTGAGAGTTGCTGAGCAAATTATAATATCTGGGAACTTGAGTCTGTTTGGTGTTTGCATCATTTTCTTTAAAAATGTGTGTGTGTGTGTGTGTGTGTGTGTGTGTGTGTGTGTGTGTGTGAGCTGTATCCACGTGTGTGTGCGTGGGTACATATGTCCTTGTGTCCATGCCGAGGCCAGAGGGGGAAGCTGGGTCTCCATCTTAGTCCCTTATGAGCGTGTCTCTTACTGAACCTAGAACTAGACTGGTGGTTCAGGCCTGGCTTTTTACATGAGTGCTGGGGATTTGATGTCAGGTCCTCATTTGCGCTCAGCAAGTGCTCTTCCCCATGGAGCCATTTCTCCAGCTCCCTTCTCCCATCACTTTCCTAATAAAAACCTGGGACCCTCACCTCGTCCACCTGTGATTGGACCCTCTATGCCCTGCTGGCCACACTCGCCCTGCCAGCATGTATGTCAAGTCTCATAGAGCTATACTTACAGACCCCAAACACTTTTCTGGGTGTAGTTTTCTGGAACATAGATCTCCCTCTGCTGCCAGACCAAGCCCTGTTCACCCTCTAGAGCTCAGCTTAGTGTCCCTTCCTCCCCAAGTTCTTTTACGTTCTCTCATGCTGCCTTTGCCATCAGAGCTCATATCACAGAGTAGATACAGAAATCCCTTGTTTGCTGACTTCTCCATCAACCTAGAGCCCCTGCAGTTTGGTATATGTATGTCTGGGCTCCCTGAAAGCAACCCCATGGGGTGGGTGTCTCATGAAAAAGAGAATGAGTGCTTGAGTGGTAGGAACCAAGCTTCAGGGGCATTTACTGTGGTTCAGGGACTTCTGAATGGGACTGATTCATTCTAGCTACATCTCACTGTTGAGCACCAGCCACGCTCCCTTAGAGGCATGGAGAACAGAGCCATGTGTTAGTTACTTTTCTGCTGCTGTAACAAAACACTGACCAAAACCAACTTGTTGAGGAAAATAGTATATTTCACTTCATAGTTTCAGATAACACCATCGTTCACTGAGGAAAGTCAGAGCAGGAACTCAAGGCTGGAACCTCAAGGCAGGAACTGAAGCAGAGACTGTGGAGGAACACAACTTACTGGCTTGCTTCCTTTGAGTTGCCCAGAGATGGTACGGCCCACCTTGGGCTTGGCCCTCCTACATGGATTAGTAATTAAGAAAATACTCCACAGACATGGCCACAGGCCAATCTGATGGAAGAAATGTCTCAATTGAGGTTCCCGCTCCCAGCTATTTCTAGCTTGTGTCAGGTTCACGAAAGCTAACCAGTGCAATCAAATCAGTCAAATCCCTGTTTCTGTGGAGCTGACATTGGTTAGGAGGCTTTTCTAAGAAATTCCACTGATCTATGTGAAGCTTGCCCCCACCCCCCCAGTACCCTTGGTACCTTCCCCCAAGTTCTTTAGATTCAGTGCTGTAATCTGGAAGGAAACCTTGCACATCCATCCTAGGCACAGTAGAGTATTTCTCATTCCAAGACACCCATTTTCTCACTTCTCTGTTGTTCTCCCCTCCCCCTCCCTCTTCCTCTCTCTCCAATTGGAAATTTGCTACCCTCGTGTCCAAACCATAATATATATGCTTCATGAGGTCAAGCTTCCTTTCTCTACAGGCTGTTGTTCTGTCACTAGGTGCCTAACTGTCAAGCTGGCTGGAGACAGAACTATGAAGTGCCTGGAGGCTCTGATTCTTGGGCTTTAATGCACAGGGGATGTGCAATTCCCTTCATTGTGTCTGCTCACATCTTGTTTCCCTTGCTGGAACGTGAATTCCTCAAGGGCAACCATGTCTAGTTCAACCACGATTTTTCTTTATCATGGGACCTGCGTCTGACATCCAGTAAACATGCATTTCTCTTGAGGAACAGAACAATGTGCCAGGATGTCGATTCCTCCTCATATGCTCAGATCCCATGACTTCTGCTTCCTGTTCATCCCCTGAAGTTCACCTCTAGAACAACCCTCAGAGCTGGTGGCTGAGCACAAGACTATCACCTATTAGAGGGGCATGTACAGGCATGTTAATTATGGGGTCTCCCATTCCTGATGCATAAGGGGAACTAAAAATGCCTACTCTATGCAGCTTGGGGAGGATGAAATGAGACGCGACGCACACTATAGTAACTTATTAGGGTCACCATAACGAAGTCCCTCAAAAAGTAGCAGAAATGCATTCTCTCAAATTTTTGGAGGCTAGAAATCTAAAATCAAGGTGTCAGCAGGGCCATCCTCTCTCCAGTGGTGTCAGGAGATGGCTCCTTCACTATCTCTTTCAGCTTCTAGTTGCCCCAGATGGCTCCTGGCTTGTGGCTGTGTAACTCCACAGCCTGTAACTCCACTGGCTTGTGGCTGTGTAACTCCACAGCCTGTAACTCCACTGACTTGTGGCTGTGTAACTCCACTGGCTTGTGGCTCTGTAACTCCACAGCCTGTAACTCCACTGGCTTGTGGCTGTATAACTCCACAGCTTGTAACTCCACTGGCTTGTGGCTGTGTAACTCCACAGCCTGTAACTCCACTGACTTGTGGCTGTGTAACTCCACTGGCTTGTGGCTCTGTAACTCCACAGCCTGTAACTCCACTGGCTTGTGGCTGTGTAACTCCACTGGCTTGTGGCTGTATAACTCCACAGCTTGTAACTGCACTGGCTTGTGGCTGTGTAACTCCACTGACTTGTGGCTGTGTAACTCCACAGCTTGTAACTCCACTGGTTTGTGGCTGTGTAACTCCACAGCTTGTAATTCCACTGGCTTGTAGTTGTGTAACTCTAATCTCTGCCTTGTTTTCAGGGACCTACCTGTACACAGCCTCATGAGATCACCAGTCAGATTGGATTAGACCTTGTCCTGCTCCTCTTTGATCTCATCTTAGTTAACGCACATCCTCAATGACCCTGTTTCCAAAGACTATTCTAAGGTCCACAGATCTAGGACTTCAACCTGTCTGTTTGTAGGGAACAATTTAACCCCTGATGCACTCTGTATGCACTAAAATTATTCATTCTTTTTCCTCTTCCACCGCCTCTCCTTAATCCTGCCAACCCAACCTATCCTTCCACCACTCCACATCTTGCCCTGTCTCTCTGATGTGTCTTTTGAATACAGTGTTCCTTCCTTTCTCAGACATGCTGGAGGCGCTTTTGAAGCTAAGGAGCCAGAAGGTGTCCTATACCATCCAAAGACTACTTGGCATAGCCTGAGGTTTCAGGGTGTGTTTATGGATTGTTTAGTAACAAAGGAGCTGAGAATATTGATCACTTTTTCCCCACAACCACACTGTCCTTCTCTCTAAAGTCCTTCCACAGGGTACTTAGAGCTATATTATTATTCTCTCTTCAACTAGCCTCATCCTGCACGAGCTGCCAATAGAAAATGAGCTTAGGGAGCTGGCATGAGATCTGCGGGCATTTCCTCCCATCTTGACAACTGCTACCCTATGCAGAGGAGCCAGGATCTCTCATCTGGAGCACTGAAACAGTCTTGCTACCTTTTAATTTTAAAAGTTTATTATTTATTATTTATTTATTTATTATTTATATTTGGCAGTATTGGGATTTAAATCAAAGGCCTTGCACATACTAGGCAAGTACTGTACCATGAAGTCGCATCCCTTGCTACTTAAAAAAAAATTTAATAGGCTCTCCCTTTGTAGTAGCCCATCCTGGCCTTGAACTTTTAATCTCTCTGACTCAGCCTCCCAAGAAGCTAGAATTACAGGCACATACCACCATGCCCAGCCTCACTGCCCTCTTTTAAATTCTTTTTCTGTACTATGAGTAGCAGGACTTTTCTACGACACGACTTTGATGAAGCCATTTTCACGGTGTTCCCCTATCCTTAGGCATGTACAGAATCCCTATTGGCCTTGACTCCACCCACATGGCCATTTTGTGGTCCTCCTTGACCACTCACTCAAGGCTGAACAGCATCTTACAGTTACCTTGGAGTTCCAAACACTCATTTCTAACCCTTTTTCTCATACTTATCTAATGTCTTTTCTCCTCTGTTTTCTGAGGGGGTTGCTGAATGAAACCCAGGACCTCATGTGCCAAGCATGGTCCTCTACCACTGAGCTGCATCCGTAGTTCCTCTGCCTGTGTTCTTTACCTGCTTCGGTGGGCTAACTCCTCTCAGTTCTTCTTGGCACAGCTTAGAAGTCACCACCTCTGAGAAGTTCTTCCAGATTTTCAGATTAACCCAAGCATCCTTACATGTGTTTGTTAGGGCTGGGGTTGGTGCCGAAGCAAGATCAGAAATTGGGGGTAAATATTTGTGGAAGAGTTGAATGGATGTTGTGAAAGAGGTATCGTCATGGAGTTGGGAAATTAAGGTTCACATTCTAGATTTTTCCATTTGGTATATTTTGACTTTGGGGACAATTTTTTTTTTTTTTTTCTGAGCGTCAGCTTGCTCATCTATAAAATGAGGCTAGTTACACAAACACTGAGTTCAGGCAGTGCAGGTGAACAGGAATGTAGCACCATCTCTGAAAAAACAGATATTTATGAAACATCAGCTCCTCTCCTTGCCTTCTGGCAAATGAACCCTCCCCACCTCCAGCTGGGCACTATTTGTGTTTTTCTCTTAACTCTCTCTTCTTCGCTCCCTTCTCCCCAACTCTTCCTTTGGCTAGATCCCACTGATCTCATTTTTTTCATGATTAAAATAAAGCATCACGGAAAACTAATTAATATTTCAGAGATGAAGGATGCAGTGCTGCAAGCCCAGGCTCTCCACTGAGTGCGGAGCAATTACAGTGAAACCCACCAGCTTGGCTGTTCAGGAAGAAAAGGGTTTATTTATCAACAAGAGGGAATTACAACCCTTTATAATGCAGTCACCAGCTTGCCTTTGATGAAGCTGCCAGGTTCCAACCACACATGCCTTTAAAAGAGACCATGAGGAAAGTGGCCTTGCTCAGAGGAGAGTCACAGCATTCCAATCCAAACCAGTAGGGTTCATGGCACCTATGTGGGGCTCCAGAGCTCTGTCCACCTAGCCATATCTTAATGCCGGCCCCAATGGCATGCTTTCAAACCCAGAGTTTGGTTACTACTGATAGAAAGAGCCCTGAAATAAGAGCCAGGAGCCAGGAGACTGGAAGAACCAAGAGGTCATCCTATTTGAGAGTTGTATGTTATATCTGGAGGTAGGACATGAGTTATAAGTTTGAGTTTCACAGGGCCACATACCAAGGACCCTGAGTACATCTGAATTCATGTCCATTTTTTCTTCAGGAAGTTCCTTCATGGTTTGCGTTGTACATTGTTGCTAAATCTCCCAAATGATCATTGCATGGAGCTGTGAACCTATACATATTCCAGTGTGATGTATCCCCAGAGCAGAGACTTGATGGTTTTTCATCTCCTGTATTTACATAGCCTAGAAAGGTACTATGCACACAGTAGGAGGTTAATGAATTTACTAATGTATGACTTTGTAGACACCCAAATTTCTTCAAACTTGCCTAGAGGTAAAATGGGCTCCGTGAAGAAATTCCAGTGAGACAAACTTGACTTTGTGGACTTTTGAGATCATTGGCAAGGTTAAGGTGAAGCAGCTTTATCCTGAGCAGCTGCTTCATGAAATCCAGAGCAACTCGTGCTCTTGAACCCAGACTTGGCCACCTGGGCTCACAGTGCACCTTCACTATAGCAATGTTTCTTGGTTTCACCATCCTCCTCTGCCCAACACGCACATGGCCAGGATCACACTGCATCATAAGTCAGGGTCATGCAGTGGCTCCATGTGTCTACTTGGCAGGCAGCCTCCTGGTCTTGAGTCTAGACACTTGAATGTCTTGAGTTAAGGCTCTGACTCAATCAAAGACAGCAGTGGCTGCCTCTAGAGTGTGACTGACATGTAGTGACTGTTAGAGACTACTTTGTTAACAGATGAGGCTTAGGGACCTAGCTGAGGACTGAGGTTAGTAAGGGGCTGCAGCAGGATTGATCGCAAGATTTTTTCCTCCATGCTCAGTGGTTTTTATTCTACCAGTGGTATAGATTCTGCTTCATGACCTGCTATTTGACCTGCTGTTTCTCTCATCTGCATCTCAATGTTACCTCTCTCCCCACAGTCACTTTTGTAGAGAGCCCTTTGTGGTTTGTTCTTTCTCCTGTCAATACCTTCCCTGGAGCACGGCATTGCCATCAGATGCCTCCCTTACAGCATGTGCTCTCTATAAAAGGTGACCTCAGTAGGGAGAAGGGAGGTAGGCACACTGTCTTCTACATGCTGAATGGTTCAGGGACTCTGATAAGTCTGCACCAGGCTGGCCAATAGCCACTGACTCCCTCACATGTTTTAAATGACCAGGGGCCTAGTGGCTCTCCTCCATGGACAGACTGGATGCCTTTGTCTTCCTGAGAAGACTTCATCGAATGATAAGAGGCAGCTCTCCATCTACAGAAGGTTCAGCATCCATGGGATGTCATGGCCCCATAGGTGGAGTTTTGGCGACATTCAGGTAGATGCATTGAAATTAAGTGAATAAATAATCCTGTCTATCTATGACTCCTCCATAAAGTATTGATTCGGGCTTGCACTGAGCCAGTCAATTATCCATCTGCTTGGGATGTAGCCTCCTAGTTGTGAGTCTAGGAGCCTGAGTACCTTGAGTTAAGGCTCTGACTCAGTCAAGGAGAGCATAGATATTATACATTATAATGTCTTATACTATACAATAACCATATAATATAATAGTCACTGTACAATGACTATTATACAATGTACTAACCCTGTGACTGGGTTGTCTTTTCACTAGCTTCAGAAGCCCTAGCCTAGGTACGGTGCCTATATCTTGCATAATATACAGTAGTCTGGAATAAGTCAGCCCTAATCCTTGCCTCTTGCAGGTTGCAGTCTGGCCAGGCAAGAGCTGGAAATAAACCAGTTCCACTAGTGGGGGTTAGGATGGGTCACTAGCTCACTGTTGCCTGCCTAAAGCTGAGGGTGGGGGTGGGGGTGGGGAAGAGCCCATGGAGGAACTCCTAAGGACAAAGTCTGCAGCAGATCCTAAGCCGGTTGAAGGAAACAAGGAATCATCACGAGTCTAAGCACAGAGGGCAGAGTGGTTTGGGTGAGGATCCTAAAAACTAAAGTTGAAGGAGTACGGGGTGGGACGAATGATAGCAACCCCTGTGTGTATGGAGTCAGGCTAGGGGACCATGCACAGCAGCGATTTGTAAGAGAAAATCTTTGGAGAAAAAAAAGAGTCTCTGTTATCTATGAATAAGTAAATTGTGGTGCTCCCAAATAATATGTTTCAGCACAGAAAAGTCATAAAGCAGCGCTACACGTGTCAACATGGATAAATCACGCAACCATAATGCCGAGTGAAAAAAAAGGCAAGCCAAAGACAAAAAGCTGCTTTTATGATACCACTGATATAGTGTTTAAAGACATGCAAAACAATTCCATACATTGTTCAGGAATAAATAAATGTGCAGTAAAAGTGTAATGTTATTTGTGAGAGTGATAAAATCTAAATTCCAGATTGCTATGGAATCTGGGGGGGGTGCTCCTGAGGTGTCGGGGGTCCAGCCCTGTTGGCAGTGCCTCATGTCTTAACCCATGGCTAGAGGCATAGATACTTTTTCTATGTTATTTATTCCTTTTTTTAAAATTTATTTTTTTAATTTTTAATTTTTATGTGTATGCGTGTATTGCCTGCATGTAGGTAAGTGCACCCGTGTCGTACAATGCCCGAGGAGGTCAGAAGAGGCCGGCGATCCCCTGGGACTGGAGTTACGGACAGTTGTTAGCTGCCATGTGGGTGCTGGGATTCGAACCTGGGTCTTCTTCAAGAACAGCCAGCGTTCTTAACTGCTTTATTCCCTTTTTTATGTATCTCAAATACTGAATAATAATTTTTTTTTAAAGAGCCAAAGTGAAGCATGTTAGTTCAACTGGGAAGGCGTGTTCTTTACCACCTCTAGTGAGCTAGATGTCAAGCTTTCCAAACCTTACTCAGAAGTGCTGAACAAGACTGTCGTTGAAGTCTGATTCTTGGGTCAGGTGAGTGCCCTCTCACTGCAGCCCCCTTTGGTGCAATGTGATGCCAAAAGTAAGGGATGAGGTGAGGGCTTCAGCATACTGGGGTCCAAAAGCTACACTCAAATCCACCAGCTTTCTTTGTACAGAGAAAGAGGGTCTCAAGGCCAGAGGATCCCGAGCCAATTGCAGCCCACAGGCGTAGTCTTCTCCTTGGCTCAGACAGTTTATCTGGCTACTGTCTCTCTGCCCTTTGGTGGTCCACTGGTGATTTCCCCACCCACTTCCCCAACCTCTACTATATTCCTTTTTGGCTTGGTAGTGACTCCAGGGCCAATAGTTCAACCCTTCTGCTTACTGCATGGGGCATGACTTCATCTTGGGAATTTCTTGGGCTATAGGATGCACTACATCTCTGGAATTTTCTGTTTATAACTTCTTCCCTGGTGTGTCCTTTTATTCTTCACTATGACCACAATCACAGTATAACAGTGGTCTTACTTCTAGCCTCTGGTCCCGATGGAAGTAAAGGAAACCTTAGCTCATTCCTTTTTCATCCATTAAAGACATGCATTATTGCAGTCTTTATTGCTCAGGAAGCTGAGGCAATCAATATCTTGCATAAGACGGCACCTAAGAAGGGGCAGGCTTGGGGCTTCCATCTCTAGATGCACCTGATTCCAAAGCCTATGCATGCTCGTTCCTCTACCTCAACTGCCTCCTGGCAGTTGATTGGCAACCCCCAATGACAGCTTCACCACGTTTACACTTTGACTCAGTACTGCTGTGGACTGACCCCAGTGAATGCCCTTGACCCTGTTCTGTTGTATTTCTTTTCTTCTTCTCTTCTTTTCAGGATGCTTTTACCTGGGAAAGAGGCAGTGATGGATTCTCAGGCTTTATCATTTCCCTTGACTCCAGTTACTTTTCTCAGAGCATCTTGATAAAGGCTGTCCTTGAGCAGAGCTGCAGGAGACCCTTCCACTCTATTTCCTGGATTCATGATGAGAAGATGCTAGGCAGGCCCTTGTTCCAACCCAAGGAATGGTGCCTCCCACAGTGGGTGGACCTTCCTACCACCCAAGCCTGTGAGCACCAGTAACAAGCCCAGGGACCTGCCTCAAACAGGCTATACCAGCTGGGATCCTTACCTGCTAAAGACTTAGAGGAATTGCCTTGGCCATCTAGATTCCACCCACAGGGCTCTCTTTCTAAGTTTTCATAGATGAGCCCCACCAAGTTGTAGGTTATTGAGTCTTCATAAGCTCTCCCAGTTAATTACCATTGAACTACATGAAAAGATAAGCTTGGGCATAAAAAGATTTAGACTGTAGCTCAGGTCTGTCTTAGGAGTGGCAGCTTTGGCAAGGGCTAGATGATGAATTTCCCAGGAGATCTTGTTCTTCAGAGGTT
The DNA here is from genome assembly GCF_000622305.1 of Nannospalax galili. Classification (NCBI taxonomy): domain Eukaryota; kingdom Metazoa; phylum Chordata; class Mammalia; order Rodentia; family Spalacidae; genus Nannospalax; species Nannospalax galili. Next base: position 2,476,692 of record NW_008351176.1, read on the forward strand.
GGAGTTGGCATGCCAGTGGAAAGCATCCTTGGAGAGAACACTTTAGAATGGACGGGTCGGAAGTCATCATCGGGTCTGTCCTTAGTTGGAGAGCTGAGGGCTGGATTAGGAAGCGCCAGATGGCTGATGAAGTGACCTCCTGGCTTCTAGTCCTGTATTTTATTTTTATTTATTTATTTATTATTTTAATTTTTGTGTGTGTGCATATATTGCCTGCATATGTGTAAGTGCACTCATGTCATGCAATGCCTGCAGAAGTCAGAAGAAGGCATTGAATTCCCTGGAACTGGTGTTACGACAGTTGTTAGGCACTGTGTGGGAAACAAACCTGGGTTTTCTGTAAGAACAGCCTATGCTCTTAACCACTGAGCCATCTCTCCAGCCCCCAGCCCAGTATTTTACATATGCCCCAACTATTCTTATTTCTTAGGAAACTTCAGCAGGGGTCTTTCCTCTTTGCCTACAAAGGTCGGGAGTCTGCCATTCCGGTATTTGACAATAAAGGTTTTTTTTTTACTGGAGGCTTCCAAAGTTCACAGGCAGAAGTGAGCATGGATGGGGACTAAGCAGAAGGAGAGGTTGGAATTGTGTGGCCATGCCCCCATCTGTCTATAGAGTCATCCTCCCAGGCTGAGCACCCTGGGGGTGTGTGTGTGGAAACAGGCTGCTACTCAGATTTGTAGGAGGATTCCAGTTGAGTAGACAGTGGTGTTAGTGTCTTAGCCAACCTTAAATAATCTTTTCCATTCTTGGGTCAAGTAAGAATGAAAAGGAACAGTGTGCAGACCCTTCCTAGGGACAAACTGGACAGAGCTGTGAGAGGAGTTTCCCCAGTTGGAAGGAAGGCTGGATAACTGGCCCAACTCTCCTTTCTTCAGGTCCTTCTCCCCTGCCTCCCATACTGCTAGTGGCCAACTGGCTTCTTATTACAGAGCACTTCCTGTCATGCCCTGTCAGCTCCTGCCTGGCACACCAGGTCTGTAGAGGATGACCTTGGCCAAGCCTCTTCATTTGCAAATGGAATGTGTGCTGCATTGCTCAAGTGGGTCCCTCCTCTTAGGAGCATTTGGATGTGTGGAGGGATATGTTTGCTCATCACTGGGCTTCATTTCCAGAGAAGGACAGCTGTCCTCATTTCATTTCTGATGCTGTGACAAAATATCTTGACAAAAAGCAACTTTAACGGAGAAAGGGCTTATTTTAGTCCATAGTTCCATGCTGCAATGCATCACTCTGGGGAAGTCAAGGCAGGAACTCGGAGCAGCAAGTCATCCACCATCAAGAGCAGAGAGTGAATGCCTTCATGGTTGCTTGCGCTCATGCCCCTCTCTATGTTATACAGTCTAAGACCCAAACCCAAGGAGTGGTGCCTCTCACAATGGGCAGACCTTCCTACCTCAATTAATGTAATCAAGGCAATCCCCCACAGACATGCCCCCAGGCCAAGCTGATCCGGAGAATCCCTCATGAGACTCTACCCAGGCGAGTCTAGATTGTGTCAAGTTATCAAAACTACCCACCACAACAGTGGGGTTGTCTGCTTGCCAACAAAGAGGAATTATCCTTGCGGAAATATCAGTAGTGCCATCGTTGAAAAGCACTGCTAGGCAGTGAGGACTTTTCCAGTTATGTTGACTCTGGAAAACACAGACCTGGAATGTTTCAGTCAGTCTATGACATGATCTGTATGCCAGTGGTGTGACGGAGCTCTGGTTGGAGACCCAAGGGTGGAGTTAGTGAACTTAGGAAATGGTCCAGCGTGAACCAGGACAACAAGGAATTGGGAGATGTACTGATCTTGGAGTTCCCTTGTATGAAGGGCCAAATGGCTCAACACCAGCCCTGACTCTGTTCTCTCTACAACTAGAGCACAGAGAGTGATCTGGACAGGTCACCGTGGTGCAGTGAGATGACGGCAGGTGGGGAGCAGAAGCAGAGAAGAGCTGGTTTGAAGAGGTGTGAGATCAGAGTGTGGCTGAGGGGACAAAATGAGTCATTGAAGAGAAAACTTTCTTCTGTGATCTGTTCTACAACAGATGGGGGCTGGGGGCCCCTGGGCCAGGCAGGGAGATTCAGAAGGCATATTTTAAGGTATAGAATCAGTACTGCATCTGTCCCTTTTAAATTCAGTTCCTCTGTCTAATAAATCAAGTGTAGCTTGGGTGCAGGGGCTTGCCATTCTGAAAAAAAGTCTTTGGCTCATCAATTTCCATAGCACAGACTGGCAGTTTAAGGGAACCAGATTAATTACTGAACTCACAAAGGCCCAGGATATTTTTTAGCATCTGTACATACCTGGCTGTCACCATGGTCTTTAAAAATACCTTGGAACTTAGGAAGGAGCCACTAACAAGGCATTGCATTATGGCTTTCCATTTAGCAAGTACACACATGTCACTGGTGTGCCTTTCACCGGGCAACTGTGCCTGCCATAGTGCCTGTGTGTTTCAGCACCCAGGACAGTGTCTTACAGAGCATGGGCCTGTAATAAACATTGATTTTTATTTTTATTTTGAGGTAGGTTCTCTTGTAGCTCAGTCTTGCCTTGAACTCATCATGTAAGCAAAGAGGACCTTGAGTTTCTGATTCTCCTGTCTTCACCTCATGAGTGCTGGAATTACAGACATGTGCCATCACACCTGGTTTTACACTGTGCTGGAGATCAAACCCAGAGTCTTATGCATGCTAGACAAGCATTCTATCACCTGGGTCACATCCCCAACCCCATAAATACTGGTTGAATAAATTAATATTTTCATATTATGAGTAAAACCTTTTGGAGAAAAGAAAAACATACTTCATTATAGTCAAGGGGAAAAAGGTTTCTAATTCTAGAAGACAAAGCTTGGTGTGAAGGAAGAAGAGCAGGTCTGGAGGTTGAACTCTGAGCTGGAATTCCAATTGAACTACTTTATTTTTGTGATCTGGGCTGGTGATTTTTAAAAATCTCATCTGAAGGGTGGTAGCAATAGTGACCTCGATGCATGAAGTCGCTGGCACAGGACTCAATACATGGCAAGAATTTGGCAAGAAGAAGCTCCTGCAGCAGCTGTCGGTATGCTTCCAGGGCTATTCCTGCCTCAGCAGGTGACCAAGCTGGACTCCACCCTTACCCACACTGGTTCCAGAACTGGCCTGTGCCAGTACTCTCCTCTACCTAAAGCAAAAAGCAGATTGAACAATGCAGTACGCTTTTTGTGAAACTTGAGTTATTCCATCTAAGGGACAATGCTTAATGTTTGTGTGAAAAGTTTTTACCCTCTTTTTACTTTTGTGGGTGTTAAGATTCCATTGTTTTATGATATTGACATTAGAAAGAAAGGTTTAGAAACATATTTTTATCTGACAAAACAAAAGCAGTTCCGTGCTGCTCTTCTACTATTCTACCTCACCATTTGACAGAAAAGAATAATCTGTTTGTGAAATGCCAACCCCTAGATGCCACTGACTTTGCCTTCTCTAGTACTCCTGTGTGCAGGGAAAGAGCGAGGGATGGGTGGTCTGGCTGCCTGGATCTAGAGGAGGCTCCCCCAAAGCAGCAGCACTGGCTTGAGCATGACCTGAAAGCATCACGGGAGTTGGATTAGTGAGGAAAGCATGAAGGAGACAGCTGAAGCCAAGGCCCAGAGGCATCCATGAATGAGACATGGTGAAGAGATGAACCAGAGAGTTGGGTGGTAGAAAAGCCAACAAGGCACCAAAAGCCTCTGAGACTTTTTTTTAGCTATGGCATGTTATCCTGAAAATGGGGTTGAGGAGGGAAGAGTCTTAACAGTTACTGAATTCCTATGATTATCTCTAATACTCACGACTAGCCTGCAACTCTTCTCCTCGATTTATATGTAAGACATCTGAGGCTTATGGAGATAAAACAAGGTGTCAGGGGTAATAGAACTTGTAAGTGGAAGAGCCAAGCACGTAGCAGGAATGTTAAGATACAAGAAGTTTTGAGAAGTGCAAGTGAGATTTCAAATCCCCACTTGGTGAAACGCTAGACAGCCTGAAAGAAAGCAGGCAGAGCAGGGGCTCGGGTGGGAGGTAACGGACGGCTTCTCTCTTGTTAGGAAGGGATTTCAGGACTCAGATGTTGTCCAGCAGTGCCCAGTGAGTCAAGGAACCAAGAATGTTGTGTCAGTTTCCTGAAACCAGGCAAGATTTTGCCCAGCAGCCCTGGGGGCATCTACCAAATGTCCAGTGTGGGTTGTAGGAAGAGATGCACATATCCAGAGCAAAGCATATTCATTTCTCTCTCTCTCTCTCTCTCTCTCTCTCTCTCTGCAAGTGCACACATGAGAAGTACACATGCATGTGTATACACAGAGAGCAAAGCTTCTTAAGTGTGACAAAGAGATGGTGTCTTATTTTTACCTCTCTGTCATTTCTAGGGATATTAATCAATTACACATCATTCAGTAGTCGATTAATCAATCAATCAATCAATCAATCATCTATCAGGGGCCTAGAACAGCTTGAGTAAATGAATTTATGACACCCATTAGGTTTCCTCTTCTGCATGTGAGCTCTGGATATTGGTTCTCAAATTTCATGCTGTGTCGGAATCCCGTGGAGAGCTCATGAATGACATCCTTCCATCTCCAGGTCCAGATTCAGCAGGTCTGGAATGGGCCGATGAAGGCTGCATTGTAACAAGCCCTTCAGGGTTTCTATGTAAATTGGTGCCTGGACCAAACTCAGAGAAGCTTTACCCCAAAAGGTTTGCATCTCCTCCTGGCCCTGTGTCAGCATTTCAGGTAGATGGCACCAGAGATTGCTGGGCAAACTTTCAGAGTACAGGGAGCTGAGGCAATGTTCTTGTCTTTTTTTAGGAGAGTCCGTCACTCTGAGTCAGAGGGTCTTCAAAGGGCAGAGACTGAAGAAAGTGTGGGTTTTCCAGCTGATTCTGAATAAAGGTCTATAAAAGCTGTTAGGTCACTCCACCACTGAAAGAAAGCAGCTGTGTGTTTGAAGGAGCCCTGGGTTAGCAGCATAGGACCCTGGTTTGCTGCTAATTCATTCAGTGATCCTGGGCAGAGCTCTTCTCAGTGCTAAAATCCAATTCCTATGTCTAAACACCTAAGGGACTGGAGTAGCTGAATTCTAAGATGCTCAAGTTCTCTGATGCCTTTGTTAACTCTCCCAATTGATAGGAGTCTCCTGTCCTGCCCACTCAGTTTAACACAGAAGGGGTTGATTGTCCTTTCCTGTAGGTACTTCTTGGGCTCCCTCATTTTCACAGAGGAGATTTAAGAGATTTGGCCAAGTTCCTCTCACTGGAATGTGAGGGAGTTTGGTCACATGTGGTCTCTGAAGTCAGGTTGTCAGCATCCAACTTGTTCTTTCTCATCCATTGGGGCTGTTGGTAAGGATGCTTTGAGTTCAGGGCGGGGAAAGCTGAGCTGGAGTCATATGTGGCTGAGAGATCACAAGGCACACGGCCGACCACCATGCTGTGAAAGTCCTAGAGCATGACCGACGTGGCAGTTATGGGATCAGTGTTCCCACAAGCTATGTGATAAACAACATGAATGGCTATTTGTACTGACCCTGGAAGCACATACAGTTTGGAGGAACCTCCCTGTCCTTTCAAGTAGTTGCTAGTGATCCCACTGGGGCCAGCCTTGTAAGTAATAGAAAAACTCGGTAGTTCTTGAATATAATGAAGTCTATGGCTATAAATGTCTTCTATGGAAGTCACAAGGAGCATCTGCTGGGTCCGCTTCAGCTCAGTCAATATACAGCCTCAGCTCAGAATCCCCTGACAGTGCACTTAGGGCAGGATAAGCCTTCCATCTCCTACTCTACATGCAAGAGATTTCCGTGGAGCCTCTGGGAAAGGGTCAGACACTTTCAAGTTCTTTGTGGATCAGGGCCTTCCAGGAAAGCACAGCCTCCCTCGGCCTCTTCTGAATAGATATTGCTTTCGTAGCCATGCCAGGCTTGATGCACCCAAAGAGCAAGGCACAGGCAAAAAGCCTCTGATAGCAGCATATACACAGCCTGCCTCACACGGCCCAAAAAGGATTAAGTCGCTGCATCCACGGTGGCTCCCTTGCATTTCTGTGGTTTCATCCCACTGACATTTTAAGCCACCAACTTAGGAATCAGCTATGTGTTAGGGTACAAAAAAAAAATCCCCTAACATAGCCTTCCTTAGAAGGGCTGTTAACAAGTCATCTGGGAAGACTAGAAGGGAGCTCTGAGAGTCTGATTGGGCACGTGATTGCTTTGGTGGGGACAGAGGCGGTCCGCGGGAGAGACACATGTCTCTGGTGGAGTCTGATATTCTCCCCTGAGAAGAGGTGGTCCCTGGGTAGAAATTTTCAAGATGAGGAAGAATTTAAAGAGGAAAGAAGAGGGTGAGAAGTAACATTCCAGGCAGTAGGATGGCATGGGCAAAGACTTTGGGGCCGGAGCAGAGTACGGGGAAAGCAATGGTGACCTACCGTGGAGAACCGCTAACTCTTGAGGAATTCCAGCAGGAAAGTGACTGATCAGCACTCTGGCGGGAGAGTGGAGAAGCAACCCAAGGGAGGAACACAGACAGTATGAACATTTGTGGGGCAATTATGAGAGTCCAGGTGAGGAATGAGAATCTCATCAATCCACTGTCATAGCTCTTTCACCCCTCCCTCGGACAGGAAAGCTGTCTCCAGCTTCCCTAACCCAGGCTGCCCCCCACCCCCCCGGAAGCTGCAGTTATCCAGGCTTCCCCAGCAGTTGGTGGGAGGATAACTTGTAGGATTCTTTCTGCTCTGATCTGGAACCTTTTGCAAAACTAGGGCCTTGAGGTTCCCAGGGTGAGAACAAACAGCCTTTTCAAGCCTGGGATGAATGGAGGAAGCTGTCCTTGAGCTCTTTCTCCCAGAACTGAGGCCCTTCATTTATGCAGAGAGGTGTCAATGGTATTGGGGGTTGCTCCCTCCCCTCCCCTCATTTCTGTGGCAATCCAGCCCCTTCCCTTTCCTCCCTGCTGCCTCTCAGATTGTCTCCCAGCACCTCCAGGGGTGCTAGGGAAGGAAGCCAGTTACCTTGCTATAAATACTAGCCTGAATGAGCTCCCTCCTGGGGCCCCAGACCTGGCTTTCTTTTCTTATTGCCTCTGTGGTGGGTGGGCAGCAGGAGGTGGGTGGAATCTACAACAGCAATCTGTCAACACTTTAATGGTTTCTTCAGGGCCTGTCTGGCTCAGCAGCACACAATTCACAGAGGGGGAGGAAGAAACAAGAGCTAAGTGCCAGGCACAGTGCTGGGCTCTAGGAATCTTAGGGGTGAATCAGAACCTGATTCTGCTTTCAAGGAACTCATGGTACAGATACAGAAGAAAACAGGTCTGCTGCCGAGTCACTATGATAGGTCCTAAGACCTGGTGACAGTGAAGAACCCTGGGTCTGACGAGTAAGGATACAGGGCTTCATGGGGTGGGAAAGTTAAGATGACAGTGACCAGGAGAGCAGTCTAGACTGAAGACAAAGCTAGCTAGAGCTGGCCCTGCATGACTCTGATCCAGGGTGCCCTGGAAGAAGGAGAGAGTAGGCAAAGTATGATGGCACCCTAGAGTCTTGGAACATGGTGTCCTAGGGTGTCCTAGGGTTGTCGGGAGCCCCAGGAGGCTCTGGAGCCATGGTGTGGTCTAATCAGAGGCTGCTTAGGGAAGGTCACTCCAGGCAGAGGCTGGGATGCCTTCTCTCTGGTCACTTAGCCTCATTAGCTCAAAAAGGCTGGCTTCTTGGGGGCTGGAGCTCAGAAGGAGGTGAGGGCACTGAGGAAGGAATTACAATGAGGACGCAATTAACATCTCACAAACAGAACAGAAATGCAAACACCTCGCTGAAAAGTGGAATTATGCACAAGGGGGAGGGAGGGAAAAATCTTCCCCTAATAGCTCTCCGACTTTCATTAGTTCTGACAGTGAAGGCTGCATCGTCCTGTGTTCCATGGCAACCGTTTCCAGGAAGAGCAGCCCAGAGGAGGCAGGCTCTGAAGACTTTCAATCAGTCTGAAAGCTTAGCCAGACAAAACGTCTTGTCTTGTCGCTGCCTTCACAACCTCCTTAGGTGCAGAAAGGAGAGGGAATGACGTTGGCAAACACTCCTGGAGGTTATCTGATCAGAGGAGCATCAAGGCTGCCTCTGGAGGCTGCATCCCAGGAAAAGGGTCCAGAGCTAGAGGTTCCTGCTCCAGGAGGGTGGGGCCTGTGGCAGAGGAAGGAGGGAGTGGAAACGAGCTGCGGGCAGTGGGCTCCTCTCCATTCCCCTGGGAAGGACTCAGACATCCCCGACTGTGTGTCCTCCTGGACTAATTCAGAAGAGAGAGTGGGCCTCTGGGGCAGAGCCTGAGCCAGATCAGGAACGACCAGCCCTTCTGACTAGCTGGGCCAGCTGGGGCAGCTTAGACCACTTCCCTGCTGTTCAGAGCTTTGTGTGCCTCCTGTGTCTGGATAAACCAGGCAACTCCTGGAAAGTCCTAGCAGCAGGATTGGCTTGTAATTGGTATTGATCGCATGCCCTCTTACTCTGCTCCTAGGATTGGGTCTGGCTGGGTGAAACAGAACATACACCTTCGTCACAGCCCAGCTTGCAGACAGGCTCCTCCTGTAGGACTGCCCACTCTTTCCACCTCTCTCCCCCTTCTCCAGCCTTGCCCCAGTGTCCTCTCCTGGATTCCTGCTTTCTTCTTTAGCCATAGTATAAGGATATAGGGAAAAGCAAGTGGCTTAGCTCCGGCCCACAGTGAGTTAGAAAGGCCAGCTGTATTTGGTGTTCTTAGGTCTCTGGTCCTATACCAGACAAAATGCCTGAGATCTGGCCAGGGAAAGCACATATTAGGCTGGGTGGCCATGTGGGATGAGAGCTCACAGACAGCACAGCCCCTCAAAGCTCTGCTTTTTAGGACAACAAATATCAAGGGTCTGCTGTGTTCGGAGACTGTCTTAGGTTCTTGGCCTACACAGAAACCCTGTTTTCAGGAGCTTGCTTGGTAGAAGGAGATGTCCATGGCTCACAGACATGGTGCAAGGTATAAGGGAAACAGGATGCGATGAGGGCTGGAAGAGAAATAGGGGACGAGGGACTAGAAGTGATCCTGAGAGAGGAGGGCTGTGATATTTGAAACAAGGTGAACAGCAGGCCTCCTTGAGAAGGCTGCATCTGAACAGTCTAGAGGGAGACAGTATTGAGGGAGAATATCCTAGGTAAGGGGAACACAGATGTCCAGGCTCTGAAGACATGTAACAAGCATGCTGAAGGACTAGCAGGGAACAACTGGGGTGTCATATGGTAGGGGTCTAGACTGAATGGGCAGCTGTAATTTTTCTCCACACGGTGCTGTAGAAGATATGGAAGGGGCAACTTCCCAGCTTCCTACTTCCAGTCAACCATAGAAACTACATTTTCTTTTCTATTGCATGTATTATTTAAATAAAGACTCTGAAAAACATCTGAAATCCACTAACAGGATCTCGTTTCAGTGGAGAAGCTGAGGCTCAGAAAGGGTCAGTGATTTATTCAAGGCCACACAGCTGGTAGAAGAGATGGAATTCATATCTAGGACCTTCGGAAAGGTCTTGGAAGTTGGCCTCAAAGCCTGTGGTACAGAGTTTGCTTGGGGTCCCAGCCAGCTAGATCCCTCAGGCTCGCCACATCCCCTGCTCACTTGAAACTATTGAATGGCCATGAGCTGTCATAGTCATGAGCCTGGCCACTCTCAGCTCAGCTTCTCTCTCCTTGATTAAGCCACACACAGTGACAACTTCAGCCAACAGTGCATCCCTTGTGCAACAATGACCCCCAGAGCAATTACGGCCCTGAAACGGGCCATGCCGCCTGCCTCAGCCAGTGCTTCCTGCTCTGTGCATGCTGAGGAAAGTTATCCACTCTGGGGTGAGGTTAGGATGGAGTTTAATAATGTAAAGTATATCTTATGAGAGGGTCTGACACAGGACAGGTGGTCAATGAAAGTTTATTGGGTAAATACATCGGGATAGCCTTTAGAGAATACATGCACACAGATCTGCTCACCCTATCCATAAAGAAAAGACTCTAGAACATGCTGTTCAATATTGTGGCTTTGCAATTAAGAAAATGCAAGTTCAAAGCACATTCAAAACTGCCTATATTTGTTAAATGGTAACAGCTAGATTGCAGGATCATTAGAATTAAGTTGCATACACTGGTCAGTAGTACAGTACCTAGACCCCTAGAATGGGCCCTTGGGAATCCTGGACAATGATTCTCACACTTTAGTGTCTACCATACTCCAAGGAGGGCTTCAGGAATCAGCCTGCCAACCCCTGCTTCCCATTCAGTAAGATGAGGTAAGGCCTATGACTGTATTGTCAGTGAGTTCTGAGGTGACGCTGATGTTGCTTGCTGGGAGGTAAAAGTCTAAGAGCCTGTGTCTTAGATCAAGATGGTGTTTGTGCAAAAAGAAGGAATGAAAGGCTCTATAGAAGCTGCCTATGCAGGCAGTCCAGACAGAGAGATGCTTTTGGATCCATACCCAGGAGGCCACCTGTTCCCTAGGCCAGGGAGTCAAGTGATGTTTGTACAGCTGGCAGAAAGCTGCTCTCCCTTGGGCTCCCCCAGGTACTGGGATCGCAGTCCACTAAGATGAAGCCAGCACAGAGCTCCTTCTACTTCCTCTGCCTCACTCCATATGTGTTTCTCCTAACTGGCTGACTTCTGGCCTCTGGATCAAATGAAATTGAGTGAATTCTGTGATACTAATGAAAGCAAATAGGAAAACAGAAGCCAGATAAAGATGAAGCCCAAATCAGCATTTCTAGGTTTTGGAAGCTTTCCCGGGATTTCTAAGCGATAACTGCCATTCTGGGAGTATTTTGAATCACCTATACTTTGTAAAATGTACCCATGCAAACGGATAGGTTCTTTATCTAGTACACAATAAAATCCACAGACTTTCAACATTCTATAGTCAGACATTCAGGCTCCTGTGACTCGGTCCCAAACTTGACAAGCCAACCATGAAACATCTCATTTTCCCTCTTCCCTTGCTGTGACTGGGATATGGTTTGTCTCTTGAGGGTCCATGTGGTGGATGTCTGCTCCTCATAATGTCGTGTTGACATGGTGGGACACCTTGAAGAGGCAGAGCCGTAGGACCTCATTGGGGGTATGACTTCCAAGGGGATTATGGTATTTTCTTCTAGGACGCAGTCAGCAGCTCTCACCAGAACTGAGCGGATGCCAGCACCAGCACCGTGCCCTTGACCCTCCCATACTATGAGTGAAATGCTCTCACATTTCCTTCTTGCTTCTCACAGTTCCTTCTAGCTGAATAATCTGTAACTCTTAAAAGTTATCTAGGGCTCTCTGATAAGGTCCTAAAACATCTATTTCCACTTTAGGCAGATCTTTTGTTTTGGTTCTCAAAGTTCCTTCTAGCTGAATAATCTGTAACTCTTAAAAGTTATCTCTGATAAGGTCCTAAAACATCTATTTCCACTTTAGGCAGATCTTTTGTTTGGTTGGCTGGTTTTTATTGTTGTTGCTGTTTGGTTTTTCAGTCTGCCCTGGAACTTTTTATGTATACCAAGATAGCCTCAAACTCACAGAGATCCACCTGCCTCTGCCTCGCCAAGTGCTGGGATTAAAGGTGTTTTAAGCCAGGATTTGGCAAACTAGCCTGTGAGCCAAATCCAGCCTACGGACACTTTTATAAATCAAGTTTTATTGGATCCTAGACACACCCTTTCATTTCTGTACTCTCTGTAGCTGCCCTTGCAGTACAATGACAGAGTTAAATAGTTATAATAGAGACAACATGGTCTGCAAAGTATAAAGTATTTATTAGTACAGCTTTTATGGAACGTCTGTTGACGTGTGTTCCAAATCAGTTGTTGGTTCTCCCAGTGAAAGGTTACTGGATTCTGCAACACTGCACCCCACTTGCTTTCTCCTGGCCCTTCCCTGTTCTCCCTGTTCACTTATCATAATGATTTTCTATATCTATTCTTCCTCCTTGAATCTGTGTGTCTATCCTGTTCTCTCTTTGAGATCACAAAGTTCAGTGCCAGTGCACACAGAAGTTATCACAGGACCTTCTTTGAAATCCTCATAAAGCTTCCCAAATGGAAAGCAGCCTAATGTCCAAGGGTGGAGAAAGGTCAAATAGACCATGCGGTAACCCTATGACATATTGCTGTGTAACACACATAATCAATTGCTCAAGAATATATAGTAACCTCATAGAGACTGCCCGTCACAGACACAGGAAGATTTTAGAGGAGGTTCTAAGAGTCTATTCAAGATAATTCCACTTTTGCAAATAAGTAAATTAATAAAAATGCAGAAGAATTAATTTAAAAGACAGAAGAAAATATGCAAAATGTTTATTTCTCTAGGGGTAGAGGGTTACAGGTGACTTTCATTTTGCTATTTTAATAGCTTGTATATTTTTCATAATAAGGATATATTGCTTTTAGAACCAGAGGGGGGAATGAAGTTATTAAAACACTAGTGTTGTGGGTACAGCTCAGTGGTTCATAGCTTCAGTACTGCGCTGAAGCCCTCGGTTCAATACTCAGAAATGCAAAAATAACAACCAAGTCCATTGACTGGTAGGTCTATTCTGGCTTGGCCAAATTTGAATAGTATGGCCTTGAAAATTCATCAGTTTCCTTCTCTCGAAAACATAGGGGACCATGGCCCTCTTCACAAGGCTGTTTAATTGAACTTTAAGAACGGCCCAGTGAGCTGCAACATGCCCTTCTGCCAAACAGGTGTAGTAGCCTGGTGTCGGTGAGGACAAGGAAGTTGCAGGGACCCCCCCCACTGCCGTGAAAACTAGTTGGCACTTGGAGAGAGAAGGGACTTTATAATAAACTGAGGGGGGACTGAAGCTTAAAGTTCAGGGACAGGGGTGTCTGACCAGGGCCCTTCTTGGGAAAGGAGATCACTGAGGCAGCCCCCAGCTTCATCTCCCTACAAGGCACAGAGGCGCACTGTGCTTCGTCTTCACCTGGAACTCTCTGTCGCCACTGTGAGTGGCCTGGCCTGACCTTTCACATGCTCCATTCTCCCACTCTGTCCCTCCTGTTTTCTCCCTGCTTCCCAGCAGCCTGTACTGTCCATTTTCCCCCGAAGAGTCTCACCTTCCACAGAGATTTTTATTTTCCTTCTTGCCAGAACCCTGGTTTCCTCCTTGCTCCTCTCCCCTTGACTTACTAAAAATGTCTTTGCTTGAGATGATAAATGTTGACTCTCTATTAACCCTCTCCCTTCTCTTCTTCCTCCTCTTCTTTCACAAGCATTCTCACCGTTACTGTTTTTCCTGACCATCCATAAAAGTGAGGAAAGAGGAGGAGACAAGGGAGGCAGTGTTCCAGGGGCTAGTGAGTGACCTTAGCAGGTGTCTGTGACAATGGAGAGATGCAGATAGGCTGGAATACAAACAGATTCCATGAGGGATATGTGTGATGAAGATGATGCACAGAAAGGACTGTGACATGCTACGAGAGCGTGTTTCAGGCAGGCAACAGGTCTGGGAATCTGGGAACGCATTCTTGCAGTTTATGGATATATCTGAACACCTGGATCCATCCCTGCCTACCATACCCTTTCTCATCCGCCACCCTGTTCTGTGCACTGTCCAGGTACCTGAAGATGCTTGGCCAATTACAGGCCATTACCTAAGGTGGTACATTTAATAAGGATATGCACCCTGGAGAGGCCAAATGGGTACCTACTGACTTCTAGGCTTCTGAGAAGTCTGTCTGCTGCTTGAGAATGTGGAATTTCAGGAAATGCGCTGAGGCCGGGACCATAACATTGAAAGAACATGTTTAGGACTTGGAGCAGCAGTGAAGTCATTATCAGCTTCATAACCATGGGATGGCAGACTCTGACTCTGTGGTGTTACCTCCACATTCCCTAGGATAAGAGTGCTCAGTGCAGGAAGCAGCCTCTGAAGCAAGTAGAAACAGTGGGTTTCACCAGGAATTTGCACAAGAGGAGACTAGCATTTGCTAGTCTGGATGAACTATCTTGGGTTTAGATTGGTGAGCATTTATGATGATCAGGGATAATGGCTTTCTCATTTTTTCTCCTGTGTGGCCGGGGTGAGAGTGAAGGGTCTGCACCCCCCGCTACCGAATAGCAGGTGTCCCTGCTCTGATGGAACCACCTCAGACCTCTATATGCACAGGGCTCTGGAGGCCCAAGATTTGTCCTCCAGTTCTGTTGCAGGTTTCCTCGTGGGTCCAGCCCACAAGGGACTGCAGGGAAGGAGGGTTCTGGCCGAGGTAGGGGTGAGTGGAGCGGAATCCACACACAGACTCCGGGAGTCGGGTGGAAGCAGGCACTAGGCGAGGTGCTGCAGACTTGTTTATTGCTAGGAAGTGCAAGCCTTATATACCTCTCCCCCTCTCCCCAGTGTCCCATAAGTTGGTGTGTCACTTCCTGATAGATCCCCTCATCTTGGCAGATCATAGGTTGGCTATTTTGCGGAAGCGCGGGCTGTGCTCTCAAAGCGGAAGCTGTGCTCTCTTAGTGCAGCCTGTGCTTAGGCCTGGCACTTCCTCTCCTACATAGACTCACAATCATTTCTGTGATATAGCCATAGAGACCTTAGGTTCTAATTTCCGACTTAACCTCTCTCTCTCTCTCTCTCTCTCTCTCTCTCTCTCTCTCTCTCTCTCTCGACAGTGTGAGCTTGAACTTGGCTTGCTTCCTTTTAGTTTTTAGAGGGTACCATGATTTACCTATAACCCAAGAGGGAGGAGGAATCATATTCCTGAATGAACAGAGGCTTGAAAGGTCTCACATATTTCTCACAACCTCTCCAGGGGAAGTTCCCAGCTCCTGCTTTTTGGAGCCCTAAGCAGAGACCTCTAGACATCCAGCTTCCCAGGGAGCATTGCTTTATCCTGTGGTCGGTTTGGAGCCTGCATTCATCTTTCCCCCAGTGTACTTTAGAGATTGTGAACTGTCGCTGAAGAGTTCATGGCAATTGAAGGTTTGGAGAACTTTCCCAGAAGTCATGATTACTTATTTTTAAAAAATGTATCCTGGGGGCTAGAGAAATAACTCAGCAGTTAAGAACACTGGCTGCTCTTGCAGAGGACCCAGGTTCAATTCCCAGCACCCACATGGCAGCTAACAACCATCTGTAACTCCAGTTCCAAGGGATTTGACACCTTCTTCTGACCTCTGTGGGTATTGCATGACATGAGTGCACTTACACACGTGCAGGCAATACACTCATACACACAAAATACAAATAAAAATAAATGTATCCTGTTTGCACAAGTGTCTCCTATAAGGTCTTTTCCTGTAGTTTGCATTCTTCTGTCCATCCAGAGCAGCTACTGGGGGTGAAGCACAGATCCACTATTACATTTCACTCCCGCCAATGAGGAGAGCTAGACTCTGAGACCCAGAGAGACGGAATATTCTTCCTAGTTTATGGTCAGGTTGGGCTTGAATCTAAACCATTCTTGCTCCAAAAGCCTTGCTGTGCCTATGTTTGAAGCCTCCCCTGAGTCCAGGTGAGCCCAGATTGTTGTCCCTGGTGCCCTCCCCACTGTCCCTTCTTTCACTGTAGTGTTCCTTCCCCCATCTTCCCTCATTGTGCACTAATTTGGCACCTGCTCACCAGGACCCAAGAGCCACAGATAGGGCTGATGAAAGAACTTTGAGGAAGAGGACTTTGGAGGCCAATCCCCACTCTGCCCGCTTGGTAAAAGTGACCCTATGCTGCCCACTGGGAAAGAGGACTACAGGGCAATCCCCTATGCTACCCACTGGGACAAGATCTATCCTTGGCTATGTCTCTTTTGGAAACAGAAATACTCAGGGCTTTTGTCTTCTTTTGGAAACAGAAATAGATCTAATGGGTTGCAAAAGCAAGTAATTCGTGTAGATTATTACAGAAATTAAACAATAAAAATATTTAAAGTAAAAAAACGGAGTATTTTCAGCAAAACCCATCAACTTGACTTCCAATTGGGTAATTATCTTTGGAGGTAATTTGATCTATCTATCATCTATCTATCTATATCTATCTGTCTATCATCTATATCTATCTATCTATCATCTATCTATCATATCTCCTATCTGTGGTCTATCCCAATATTCCTATACAGTATTGTACATTAGATATGCATACTCTACTAAAATCTGATCATAGTAACATTACTTTGCAATCAACATTTTCCTTTAATAACACATCATGAGCATCTGTCCTTATTAGTCCTTTAAAGATTATCTTTTCCTTCATAATGATCTTGTTGTCCTATTGAGTAATATATCCTAACTTATTTAAGCACTCTTATTTGTAAAGATAATCATTTATTCCCAGCTTTAAAATCATAAACAATATTTTGTTCATCAATTCAATGATCTCCTTTTGATAGTTTTTTTTTAGAAATAAAACATTGGATCAAAGTATCCATTCTTGCAATTGTTATGCAGTGTACCTTCTGGAAGGCTCCCAGGGCAGTCTCTGGGACTGCTAATTACCCACACACTCATTAGCCATGGGTATGGCTGCTGTAAACCATTTGCCAATTTGATGGATAAGAAATGAATCCATTGCATTTTAAAAGTTGCTTCACTTTGGGTTTCAGTGAGGGTGTGCATCCTTTCATGGGCCTCCTGGCAGTCTGCACTCCTTACTTCAAGTTCTACCTGAACTGTATACCTGGTACGTCCCGCCCTTCATGTACCCACATCACTATGAAGAAGCTCAGGGAGAGAGTGATGTCTGCCTTTGTATCTATCCTGCCAAGTAACCTTTGTTAGTTTCCCACTATGTACTAGATATGATTGTCCCGCCCTTCATGTACCCACATCACTATGAAGAAGTTCAGGGAGAGAGTGATGTCTGCCTTATTTCTATCCTGCCAAGTAACCTTTGTTAGTTTCCCACTATGTACTAGATATGATGCTGTTCAACATTAAATACAAAGCCACGTAGCAGAATATTTCCATTCTGAAATGTTCTTAAGATCTATGAGAGGCAGACATAACCTAAGGGAAGATGGGGCATGGCCAGGTGTTTCTGTGGCCTGGGAACAGCAGAGGCCCACCTTGTGACTCTAAACTGAAACACTGTGCTCTCACTTCAGCTCTTTTATTTGAAGCTAGCTGTGCTGTCTCAGCTGGGCCTTGCTAGTAAACAGTCCTACCTATACCAATGTGTTGAACGCCTTGCTGACTGTTTTCCCTGTGGTCTTGCTGACCTCCAATTTCAAGTACTGTGGAAACTGCAGCAAAGCAGCGACCCACATCTCAACATGCAGCCACCCCAAGTTCACCTCCCAGACCAGCAGAGCTGTGCAGAACATTGCATTAACAATAGATGCAATGAGCAACGACATCCTGGCCAGCCCATGGTCTATGACGCAACTGTTATTGTGATAGATGCTGTGGAAGATACCCGAAGAACTGGGAAGGATACAATGCCTGTCCTTGAGCTATCTGAGGGCTAGAGAGTCTGGGAAAATGTTCACTGTTCTGCAGAGGTGGCGGTCCACTCGGGAGCGACCTATTACATTTAGCTCCACCAATGCCTCACAGCCTAGGCTGCACATTAGAACCACACAGGGAACATTAAAAAGCAGGGATCCTAAGGCCCCACTCCAAGAGACTCTGATTCAACCAGCCAGGCAGGAGGCCCAGGTGACCATGTTTTATAAAAACTCCCCAGGTGATTCTAGTGTGCAGCCAGGGCTGGGAAACACCAGCCTACACACATCATGAGGGAATTTTTGCAGAGATGAACCTCTTAGTTATCCAGGAATTCAGGTGTCTGGGTTGGCCACACTTTGTTTCTGTCATTTTGTGTCTTCTTAAATCCTCTGAGGGTGAGGAGGGACCTGGACTCACATGTGAGATTTTCATTTCTGCAAGCCAGGCTCTTTCTTAGCACAGGCAGCACATACAGCGGTTCAAAGCATGGAACCCAGGCTCTGACTTCTCAGACTGTGTAATTTAGAACCCGAGGGAGCATGGAGAAGACGTGTGACCTCTGAGGCCTCAGCTTTGTTGCCTGAAGTTGTGGCTAGTTCTAACACTATTGCAAGGGTGTTGGCAAACTCAATGAGTTTCTTGAATGCAGAGCTCTTGGGAAGTGGCTAGCATCAGTAAGCACTCTATACAATTGTTCTCACACTTGGGAGAAGGATCTTTCAGAGCCGAGCAGTTCTCTTTTAGAATTCTCGGTCTTGATCTCATCCCTGCTGTCAGTTATTGAACTCTGCAGACTCCCTGCTTTCCTTTCATTTACCTATTTTCCTCTGGCTCGGAAATCATTGATGAGGACTGTAGGCAAAGGCCCCTGCATTCTGCTCGTCTGATCTTAAAGGGGCAACCCAAGCGGAGAGTAGCCTATTCGAACAAGCACTCAGAGGCCTTTGCTTTGGAAAGCAGAGACAGGTGCATAGATTTGGAAAGAGATGGGAAATGATTTGAATTTGGGTTCTGCCATTTGCTGGTGGTGTGAACTTGGGCAAGGTCCTTCATACCACTGAACATCACTTTCCTCTTTCAAGAATTGTAGATTATAATACTTATTTCACAGGCTTTTGAGGGAGAAGCCCAAACGCATGCCTGGTGTGGCCCTTGACACACGGCGGATACTCAGTGAGCAGGAGGCCACTAAGTGGAGTCTCTGAAAGCCACCCGGGCCTGCTTCTCATTGCTTTCATCTTCACTGCCTGTGTTAACAGCTGAGCAAGGCAGAAGCCCTCAGGGGAAAAATTCTATAATAACTCGCCTTCAAAGTGTCTTTTCCTTTGGCTGCAGCTGAAACCTTTTTGGGAAGAGACATTAAGCATTCCCAGAAGTATTCCTGTCTGCCATCTTTACAACACTAGCTAAACATGTCCACAAAGGTTCCTGTTGGCCATAGTTCTTCTTGAACTTGGACCTTCAACTGAGCTTACTCAGTAATGTACATTTTAAATGGAACATGCTTTGAAGTGAATCTACCCCCCAAAAACTTTCCCATGTCAATGTGTGTAAGCTCCTTTGAATAAAATCACCGTGCATCGTTCCCTCAAAGGATATTGCTTTGCAATGACTCCCGGGATTAATTTACCTGCTGCTAGTAATAAATGGGTTCCCATTCTTTTATCTCTTGGCCATTCTTATTTAGGCTTTGTGCTCACCAAGATATGAACCCCAGTGCATTTATTTACATATACATTCCCTCAAAGGAGGCAGAAGCATTCCTGTTCCTGCAATAATTGAGAGAAAAATCTTAATATACCAGCCTAGAATTCACAGGGGCAGATGGATGGAAAAAAAAAGAGAAGTAGGTCTCCAGGTCAGCATCCCAGGGCCTGCTGCCTGCCTGAGCAGAGCTTCTGGTGCTACAGGGGTGGAAGTCTCAGCTGAGGACTTGTCTTAAAAACCCACTTTATTCAGGAAGCCCTTGGCTCCATGTCACAGTTGGTTCCCCTGGGAAGATGGGTCCTCCTAGGAGAAGGGTTACATAAGGGAGGGAGCATGTCAAGAAGCCTGGATTTGGTCTAGCCGTCCACTCTGTTTCTTCATCTATAACACGGGTGGCAATTCATTGCAGGTCAACCTGAAGAGGCAGCTGGGGATGACCCAGCAAGGAGATGCCCTTTACAGCACAGGGTAAACTCTGGGGGCTGTGTCGTTTGGGACCCTGAGACCCCTTGAAGAAGGCTTGGGAAAGAATCCCACATAGGCCAAGAAGCTCATAGTCTATCCATGAGGACATGAACAATGGGCTGGAATCTAAGGTAAAATGTAGAAAGAGATTAAAGGAAACAGGGCTTAGAAGGGGATTTTCTTTTTTCAGGTAGGGACTCAAACCAATCTTCCTAGATAAGAAGATAGTTGATTTAGGCTATTAGGATTTGAGCTCGGGTCTTCTGCAAGAACAGTCAGTGTTCATACCACTGAGCCATCTCTCCAGTTCCTATTTAGGCTATTTTCAAAAGTAGAATTTAGCAATGCTTAAACAGGCAGAGTATGCAGTGTGTGTGTGTGTGTGTATTTGTGTACACGCACATGTGTATGTTTGTACAAATGTCCTCAAGGCTTTTTTGAGAGGATTTTCATGTCTATTAGCAAAAAAACAAAAGGATAAAAAAGAGAGTGGGAGCCAAGCTACCTAGAATGTTGAACTGTAAAAGAATACTAGCTGTGGAGTCAGACAGGCCTGGGTTTTATCACAGACGTTTTCAAAGTGCTCTATCCAGTACATGGCAAGGTTGCTGTATCCAGCTCTGCCCCTGTAATCCCCCCATCCCTCACATTTGCACTCCAGTCATCCATGTAATTGTCGATCTTGTCAATACTCATTTCTAAATATCTGAAAAAGTTACTTCTTCTCCCTGCCATTTCTATCACCAAGTGCTGACAGGAATCCTAACCTGCAACCTGGTCCATCACTGTTGGTGTGATGTTTGTCTTCCCCTCCTTGACCTCCTGACCTGTAGATGCCTGGTGCCTGCAGCTGTTCTGTTGCAGCTCTCACCTCCTGTATCATACATGCCCACCGTAGCCAGTCCGTCAGCACCTGCACCTGAATATCTCCACTGCTGCAACCCTACTTTCCCCTCACACTGTCCTTGAGCTACGGTGTCAGCCAGCCCCTTACCCAGGCCCACACCCGCTCCATGCTGGCTTCTTTGTGTGCAATGCCCTTTCCCAGTGTGTCCTCCAGAGACAGTCTAATTTTCTTTCAAGACTGAGTTTAGGTTTTTCCATCCTCTGAAGAGTCTTCCATGACTTGCCTTGGAATATTCACTGTATGGATTCAACGCTTCTTGAGTCTATTTACGTTATCTAAGTGAGTCTTAGTGAAGACAGTGTCTATTTATCTCTATACTCAGATCCAAAGCTATGACCCAACATGAATTAGGTGCCCAGTACAAGCGTGATGAATGAATGAATGCATGCATACATAGTTTCATTCATAATGAGACCGTTCACCTGCAGCGTCAGTATTGGGAAGGAATAAAGAAGCCAGTGACCACATATTGATCATCTGTCTAATCCAGTCTTTGACATTTTCCCCAGGATATTTAATGATTCCCCATTGCATTCATTTTTGCTGTACTTTGGGGTGGGTTTTCACAATAGTGGATTGTTTAACCTCCAAATGTGAGAGGATCCCAGCTGAAGCTGAGACACTCAGAACATTGTAGAATTTGTGTATCCTGAGGATCAGGTGAAAGGTCAAAGGCATTCACTGAGCAGCTGTAACATATGGACTCAGTACCTGGAAGAAGGAATTGGAAAAGGAAGTTAAAGGTATGGATTGGTGCATATTGGGACAGGCTGTGTATTTGATCACCTTGAGCCTTTGATCTGTATTACCAGTGGTTATTTCAGAGCAGATTCCTTACTCTTTACATTGTTTTAGTCAGAAATGGCCATGTTCTCAGGGAGTAGAAAATGTTTGTGCTGTCTCGCACTGCACTGTGACTCCTGGCCTCCGAAGATGGTACTTATCAGCCATAGCACCCCTCCTGTCTTCGAGCCCTGTGTGTGGTCTAACGGTTTCCGTAGCATTCCAGGAAGTTATTAGGATTTGCCAGAGTTGGCCCATGAAACAAATCCTCTTCTATCAGATGTCTTCTATTCACTCATGGCTTCACCTTACCCCACTGGGTACACAAACAGATCCCAGCACACACCCCATGTAGTAGTACTTGATACCTATTAGCCATCCCTGATTGACCAGCTCTCCTGAACCCACTTCACTAGCAATTACTGTTGGTTGTACTCATCAGTGCCAACTGCTAATCTGTCACCTCCAGTCTCACTACAGTCTTTACCTTGAATACGCCATGATAAGATCTGCCTCAGCCAGCCTCTTCCCCAGGCTGGTTCTGTTACTACCATCACTGTACCCTCAACTCTATTCCCAATGCTTAAAAAATACAATTCTACACTCATACACATAAAATAAAAACAATAAAATAGTTTTTAAAAATACAATCCAGTTCCACTCCTAGGTATTTACCCCAAAATGACAAGAGCATGCATCTGCAGAAATCATCATGCAATATTCATACAGGCTTAATTAGACCCAAATTGAAGACAACTCAAATGTCCATCCAAAAAACAAGTGGGCAACAGATATGTTGTATATTGATAAAATGGAACATAAATCAAGTTAATAATAAGTCAAACTATTGATAGACACAGCATGTGAATCTCAGAAATGCTACACAGAATAAAAGAAGGAAGATGGAGGGAAGAAAGACTGTGGGGCATGGGAATACCAGTTTTCAGAACAAGCAAAACTAATGTCAGATAAAAGGTAAGAACATGTGCCTCCTGGGTTGGAGAGATGGGAGAGGTTGATGAGGTGGAAGCTTAGAGAACTTTCTGGGAAGGGGAAGATGTTCTGTGATAGCAACTTGGGTTTCATTTGTCAGAATAATTACAGCTAAATGAACAAACAGGTGGAAGGGTAGTGGGTAGTGGGTAGGTGGGTTTTGAGATGATACAAGAATGGCACCATGCTGGAAATCTTTTGAGTCTTAGTAATGGGCACTGGAGGTTCATTTTACTATTCTGAGGACGGCATGTGTTTGCAATTTTCCATAATAAAATGTTATTTTTAAGTGTGAAACAAGTCATATCTCTTTACATCTTAAACTTAGAATGACTTCCAGCTGCACATAAAATCAAACCTGTGATACATGCTGTGGCGTATGTGGTTGTGCACCATCTAGCTGTTGACTTCCATGCTTTCTTCCTCTCTGCTCATCCTTTGTGGGGCTCTGGCTCCCATGGACTATCCCAGAGACGCCTAAGTATGCTAAGCGCGGTTCTTCTGGTGGACTTCTGTCTTCACATGCTGGTTCCTTCACATGCTTGAGCCTTCAAAAAGCCCTCCCACCTGGCAGGTTTGGTCACTCACTTGTCTATCTCCTCACTAGGAGACAGTCTATGAAGACAGGCATGATATGTCTATTAACTGCTATCCTATATGGAATTCCCAAAACAGTGCCCTGTTTTTTATAGTGCGAATCTCTAAGCATCATATTCTCTAATCACTTCATGTTATGGAGTTCTGAGCAAGTCTTTTCACCATGCTCTGACTTGCACCAAGGGTCATAGTACATTCCAAGGCTGTGGGACTGAGCAGGTAGAATTGCAGCAAGTGTCCTAGAAGACAGGGTAGGCGTCTTGGCACGTATTGAGTTCATCTGGTCAATAAGCATGTGTGAATTGAAACTCTGGGGAGAGTCTCAGAAATGTTAGAACCGAGTATGAAGCTGCCAGCATGGGTTTAGTAGCCAATCTTTGTCCTGCCCATTATCTGGAGGGGGAGGGGTCCATGCATTCCCATTCATTGCCTGGAAAGAGCACTGCATTATGAGCCAGCAAGTATGAATCTCACCCAGGCTCTGCAGTGTGTTTCATAGCTTCGGGGCAACAAAAGCCTTTCTGAGTTTTGCTTTCCTCAAGCTTTGGAAGGGAACTCCATAGATATCTGTGTATTGATATCACTGTTCCCAAGTGAAATAATATTATAGGTCATAAGTACTTTGAGAGAGGAAAATGAGATAGAAAAAGGGGGAAGGAAAGAATGGAGCTTATTTGCTGCTGGTAAACCAAGAAGATAAATTAATAGAAATCATTTGACTAGTTGGTCCATGTACATGTTATTAGGAACAGGACAGTGTATGCCTAAGGTTATTTACAGAGCTAGCATCCCGTGGCAAGGGACTCGGGCTTACTGCTCTTCATGTCGCAGGCAGGTCTGCAGTGCACATAGCTCCAACAGTCTAAGGAACCGTATTCGGGTCAGAGTTGCTGGCTCTGTTCATAGTCTCCTAGGTTGGAATAAACAGAGACAAATCCAATGGGGGATGGAGGTCTTGTGTGCTCCTACAGCTTCATCAGTGACAGAGGGAGAACAGGGGTTGAGCATGGCTTCTACAGAGTAAAGAAAAACACCAACACCGTCTACTAATCGCTTACACCTGTCTTTAATTCATTGGAATCCTTAGACTGTAAAGATGGACCTCTTCCAATGCCAGTGTCTCTGTATGGATAAACAGGTAGGCTGCAGAGCCTGATAGCCTGGGTTTGAGCAATCTAGATTTTCCCATCTCTATGCTGTTTGAACTTGAACTCACTTTTAGTTTCATTAGGCTCAATTTCCTTTTCACATGATTTACTATTTTTAAATTAAACACAACCTGTGGCATAGGGTCATTGGGCAGATTATGTGGGGATCATGCATGTAAAATGCTTAGTGCACAATCTGACATAGTATATACTCAATAAATGCCACCCATTAGTAATACCAGTAATGCTGTGGGATGTTACATAAGTGGAAGCAATCACGACTTTGGCTCTGCATATAATCTGAAAAATCATTTTGTCCTCTTCCCAGCACTGTATTTATCATCAAGAGTAACAAACATCACCCAGCACAGCACATTTAGAGGCCAGCATGGTGTGATGTGCCAGCTAGGGGCTAGGAGGCTATTTCCATTGTCTTCAACACAGGGAGCTCTTAGGGGGCCTGATTTTTATGAGAGTGTAAAATGCCTTTGTGGACACATAAACTTAATATATGACCATAATAACAATGGGGCTGCTGGAGAGAGAGAGAGAGAGAGAGAGAGAGAGAGAGAGAGAGAGAGGCAGCAACCCAGGGAGAACAAAATTTGGAAGCATAAAACATGGGGAGGAAAAGCTAGAGAGCTGGTGGACACATTCAGGGGGTGATACGGGGAAGAAGTGCGACTGCAGCTGGGGACAGCAAGCGCTGTAGAAGGGCTTTGTCCCATCTAGCCTGTTTGGTGCATGAGGATGCAGTGTATTATGGAGACAGACACAGGAGAGGCAGGTGAAGAGAGGAGTCAGGAGGAGCAACCAGGGCTGGGAAAGTGAAGCTCATAGCAGCATGATCCCTAGGGACAGGGAAGGCAGAAGAGGTGTGTTGGGTCCATTCACAGAAAGAGATGCCAGGGCACTGGGGAGACAATAGGCACTTTGTCTGGTCCAGTTAGCATGCTGTGCTATCAAAGCAGTCATTGCACAGTGCAAGTGGCCTCAGACTTCCCAGGAATAATATCGAGAGAGAGAGAGAGAGAGAGAGAGAGAGAGAGAGAGAGAGAGAGAGAGAAAGAGAGATCCAGCACCTTGATTTCTGAAATTATAAAACTGAAGAGTGAAATAATGAAACTAATGCCACCTTGCGTGGATAACGTGCCGCAAGGGTCTACCTGTTAAAGGCTCTGTCTCCAGGTGCTGCTATAGTGAGACGCTGCATACCTTTGGGAAGGTCCTTAGGTCATTGGGGATATGCCTTAAAGGATATTGTGGGACCCTGGCCAGCCTCCTGTCACTCTGCTCTCTGAATGATGGTGTAAAAGATATGTTCTACTATGTGCCCCAGCCAAGATGTGCCACCCTTGCCATAGGCCTAAAGCAAAGAGGTTTCCCAATCTTAGATTAGAACTTCCAGAATCATAACCCAAAACAGCCAATTTCTATTTATTAGTTAATTGCCTCAGGTATTTGGTTATAGCATTGAGGAGCTGATTGCTATATGGGGGCGATAGTAAGATTTCAAATGGTTTAGGAGTAGGAAAAGTCTGGAAGGATCCATGGTGATTTGTCAGCCAAGAGGCTGCTACAAACATGTTTTCTTTTATAATGAAGCTGAGCTTTCACTCACACAGTCAGTATTCTGGAACTATTTGCTACCAGTGACTAGATAGATGTATGTATATGTAGATGCAGGGTCAGTCAAACAGTCAGTCAGTGAGAGCCAGGCCATTTGACCTACCAGCTCATCTCTATGTTTTAGTGCAAGTAAAACATGTTCACTTAGCTAGCAGCTGCAACTTTCTTAGGACATGGTGGTCTTCAAATTTCATATGGACTTTTAGCTATAAGAAGGAAAAATCAACACACTCACATACTCTCCTATACACTACAGTCAGAAAATGCCACTTAAAAATTTGTCCTGAAGATTCCAAAGTTAATAACTTTAAAGTACATTTCCTCTCCTTGTCTTTCAGTATCTCTATACAGACAGAAGGTAGACAGAAGCCTGCATAGCAGCAGTTTCCTCTGAATTGAAACATTCCATCCTGGAGGAAGGTTCTTAAGTCTCAGGAAGTAAACAACCCACAAGTCTCAGGAAGTCCCCAAAGCTTACCATATTCACAAGGCCCTTCCTCCCTAAGGTTATGTAGACAGTAAGGCCTGCTGGGGAGAGAGGGGCCTGAGATGCTGAGAGTCACAGGGGGCTCCCTGACTGTGGCTCTCATGAGTTGGTCACCCAAGCCCAGATGGGCTTTGTAATGATGCAGCTGCCTTTGAGAAGCTCATTCTTCTTTAAGGAACACATCCCAACAAACGCATTGGTTCATCAAATTTGACTCTGATAGACTTGTTTCTTGGATCTTTTATCAGTGCCGAAGCTGGGGTGAGTAGACTTTGCTTACATTTCCCCAGAAGTCACACGGCAATGCCCTAAGCTCCAGGGAAAGTCTTTTCCAGTTTGTTCACTTCCTAATTTAAAAAGTATGTGTCAGGTGCAGAAATCCCAAAGTAAAGGATGAACCTTCCCATCCACAAGGCAGGCACATCTTAAGGAGAATGGAGACACATAATTCAAAAGCAGCCGGCAGTGGTCCTGACTTACATAGGTTCTATACCTAAATGAGTTTGTATGCAATTTTATTTACTCTGATAATTAATCCCATTTTATAGGTGAGACAACTGAGGCAGACAGAAGGAGGTTGTAACATAGAGATGGATGCTCATCAAAAAGCAATAGAGCCGGGAGCCACCCAGGTGTTCTGCTAACCAACAGATCTACCATTCCACCACTCAGCTGCTCCTGGCTGCCAAGCCCTGGCTCTGGCAATGTCTGGATTCTCTAGAGGGAGGAGAGCTAAGGGGATTAGAAAGAGCACACAGAGCCAGTTTGCTTGATGCCATGAACTCATTTGAGAAAGGGATTAGTGGTGGTGTTGCTAGTATAAAGAAAAATATGTCTCTCTTTGGTTCTCGGTAATTTGGCCTTTCTGGACAGACCAACTCATACCCAAGAGTTTTAGGAAAGCAGTCCCACCTCGCTGGTTCTCAAAGTCAGGGCTGTATCCTCCTCCAAATCAGAAGCAGAGAGAACAGTTTTGAAGTGTGCACATAAACGCACAATCACACACCCAGCAGCACCTGCCCCCCCATCATTACTCTGAGTTTTCCCAGGGTATGCAGGCATCTGAAGCTAGAAATTGCAAGGAGCTGGGCCTGGAGCGCAAACCCCATCATCCGCTCTTGGCCCCATCCGATGAGTGTTTCAACTCCTCATTCCTTATCTTTTGCTCTGGATAGGAGACTGAGCACCACATTTCTTCCTCTCATGTCTGTGACTGTGAACACATCTTTTACCTGCTTCCTGTGTGGACTGTAAACGTCTTGAGACTGGGGCAGACATTCGCTGTTGCTTCTCTTCTTGCCCATGTGCCCAAACCTATAGTGTTTAACAAAATAGAAACAAAAATAGAGATCCCGATTGTCTCTCAAGGTTAAAATTCACATATGAGCAGAATCTTCCGATACAGAACAAGTCTGCAGGACCCCAGACCTATGAGCACTGCTTTCTGATACTCAAATTAGGCAGAAGGAGGTTATTCTAGAATTTTGCAGCTGAGTGGCTTGTGAGTGCCTGTGTCACCCCTCATGGCCAGAGAAGCAGGCCTTTCTGCCACCTCTTTGAAGTGTGTATAGCCAGTACTGCTGCTACCTTAGCCCAGGCCCTGCTTGCCTTTGGAGTTGCCCAAAACAGCTCGCCTTTCTACCCTTTCACGACTTGGTGACAATCTATGCTGCAGTTTACACATTTTCTGGCAATCATAAACTCTTGTCTCATGAGGGAAGATGAGATGTGTTATATTTTCCCCTTTTCTCTTTCTGAGTCCGTTCTTTGCCTTAAGGAACACGTAGAAATTACAGGGCTCAGGATTTGGATATGGATCCAGAGTAGTCAGTGGGGTGCAAAATAATCTAAACTTACTGTTTATTTGACATCCTGATACTTCAGTCTGTGTCTGTGCTAAGCTGTGCTAGGTGCTAGAGACTGAAGGATCACCAGGACCTCACTTTTGCTTCCATAGCCCAGGAGATCAGTAAACTAACACAGCCTTAGTTTGTGAAAAACAGAACACTGTTTAAGGTCCTCCATGAACACAGAGGGGGAGTTAAAGTTAGGGAGCAGCTTTGCTGAGGGTTATCAGCATGGGATTCCCTGAGATGGCAGATGACTCTGCTGAGGTTTGAAGGGCAGGCAGAACTGATCAGATGGGCAAAGACTAACAGGAGGACTTTGGGTTGGAAGCAGATTTTGTAACATGCCAAACATTGTGATGGGGTTGCTAAATGCAGGACTGCCAGATCCAACAGGGAAGCGGGAAGACAGCATTGCTACCATGCTTCGGAGCATTGCTGAGGGCAAGGGGTGTGATCACCCAGGAATCAGAAGCCAAGCAGAGCAGACAGCAAAGAGTACCAATGTGAGGGCAGCACAGAGGGTGGGCAGGAGGAGGGTGAGATGCCCTGGCATGTATGCCCTGCAGACTTGCAGTCTGCTCCTGGAATGGGAGGAGCAAACCCCTGACACCCACTGGATCTTAGGCTAGCTGAGGCAGGTTCTCCCACCAATCCCCTCCCTAGCAATATTGCTCATGTAAATACCACAACATTGTCTGAAGTATCTTTCTTTTCCTAGAACATCATAGAATAAGATGCACTCATTGGAAGCGTTGGCTGTGGCCACACTGCCTCTTCTGTAGAGAATCATTAAAACTATGTTAAATCTGACTATAGGCGTGCACTGAAAGTGGGTCAGTGGACAGGCAATGTAAATGGAAAGCTGTCTACTGTGCCACTGGGCTGGAGACCCACTGGAGACAGTGCTGATGAATGTTTCATCTCTGTCCAGCATAGAAATGGAACCGTTCTTTCTCATACCACTCCCATCCTCATGTGTAGCCTTCTTCATACCTACAAGCTGGGAGAGAATGAGGGACGGCCGGATTTATGAATGAAGGAATCAAGACAGAGCAGTAATTGCCCAAGGTCACAGAGCTCATAAGGGCTAGAACCTGAACTTCAGAACCGTGTCTTCGGATCTCTTCCCTGCTTGGTACGACTTTAGAGGTGTAAGAACAGTTATAACAGGCAACAGGCTGGCCCACTCTCATTGCTGGAGATAAATCAGAGCAGGGAGAGACTATTTGTTGAACATTTAGGATTCATTCAGTTGCATACTACTGTGCCTTCTTAGAAACGTTTGGGTCTAATCATTCTAAAACTGGGGACTCTCAAAACTGGGGATTTTAGATCAGTTGATAGAGCTTGCCAAAGCCTTGGGTTTGACTCCTAGTACCATATAAACTTGGTGTTGTGCTGTATGCTTGTAATCCCAGTGCTCAGGAGGTAGATGAAAGAGGATGAGAAGTTCAAGGTTATCCTCAGCTAATATAGCAAATTCAAGGCCAGTCTGTGCTACATGAAACCCTAGCTCAACAAAACAAAACCCCAAATCTCAAAATGAAATCTGCTCCCAAACCTGAAAAATCTTAAAGCGTCCAGAGAAAACACTATACACCTAAGATCATATAACAAATAAATAAGTTTTGTATTTATTTCTGTGAACCAACCTTTAGAGGGATATGGGGAAATAATACCACATGTTCAGGAGAGAAGATGGCAGGGAACCTCAAAATCATGACCATGGGGAACAATAGCTAAGGGAATGAAGTTTATCCTAAAAAACAGAGAATTCTGCATACATATGTAGTTAGACATGGCTTTGAGAAGGATGGATAGATAGATAGATGATAGAAAGATGTAGATATAGATGGAGAGATATATAGGTAGATAGAGATAGATAGATAGATAGATGATAGATAGATAGACAGACAGAGACAGACAGACAGACAGACAGACAGACAGATAGATAGATAGATAGATAGATAGATAGATAGATAGATAGATAGATAGATAGATAGAGAGAGACAGACACATAGATGATAGATAGGTGATGATAGATAGATGATAGATGATAGATAGACAGATAGAAGATAGATAGTAGATAGATAGATAGATAGATAGATAGATAGATAGATAGATAAACTTCAGTTCACCATGAAAAGAGTTTTCTAAGCCTGGGACTCATCTGATGCTTGGAGTTGTTTACACCAGTAGGCTCCCTGCTTTGGGAATGGTTCAAAATCTTAATGATGATGTGAGGTAAGGTTTAAGTATGACTTGGGGTTGAACAATGATTCTTTCTGAGTTGAATAGTCAAAATTCTCATTCATGATTCATTGATTTCCTGGAATACAAACTTCATCTGAGTGAAGCTCGTGCTTGTTTCTTCTACACTTTTTCTCCAGTTCCTAGAAGAACTCATAAGCATAGTCCAAAGGGAGGTGAGCATGAGCTGAGGCATCCAGGCCTCTTGAGGCATAGGCTGGGAGCTGGATTTTCTTGGCCAAAACAAACCAGCCAGGCTACCTAGACTGGAGGGACAGTGAGATCCCCACGTCTTAATGGAAGGAGCTGCATTACAAAGGCTATAGATACTGGCATGAGTAGGAAACCTGGGGCATTTTTGCAATGGAACACTCTAATCTTCCTAGTGGAAAAGCATAGACTGTGTCAAGAACACAGCAAAGACCAAAGTCAAGGACCTGCTTTGAAAGGTTACAGTCTTGGCTGGGGATAGATGAAGTTAAGGGGCTGTTAGAACAAGGTGTAGACAGAGGTTTAAGGATCTGTGAGCTGAGGAATGATACTAAATGTTGTGGTGGGATTCTATGGTTTGGAGACCAAAAGCTCCATGAAAGTGGACATACTCATTAGTATGTCCACTGTTCCTACACAGAGTAGGCACTCACTAAATGTGTTACATGATTACCCATGTTGAATACACAAGTCTGTGTATATATGAATGACAAGTTTACCTAGTGATGGTCAGAATTAGGAGCTGCTTTCAATTTGGAGGAATGTTTAAGAATATAAACTTTGAGTTCGTTGGAGATTTTAGTTTAAGTTTTAGCTCTATTACTTACTATGTATATGATTTTATTTAATATTTCTGACCTTCAGTTTTGTAGCCTATAAAAAGGGGGGGCTCGTAAGTGTGTTCACAAAAGTTCATCATAAGGTCTAAATGAGATAGCATAAATAGATTCTGTAGCCCAGTGGCTGGAACCAAAAGTTCTTAGACACTGGTAGCCTCGGGTTAATAATGGGAAGTGGGAAGGATTGAAGTCTGTCCTGGGAGTACACATAACAGATACAGAACTCTAGAAGGAAAGCTGACCCTTCAGGCCCTGAACAACAAACTTAAGTCTATGCGATTCTTCTGCAAAATAAAAGGCAACGAAATCACTCATAAAATGCTATTGACGATACAGCAGGCTTCTGCTGTTCTGCACCCTGCTGTTCTGTTTCCTAGTCAGTGCTACACAAAGCCATTTGTTCCCATGATTTTCTTCCTCTGAGAAAGAATAGCAATGGGAACTGACTGGGGAGGAGGAAGGTTTGAAAATGAGTTGACACAGGTAAAATTTTACCTCTTCCACATTTGGAACTAAAGTGGCCTTGAACCCCGTTCCCCCACCACCCCGTGTCTAAGGAGCACCTCCGTGGAGCACCCCATAGCACAGGGATGTCTTTGAACAGATAGATTTCTCATGACCCATTTTTCTCAGATACTGCTCAACCTACAACCCAATATCCTTCCCCTAATCTAAGACCCTAAGTGTAGTCTCCAGCCCAAGTAAGCCTGTATACCTGCAGCACGAACCTCCAGCACTTGTTTCAATTATCCATTGCTTTAGAACAAGTCACTCCAACACTTAGGGACTTCAAGTAGTTATTTATTTACTCACGAGTTGGTAACCTGACCTAGGCTGCACAGTTCTGCTCTTCACGTGACTGAGGATATCTCTGGTGACCCCCACTGGAGCTGGAAGTCCAACATGGCTTCATTCATATAGTCAGTGACTCAGGTGCAATGGCTAGAACAGCTGGAGGCCAACAAGGAGCTCTGTCTCCTCATTTAGTTTCTCTAGCATGTGGCTAGGTCTCTCGACATGTGGTGTAGGATTCTGTGAGGACAAAAGTGAGAGCTTTCTGTTTTCCCAAACCCTAGACCTCAAGCTAGCACAAGGACACTTTGATTTTTCCATTGACAAAGCATTCCCTGAGGAAGCTTCAACTCAATGGGAAGGGGTATGGACTCCACATTTCCACTAGAGGAAAGTGGAAAGTTGCTAGTGGCCTTGGGTATTAGTTACTTTTGTCATTGCTTTGACAAAAAGTTACTTGAGGAAGGAAGAATTTATTTTGGCTTACAGTTTGAGGTGGTGCAGTCCATCATGGAAGGGAAGGCACAGTGGCGAGAGCTGGAAGCAGCTGATTACATTGCATCCACAGACTGGAAGCAGAGAGAGATGGGTGCTGGTGTTCAGCTCACTGTCTCCTTTTCATTCAGTTCAGCCCACAAGATGGTGCGTCTCACATTCAGGACACAACTTCTCATTCTTCAATTAAGTCTTTCTGGAAAATATCGTCACAGATACAACCAGAGATATGTTTCCATGGTGATTCTAAATCCAGTCAAGTTGATACTGTAGGTCAACTATCACACTTTGCTCAGAGGTCACTTTGGTCCTCCTCATCTCCCCTTCTTTCCTCCAAGGACAGCACACACTAGACTTGCTGATGAGTTACTCCATAGCCTACAAGGCCTCGCATCTTTAGGACATTATATAACCTCTGTACTTTCTTCATTTTGTAGACGATTATGAAGTCCACACTGAGGAAGTTACTTGCTGAAATTCACACAGACAATGGGGTTGGGCTGGAGCCCATGCCCTTGACTATTCATTCAAATTTCTTGCAATTTTCCTGGAAAAGACTGAAATGAGTAGAACACAAAGGTGGAGTTGCAGGAACAGACTGGGCAGCTGAAGGAAGCCTGTAGGGGCCTCAAGTGTCAGATAAGTGATCCTTCCTTGTGTTTTGTTCTAGGTGCTAGTGTAGAAGCAGCTGCTGTAGAATTGTGCCTAGCTCTGCGGCAGAGCTGAGTGGTCCCAGTAACCATGGTCAACTTTCTCACTGGCCTTATTCTGGGAAGTGAGGATGTAGCCAGGCTGCCCTGTGTCACCTATAAGAAGGGAGTTGGGGTGGGAGTTGTGGAACCTTCCTGGATGTTAGACAGAGTTAGGTCCCTGGGACACTCAAGGTCTCAGAATCTTAGATAAAAGTATAAGTGGTACCACACCAGCATTCATACCCCAACCAGCCAACCCTTTGATATCATTTCCCTCAACCAGCTTCCTGTGTGACCACAAGCTGCCTGAGGGCACAGACAGTTGTCTTCTTCTCTTTGGACCCCTAGTGTGTGACTCAAAACTTCTGCTCAACACAGGAGTGGGAATAGCTCCAACTTCCCAGAGGCCTTTGAACCAGAAGCAGCTCAAACAGCACAAATTGCCTAGAGGGATTTGTTGGCTACATATGTCTCCAGCCAGGGTTCCTGGACACAGCCCCACACCTACTCTTTCCACAGAGATGAATGGATCCACTGATAGGCCATATCTTTTGGGGACTCCCCAAGTAGAAGAGGGGTACAAAAACAAACCCACACAGGGTCTTCTTTCTGATTCTCCTCCACCTAAGGAGCTGCAGGTCCAGTTGCATCAATTGGAATTAAGGTGTGCCCTCTCACCAACCCTGTAAGGAACACTTGGCTGCTTTCAAAATGAGCCTCTTCCCCTGCTGCCCTCCTCCCGCCTCTGAGCCATAGCCACAGCCCATTTGTGGTCCCGGAGATTAAGGACGGAAATCTGACTTTTTAATTTTATTATTCTTGTTCTTCCTTCTTGCTTCATTAGAACCATGTTATTGGCCTGAAATATTGTACGTAAATGATGCTCAGGGGCCCATCTGGAAGCTGGGCTCTCTGGGGATATAATTATGCTAAGCGATTCTCACCAGGGACCATGTGAAGGATTTGTTTCTACCTGGGCCTCCTCTGGCTAAGCATGCCTCAGTTCTTCCCAGGGGACTGACTGCTGTCTCTTGAGGCTTGGTTGTGTGTGTGTGTGTGTGTGTGTGTGTGTGTGTGTGTGTGTGAAGGGTATGGCTACTATTATATTGAATCAGTAAAACAAAAATAATTGATCACATTTTTGCTTGTCCTTGGCTAAGGGGGTAGGCATGCATTTGGAGCAGTAATGAAAGGTCACCAAAGAGAAAAGGCAGCTTCAGATGATGACCGGACTGGGCTGTGTGCCTTCCATGTGGGGGTCAGATACTGACCCATTTCTGTGCTCATGGCTGGGCTGGGGAGAGAGCCTGCAGCTGGAGGTAGGGGCTCAGTTTGGGCCCTTGATTTCAGGCAAGGTCACAGGGATCAAAGGCATCAACCCAAGATTCAAAAGGTATCTAAGTCTTTTGCCCTCATTTGCAAGCGGCCTCTAACTCCTGTGAGCCTTGGTTTTCTCCTCTGTGAAAGGAAACTAATCACCCTCATCCAGCTTATCTACAGGATGTTTGTAGAAATCATTGAATAAGCGAAGGTGAAAGTGCTTTGTGTTCATTCAAATAAACACTCACTCAGTGCCTGCTTGGCGTGTGGATTAACAGAGTTCTCATCCTCAGGGAAGGGCGACCTTGCAAACTATAAATTATCGAGCACAAAGCAGATGCAGTGTTCTAAAATTCATATATTTGAAATAATGTATATAGTTTTGTATTGTAAGAAAGGAAAAAAATTCTGTCAAGTCAAAATGCCTAGATATATGCTCCTGGCTGCAGGGCCTCACAGGGATGGTTGGCTTTCTACTCTGCCCATGACAGCTCCCCTCTCACTTCTTCCTCATCCAGTCCCAGTTCCTTTCTTCTTCTGACCCTACCTTGGGACATTGTTTCAATCGCAATACCACTACCCTTTATCACATGCCATTCTGAAAACCTTCCTAAAACAAGCATTATTACAGCACAGCAGATACGGAGAAAGCAGAACCATGCTAAGTCCGCAGCTCAATGCACTGCTGTAGGAGGAGGCGCCATAAATGAGTGACACAGATGAGGGAGGCAGGGCTGCTAGCCTCCCAGGGGCTCCCCTATAGTCCCTACCACCAGGTCTTTCCCTCTTCCCTAAAAGACACTGCTCTCCAAGGTTCTAAAGTCACAGGCATATTTTCATATGAATTTTAAACTACATGTGCCATCATATATGATTTTTGTTGAATGTAAATAGCTTTATGTTTGTGAGAATCATTCAGGTTGCTATATGAAATCAGAGTTTGTTCATTTTCGTTGCTGTATAGTATTCTGTTATACAGGCCTATCAACATTTATAAATACTGTGACTTTCAATTCGAGGGGATTATGAATAAAGTGGATGCATAATTCTTATATATGTCTTTGAAATGACTTTGTTGCACTCTTACTGACATAAATGACTAGCAAACTATGCATACTACTGTGTACAATGTGGTAAGCTGTGACATGTATCAACGAAGCCACCACAATTAAGGAAGTGGGCAAGTGCACAGCCCTTCAAAATCTTCATAAATCCTTTCAGATTTCCTTCCTTTTGTGCTCTTCACACCCCATCTCAGTCTTCAGGCAACCACTTGCCCATTTCTATCACTATATACTAACTTGGATTTTCTAAGATGTTACCAGGATGGGACCATATAGTATGTGTGTATTTTCTTTAGTCTGAATTCTATCTAGTCTTGGCATAACTGTGTTATTTGTGTGTGTGATGGGTTGATTTTTTTTTTTTCCTCCCAAGTGCTATTCCATTTTCAGGATAATAGTTTGCCATATCTACACTGATTGACATTGGATTATTTCCAGCTTAGGACTCTTAAAAACAAAGTTGCTCACATATAACTCTTTAAGAGAACCTATGCCTTCATTTTGTATTAGGCAGATACATAGGAGTGAAATGGCTAGGTCACATCATAGACACAGATTTTAATTTTAGGAAACAGTTGTTGATTTTCAAAGTGGTTGTTCTATTTTACCTTCCCCCCAGCAGTGTTTGAGAGCTCTGGTTGTTCTAGATACAAGGCTTGGTGTTGCCTTCTTAACAAGAGTGGGACTTCACTGCATTTTGCCTTATGCTTCTTAAATGACTAACAATGTTGAACAAAGCTCATTTCTTCTGATGAGCATATGGAGATATTTTTGCTGGAGATCTCATTTCCAGGAGAGTAACTCCTTGGTCATAATGAACTTGGTCATTCTAAAGGTGTGTCAGAAATGACACAGATGGAGGGATGCTGAAGGTAGGACGTGGCAGAACCTCTGAGCTCTTCTGTGGCTTAGTTGTTTGGGTCTCTGTAGCTGTATTAGTCAGGATTCTCTAAAGAAACAGAATCGGTAGAATGAATATATATACAGAGAGAGATTTATCAGCTTAGCTCACAGGGTGGAGTCCGAGTAGTCCAACAATGGCTGCACCACACTGGAGAGGCTGAGAATCCGTAGTCGCTCAGTCCACAAGGCTAGATGTCTCAGTAGTCCCAATCCGGTGCTGAAGGTCTGACAAATTCCAAAATATCAGCTAGTCTTCAGTCTACAGCAGCAAGACGAACTCATCAGCCAGAGAGAGAAGGCAAGCAGCAAGAAGCCAGGTGGTCTCCTCTGCCTTGGTCTTTTATACCAGCGGCCATCAGAAGGTAACACCCACATTTAGGGTGTGTCTTCCGGCTTTAGATGATCCAATCAAGAAGATCTCTTTCATTTCAGTTAATCCCAGATCCAATCAAGTTGACATCAGGATTAGCCATCACAGTAGCCTACACCCTAACTAAATTATGAGCTCCAGAAAAGTAATAAAAAAGCATTATAACTCTCTGTTTTCTCCCAGTGACCTCATACTAAATACTATTGAGAAGTGTATTGGCTACTTCTCCATTGCTGTGATAAAATACCCTGACAAAAGCAACTTAAGACAGAAGGGGTTACTTTGGCTTTGGATCCCAGTGGGGCAAAGTCCATCATGGTAGGGAAAGCATGACATCAGGGTCAGAAAACAGAGAGATCATATTCCTTCTGCACACAGCAGAGAGAGGAAACAGGAAATGGGGCAAGGCTATAAAGCTATAAAGCCTCAAAGCCCACCCCCAGTGATGTACTTCCTCTAGGAAGGCTCCAGCTCTAAAAGGCTCCATAACCTCCCCAAGTATTCAAACCTTGAGCCTATGAGGGGCATTTCTCATTCAAACCACCCCAGGAGGGGAGAATTAACCTGGTTTGAGGGTCTCTTCTACAGTGGGTTTCTAGACTCACATCATTTACTTCCTTGGCATCTGGCAAGGGACAGTGATATCTCTGTTATGGCTGAGCAATTGACGCCTGGGAAGATGTGCAATCTCCCAAGATCTCAGAGTTCACAGTCAAAGGAGGTGGAGCTTATAACAAGTTTGAAACTCATATTCCTGAGCTTTCTGTTACACGACCTGTCTTCCTTTGGAGACACTGCCTCTCAGATACTCAAAGAAGACACATTGGAGTGATTGGAGAGAAGTGTCTTTGAAGACTCTGCTGAAAGGCTCTTGTCACAATTCAGGGCTATTGGCCACAAGCTTGGTGTCTCTCATGGGCTCCCCTGTGCCCCCTGATCTGGGATGGTTGGAACAGAATTTCCAGGAGTTGCATCGGTGTTGTGCTTGGAAGTTCTGCTTGCCTTTGCTAAGTCCAGCTTTTCTGTACTGAAGTCCTTCTTGTCCTCTGTGGGGCAGCCCAAGCTCCTCTGACCCTGTTTGTGTTCCCTGTGGGGCCCAGCATGGTACTCCATACATGGCCAGGCACCTTTGGTTTGTTCTTGGTGAGGTATGTGCTTTCCCACTTACCCATTCACTCGAACCATCTCTGAGGAAGGCCAGCTTTGGAATCTCAGTTCTATTGTGCAGTAAATGTATGACCCTGTACCAATTGCTTATCTCTCTGATATTCTGTCCTATCATTGATAAGCTGGTGAATGTAGTGGCAGCTGGGACAGTCGTGGGCATTACATGGTGTAGCCTGGAAATTACTTATTCCTTTGAAGAGCCATGGGTGAGTTCAGGGCCACTGGCCAGCTCTGGGCATGGTTCCACTCTGTTTCTTTGTAAGTCACCCCCCCAAACATATAAACTATGCAAAATTCAGATAAAAATGTGTTATGTCGGCTTGTCTACCCATGTCAGGAGCATGAGACCCTGAAGAGAGTGAGGGCAGGTCAAACAGAGAGCGGGGAGGAGAAAAGTTAGTGCAATAAAATCGGTGTAGTCCCAGCTAGATAAATGAACTGCCAGAGTCTGGGAAGAACTTGGGGATGTGGGCCTGGGAAAGTGGTGCAGTTCTGGCAGCATCTGGTGAGCAGATTGAAAGGGAACCGGGTTCAAATCCAGAAGGGCAGAGATGGGTGTGGCAAAGAGTCCTGTGCAATAATGTGACCCATCTCAGAGAAGCTGGCAGGAACCCAGGGGAGAGTGGAGCCAAACCCCATAGACTTAAGGGGGCTAGCTATGCTCGCATGCGTTATAAAATGGATCATGAAATATGTAATTAGAAGGACGCAGGCTACGAAGACACAGACGGAATCAAAGGGAAAAAACCCTAGGGCCACAGCTATGTTGTAAATGTGGGGAAATAGCTCAGATGCTAAAAAAAAAAATGGAGTCCACCTCCATGTGGATTTGAAAATTTAAAGATTATAGAGAGCCTGGAAATAATCTTACAAACAAGAGAGGAACCCAGAGAGGGGGCGTGGCCACTTTGCCTGATAAAAGATTTGCCCAAGGCAGGGAGAGGAAGCTGAAAAGGCAGATTCAGTTGCAATCTCAGAGCTTGAGCAAGAATAAAAAATCCGGACTTTTTAACTAGTGTAAGGTCCAAGGACTCAGGAAAAAAGACAGATGGTAGTGAAAAAAGAAACATCCTAAAAATAAAAGTAGTTAAAGCTGTCCCTCACATTCAACCTTTGATACAAAAAAAGAACAAAGCTAATAGTACTGTAACTAGGAAATGCTCCACACTGAAGCTGTTAAAAACAGGAAACACTTACAAACAAGGGATCAGAGAGCCCTTCACCACGTGGCTCATGAGGGTATAGGACATGGGAGCAAATAACGTCAGGCTAAGTTCTTCAGAAGTTTCACAGCTGAGTTATATAACCATCCATCCTTGCGACATAGGCTGTTCCACCTAGGCCAGTGTGGGGGGGGGGGAGCAGTCCCTTAATGGGATGGCTGGTGGAAGGCATTAAGAAACAAGGTCATTACCAAGGGAAACTCCCATAACTAACAGCTGCTGGAGGACTATAAAGGAGGGGCAGGCATTCCTGAGAGAACTAGGTATGAGAAAAGCAATATATGATGCCCAGTTCACTGGACCAGATAAGACTGTGTTCACTAGAGATATAAAGGAAAGCTTAATTCAACTGGGGCCTTGAGAATGGTATAGAGCTTTATTGGTTTTGCTAAGCCCTTTAATAGGACAGGATGTTTATAAAGTGAGAGAGGCTTTAGCTGATCTAAGTGACTCTGACCAGCATGTAAAACGTGTCTGTAGAATAAAAGAACACTCTACAAGAGATATAAAAAAGACCAGACAGAAGAAATGGTCCATTTGGATTACTCAAAGACAAATGTGGCAGATTTATGTTGAGCCCAAATTCCCAGAGAAAAAAATTGATAGAAAACCAAATTCAGTACTAAGGAGTTTCTGGAACCACCAAAGATTGCATAAGGTGCATTTCTCTCCTGGTAATGGCTATGCTAGGGGTGGAGGCAGTTTTTCCCACCAGGGCCTGCCCCAGCAGCCAGGTATATAGTCAATGGAGAGACACCGGATATGGCTACAGTCAGGAGGCAGACCCAGGGCCTGCCTGACTCAGGGAACCAACAGCAGGGACAAGAGAAACCCCCTGCCTCCTTAGCCCAGTGCAGGGTCAGGCAACTGGAACCAATACCTGTAAGTGTATCAAGAATAAAAGAGTACAAAGAGACTCCATGTAAAATCCCCCAAGTGCAAAATGACTCTAAAGGGATAACTAAAGATAGCAAAGAACTAACCAAATTAATGCCTCTTGCTTATGCTATGGGAACCTAACAATGATCTATGGAGAAAACAGTTAATACAAATGGATAAAACCTTTCCATGTTGTGTTAGACCTTGTCTATGATTGATTTAATATATGATGTTAAGCTTTGAGTGTTTTAAGGATATAAAACCCATTTGAAAGATACCTGAAGAAACAAAGGCCAGCTATAGCTGTAAAATTCTTGGGAGTTTTATGGTTGGGTAAGATAAAACACAGGCTCCCAAACTATACAACTGTTAAGAAAATCTACAGTACCAGGGGTGGGTTGCCCCCCTATGAGCTGTTGGTCAGAGAGAGATCCTAGAGGTCCTCAAATTCACCAAGGCTATTGCCACTAATGTCAGTTGTACACTAAAAAGGTCAGTAAGGCCATGTTGCTGAAGATGCTGCATGATGTGAGCATGGGAGGAGAAGAGATGGAGCTGAGACTAAGCCAAAAATTCCATGCCACTGGATGGATGGC
Source organism: Nannospalax galili (assembly GCF_000622305.1). Classification (NCBI taxonomy): domain Eukaryota; kingdom Metazoa; phylum Chordata; class Mammalia; order Rodentia; family Spalacidae; genus Nannospalax; species Nannospalax galili. The sequence continues at coordinate 2,517,268 of NW_008351176.1, forward strand.
TTTCATAGTGCCAGAAGGCACTATGAAGGCCATACATCCAGTGACATGGAGTTTTAAGCTTAGTCTTGGCTCTGTCTCGTGCTACACACTATGGACATGCCAAGCAATGCCTGCTAATGCAATAAGGCTCAACTAACATACGTACAACTGGCAAATTTCTAATTGGATAAGGCCTGCCCTAGGGGTGGAACACACATCTAGTACTGTAGACCAGGCCAACCCCCTGTG
>NW_008351176.1:2517559-2576776 GCF_000622305.1 Nannospalax galili
CAGGCCCCAGAAGGGAAGCAGTTGCGAGTATACTGTTTAATGAATATAGTACACCTACTGGGATATCTTCTAGGCATTTGCATTTACATTCATGTTTGTTTAGATGTGTCTGCTTCCTTCCATTTGTCTTTATAGTAGAAAAAAACACCACTGAGATAGATCAGTGGCTATGTCTTGAAGATGAATGATGCAGAGGCCCAAGAAGTCATTATCTTGCCATGATACAAGAAAGATCACCTTTCATCTGTCACCCCCTCCAAGGCTCAGGGACCCTTGGGAAAGATTTGCAAAAAGATTGTAAGAGCTGGAGGAAAGGGGTGGAGTGTAGCCCAGAAATGACTTATTCCTCCTAAGAGCTGTGGGTGAGTGCAGGGCACCCTGGGAAGAAGGGTGGAGCCTAGCATGGTGGGAGATTGGAACAAAGAAGGAGGAGTGGGTGCCATCTTGGAAGCAGGGAATAGAAGTGGCAAGCCAGACTGCTGTGGACCCCGTGGAGCACTGGGGACCTTGCAAGGACCCTGTAGACCCCATATGGAACTCTGAGGGGTGAGCAGGCATGTGTGGATGCAAGATGAAGCAGACCATGGGTGAAAGTGATCCGGAACAGTGGGCCACTGTGAGGCACTGGACACAGGGTGTCTGTTTCTTTGTAAGTCATTTTCCCAAGCAGAAAAATTCAGATAAAAATATGTTATGTCAGCTTGTCTACCCACATCAGGAACATGAGACCCTGAAGAGCATGAGGGTGCATCAAACAGAGAGCAGGGAGGAGAAAAGTTAGTGGGACATGTGGTGATTGCCTAATGAGGTTAACTGTTATGTTTTCTTGCCATTTGTATTAATTTTTGTGTTGCTATGATTAAAAAAAACCCTACGATAAAGGCAACTTATAGAATAATTTATTGGAGTTTACAGTTCCAGAGGGATAAGAATCCATCATGGTAAGGAGGCATGGCAGTTAGGGGCAGGCATTGTAGGAGGAAGTAGGAAGCTGAGACCTCACATCTCCAACCATAGACATGAAGCAGAGGGAACAATCTGGAAGACCAGGCTATGAACTTCAAAGCCTGCCCCCAGTGACATTTCCCCCTCAGGAGTCCATGATCTCCCAAACAGCATTGCCATCTAATATTGAAATACTTCAGCAATGGAAGGCAGTCCTCATTCAAACCATTACACTGTTGTTACATTAGATGGTTTACCCTCAAACGTACCCATCTGCTTCAGAGATGACAAAAAGTGCCTAATTCCAGGAAAGTAAGAGGCAGTGATGGAAACTGGAAGTCCTCCTCCCCACCACATACAAGCACTTCTGAGCTCATAGCTATTGTCTATGATACCACACAAGGGAGATAATTCAGACTCTGAAGCCTCAAGGTAACTGTCCTGTCAGCTGGTAGTACTGTGATTGGAGGCAAGTCTCCCTGTCCTGTCTAAGCCTCGGTTTTCTTCTGTAATGGGTAGATGGACACTATATCAATTTGATTTTGTGATTGAGTAGGAAAATAAATTCAAAGTATCACTAGAGTGCCCAGCCCACTGCAGTCTCAATAAAGGTTTGTTTGGACATACCTTCTTGTTCGTTCATATTCTACAGAATCAGATTTGCATGGATGGGGCTAGCTTAGCTAGTAATCACTCAAAAATACTGGATGGAGAGATTATGGGTGGACAGATGAAAACAGACTAAAAGTGTTATTAGAAAGATATGGTCTGTGAGGGGTAAGGCAGGACATGAAATCTCTGCTTTCCATCTAAATGGAGTCTTCTCCCTTGGGCCTAAATGCAACACTCATTATAAACCATCACAACTTTTTTTTGTCTTTTTGAGACAGGGTCCCCTGTAGCCCCAGCTGTCCTGGAACTCACTATGTAGACCAGACTGGCCTTGAACTCACAGAGATCCATCTGCCCCTGCCTCCCCAGTGCTGGGATTAAAGGTGTGTGCCACCATGCCTAGCCATCACAACTTTTACAACCGTGGGTGTGTGTTTGAAAATATCACTGGCTCCTTTTTTAGGCCTTTTGCAGGGAGAACAGAGGTTCTGGGTAGTGCCAAAGGCCTGAGCTGGTGTATGGGTCAAGCTTTAGTGTGCTCTGGGCCACCCTAGTATAGTGAGACCAGCAAGAACTCAGGGAAGAGCCTTTGGTTTCTCTGATTCCTAGCTATTGCATTTTAACAAGATGCTCAAACCTGCCTGGAAGTCCGTTTTATGGATTGTTTCTGTGTTCTTAGATTGTACTAGCAAAATAACATAGACCAGGTGGGAAAACAACAGATCTTTTTACCACAGTTGTAAAGGCTCAAAGTCCAGATCCAGTTGTCAGTGATTCAATCCCTAGTGCAATCTCTCTTCCTGCTCACAGACAGCCACCTTCACCATATTCTCATGTGGTAGCGAGGGAGAGAAAGGTCTCTCTCTGCTCTTTTATAAAAGGGCATACAATTATGAATGTAAAATGAGGACTTTAATGCACGTAGAAGGGGAAAGGGAGAGTAAAGATGAGGGAAGGTGATAGAGGGGCGAATGCCACAAGACTAGTTTGTATGAAAGTCATAATAAAACCTACTGCTCTATACAACTAATATATGCTCATAAAAGAAAGAGTAGCCAGGCCTACTGGCACAGATCTTTAATCTCAGATATTCAGGAAGTTGAGATGAGGATCACAAGTTCCTGGCTTATTTTGGCTATAGAACAAGTTCAAGGCCAACCTAGGTGACTTAGCAATATCCTGTATTAAAAAATATTTTGAAAAAAGAATGAAAAAATATTTTGAAAAAGGTTTGGGGTGTAGAAAGATAGCTCAGCAGTTAAGAGCACTAGCTATTCTTGCAGAGGACCCAGGTTCAATTTCTGGCTCTCATATGGTGGCTAACAAATGTCTGTGACTCCAGTTCCAGGGGATCTGACATGCTCTTTTGGTCTCTGAAGGCATTGCACCCATGTGATACACTTATACATGCAGGTAAACCACCCAAACACACAAAATAAGAATGAATGGATGAATGAATATATATATAAAGTTTGGTGGGCTGGAGGGATGGCTTAGTCAGCAAAGTGCTTGCCATGTAGGCACAAGGATCAGAGTTGCATCTCTAGCATCCATGTGAAAGCCAGATATGTGTATCTGTAACCCCAGCATTGAGGACCAAGAGATAAGCAGATCCCTGGAGCTTGTTGACCAACCAGCCTAGCTAAATCTGTAAGCTTTAGGTTTGGTAAGAGATCTGGGCTCAAAAAGAAAAGTGGAAAGCCTGAGGGATGATTCACCGAGTAGGAGTGCTTGCTCTGTAAGCACGAGGACCTGAAGTTTAACCCCCAGCACCTGCATGAGAAAGCCACCCATGGCCACACCCCTGTAACCTCAGCATTCAGGAGTGTAGTCAGATCACAGGAGCTCCAGCTAGCACACCCAAAACAGCAGAGACCCTGTCTCAAGGGAATAAGGTACAGAGCAATAGAAGAATACACCTGATGTCCTTTTCTGTCCTGTGTAGACATACATACCCACATGCACAATACTCACATATCCCCCCCCCACACACATAGAAAAATAGAATGGACAGAAACAGAAGAAAATACTCAAAATCAATTTCTGGCCTCCACATGCACACACACACACATGCACATAAACCCATATGCATATGTGCATGCACACACATGTAAAAACTAGGAGTTGGTTATGAAGCTCATTGGTAGAAGGCTTGCCTAGCAAGTACAAGGCTCTAGATTTCATCCCAGTGCTGCAAAAAATAAGCAGATAATCAGACAAGAAACAATACATACAATAAAAGGGCACAGTCCTATTAGATTAACCTTTTTATATTATCTAACCTCAGCTACCCCCAGAAGACCCCAGTCTGCTGATATACTCACTTTGGGTCTAGGGTTTCAACATATGAATTTAAGGTGGTGGGGGATAGAATTTGGCCCATAGTCAAAATGAGAAGGAATGAGATTATTGACACACATATGCTTCATAAACTATGTGCAAAATTCCTGGGGTGGGAGCTGGAAGGCCAGAGTTGAGTGAGAGATGGGAGATCTAGAAAGACTCCATCTGAGAGAAAACTGCTGTGTGCGGGATAAGGGCACTGCAGTGAGAGAGGAGGGAGGTAATTTCCCTTCAGGGAGATTTCATGAATTTGCTGAAGATTTATGCTGATCTCCAGGAACCTGTGGGAGCGTTTTTGTCTGCTTCAAAGTTCCTTCCCACATTTTTGTGTCTAGAGACAGCTCCTTGGTGAAGAGCTGCTGGTGGGCAGGTGTTCAGAGATGAGTATGGATATGAGAGTGCGGATGGACTCGCGTTATTAAGGGAGGAAAAGCCATAGCTGGAAGCCGAACCCTGTGAAGCAAGGTTGCTTCAGCTATAACACCTCCACACACTAGGCAGACATTCCCGAGTCAGCCACAGCAACTACTGGAGCTCCTAGATTAACATAAGTTCAGTAGATTTGCTTGCCGAAAAGCATCATCTCTCCAAGAATCATCTATGGGGAGCTACAAGGAAGGAGAGGGAATTCTCTCTGATTTGGAGCACAAAGTCTCAGATCCTGTAATGAGCAGGGCCAGGATCCACTATTGCATCCCCCCCAATAGAGTGAGACATGGGGTACGCTCACACTTAAATAAAATAGGTGTGACGCCAGGGATCCAGGGATGTGGCTGAATCTGGCATCTGTGGCCCACACTCTGGACATTGGTCCATTTTTTTCAGGCTGTTGAAACTCATCTTGGATCCCCATTTTTCTCATCAAAGTGGAGCATAGTAACAATATCTGCCTCCCTGGGCTGTTTGTAAATTGAAGTTCTAATGGGTGTAAAGGATGTATGCAGGGAAAGGTAGCTATTGTTAGTTCCATTTTAAAGGCCAAGACATGATACTAGGAGACACACGTCATCTGCATCTCCTTTCAGGAATCCCAATCTACTAGTTATAGATGTCAGAGCCACCGTAGTGAGTGGGAAATCAAAACCTCTGCTGGGCAGTGTAGGAGAGAGATGATAACGGTATACACAAATATGTCAATCAGACAGTGGTAGGTAGGTGAATGACAGCCCCTGGACCCAAACTCTTGATGTCAGTCTTTGAATCCCATACTTTTTTGCATTACCGCTTTTTAAATGGAACTCAGCCATGAATTCTGTGCTGAATGAGCTTGCAATATATGAAGAAGGAATGTCTTAACTGCAGTCTGCACAGACAGTCCTGAGGGTCTCAAGAGAGTGTGAGTTAGAGCTTAGATTGGTCCAGGGAAGGAAAGCTAAATTCTGACTGTCAGAAAGAGGGAAGAGTCCCATGCACCCAGTGTGTGTGTGTGTGTGTGTGTGTGCGCGCGTGTGTGATGAACATGGGCATAGAAGGGTGCATAGTCACAGTTCTGTGCGTGAGGGTACAGGAATCCTTGGATACACTGTGCCCGCCCCTTCCCCACAGTACTAGGGTCACAAGCACATAAAGCCATGTCCAGCTTTTTAAGGTGGGAGCTAGGGATCCGAACTCATGTCCTCATGCTTGCATAGCAAACACTTTTACCCCCAAGTCATCTCCCCAGCCCTGAGACCAGTGAATTTTAATGACTGCGCAAGCAGACAGTGCTCCAAAGAACAATCCAAGGGAATCTTGGAACTGTAGAGGTATTTGTAGTGGGGTTTGGGTGAGGGGTAGGCTTTGCTAATTCCCACTTTTCCTAGAAGTACCTGCTTGCTGGTAGGGTGGGAGGAGGCAGGAAGTGAGGTGAGCAGAATCTGAAGTTGCCACGTTGATTTCCGGGTCTCTAAGTTTTCTTATTTCTGCCTTATTTCTAGTGCCAGGTATTGTTAATATTTTCAGAATTTTCATTAATATTTCATTGGAGTGCTTTCGTTTTCTCCTTAAACACATATTTAGAGTGGGTTCCCACATCCCTGGATAATTTTATTAAATCTAAAGGCCAATTTCTTTTTACAACTTTCTACTGCTTTGATTTTATGAGGAAAATCAATAGGAAGAAAGAGTTTGCTGAAATACAAAGTTGCTTTATAGCAAAGTGTCCGGGACTTCATCTATTCATTCTTAAATGGGAGAATCACTACAGCTGTAAAAATAATCACCTCTTGTATGCATATAATAAATGTGTGTCTGTTTAAATCAGAAGAGAAGAGCATCAGCCGATGCCTTTCCAAAGGCAGTACTTTGAGATCCTGTGTCCCCTCAGGTGCTGTCAGATTTCAACTCCAAGACTGAGCTTTCCTAGCAGGGCAGGACTCCCAACTCAGCCACCCGCTCCCATTACAACCCACAATCCCTCTGCAGCCTCAGTTTCCTCACCTGCCCAACAAGTGGGACAGGCTTAGCTGATCTCGCAGGTTGCCTCCACCTCCTGCATTTAGAGTGTTGATACACGGGAGACGAATTTAGCTAGAGGCTTGAGGAAGAGACAGGATAAAAAGAACATTTCTGTTTAGCTCAAAACAGCACAATGAGCAACATTGAGATTAATTAAAAGAACCACTTTTATTGAGTTAGGAGTGAGTGGAAAAAAATGAAATGATTGTTTTTGGAAACCTTTCCAGCTTAAGATAAAAACAAACCAAGATAACGGCGAGTCCCAGCGCTCCTGCAGCCGCTGCGGGGATGAAGCTCTGGGGCTGGGCAGGCTGCTTCTCCCTCTTCATTTTCTGGACAGCATGGCTCATCTATGCAGGCTACTCCTGTCTGCTGCTTCCAAAACTGCTGGCCTTTCCCAGAAGCTAAATGAACTTCATGCATGGCTAGTGGCTGCACTTTTGATTTAGCTCGGGGCTCCTGATTCTCATTAAGCCTTAGGGGGCAGGTGTGCTGGAATCCTGGGTGTGCTGGAGTCCAGGGTGAAGGTGGCCGAGACAGGAGATCCACCTTGCACAACCTCTGCAAAAAACACCAGCAAACTACTGCTGCGAGCCTTCACATCCATGGCAACCCACTCAGTAAACAAGTGCCCCTTGCAAAGCCCTGTCTGTGTCCTGAGCCCTCCACTGTTAACCTCTGCAGAAGCCATCTCTGACCCTGGGAGAGCAAGCCACCATGCTCATTTACGGATGAAGAAACTGAAGCTGGCAGCTTATGAAGCATCTTAGAGCTGCACAGTGACGTGGTCCTTAGAAGGACAGCTTTGGCAGCCCTCTGGTTTGTATACTCTAAAGCTCTTTGGCCGTGTAGTCTCAGTTGCTCTGTGGAGCAGAGCATTTTAATGACACATGAAGGCAGGGTTTGTGTGTTTGTGTGTGTGTGTGTGTGTGTGTGTGTGGTGTATGTATGCATGTATGTGTATGTGCCTGTGTGTGGTGTATGCATGTTGTTTCTGTGGGTATGTACGCATGTGCACATGTGTGCCCATGCCTATGGAGGCTGGAGGTTAACATCCACTGTTTTCCTCGATTTCCCTCCACCTTATATTTCAAGACAGGGTCTCTCACTGAACCTGGAGCGCATCCATTCTGCTAGGCTGGCTGGTTAATGAGCTCCAGGGATCTTCCTGTCTACAGGCACCAGATGCAGTGTCACGTGGGGACATAGCCATGCATCTGGCTTTTTAAATTTTTTTAATTTTTATTATTTTTTATGTATATGAGTGTATTGCTTGCATGTGTGTAAGTGCACATGTATGGTGCAATGCCCACTGAGGTCAGAAGAAGGCATCAGATCCCCTGGAACTGGAGTTACAGATGGTTGTTAGCTACCATGTGGATGCTAGGAATTGAACCTAGGTCCTCTGCAAGACCAGTCAGTGCTCTTAGCCTGCTGAGCCATCTTTCCAGCCCTGTACTTGTCTTTTTATGTGCGTGCTAAGGATATGAACTTAGGCCCTTACGCTTGTGTAGTACAATGATCCATCTCCCCAGGTTGAGGGCAGAATTTTTATCTCCATGTTATTGATAAGAAAACCAGGACTCAGAGAGGGCAAGCAATTCACCAAGGACTAGATGGTGAGCAAGTGAGATTTATCATTGAAATCTGACTCCCTCCTGCCACATTGGCTTCATCCTGGTTTTCAATTAATGGTGGGAAATAATACTGGGAAGGAAAGGCAAGAAGTTAGGACTGGAGGGAACAGGGAACGCTAGAAGCCACCCAAACCAGAAGTCAGTTATCCTTGGTCCTAGGTGAGAGTGACTCAGTGGGTCAGGGCATTTCACCTCTGAACATTCACACATCTTTAGGCATCTGCATTCAAGGGCCTCAGTCAGGGTGACAAGGCTGTGCTGGGGACAGTGTCATCCGAGATGGAGTTTGTGACCCCTTGATCCACAGGCTCTCTCTAGTCCAGTCTCAGACAGAGCAAATGTTCCATATGTGCTGGTGGAATCTGTTGGATCCTTAAGTTCCTGCAATGTATGTAGGGGCTGGGAAGATGGGTTAGTGGGCAAACCTAAGAGTGCTTGCTGCACAAACATGAGGCTCTGACTTCCAAGCCCCAGCATCTATATAAAAAGATGAGCATGGCCTTGTGCTCAGCTGTAACCTTAGTGTTGGGAGTGAGGGGCTGAGGCAGGAGGATGGCTTGTGTCTGCTAGCTGCTAGCCTAGCTCCAGGTTCAGTGATAGACCCTGTCTCAAGAGAATGAGGTAGAGCATGATAGATCAGAACACTCAATGTCTTCCTCTGGCCTCCAGGAGCATGCACCTGCACACACACAACACACACACACACACACACACACACACGCACACACGTGCGCACGCACACACACACACACACACACACACACACACACATTCTGTGATGCTACAGAGTCCCTGAGAGTGTTCCCATGGAAGCAACAGAGTTCAGAAATCATCTGCTCAGCAGCTTTCTTACCTTCTAGAGGAAGACTTGGAGGTCCATAGGATCAGGACACTGGCTTCAGATACTCAGAGCAGAGCAGGGCCTAGGAGCTAGAGCTGCATCTTTGCTAAGTGTAGGAGGACCTTTTTCAGAGCCCTGTGGCTTCCTCTACGTGACTGCAGAGTTTACTGAAGTGAGAACAAAGTGCTGCCCACTGGAGGCCCGAGGGACAACATGGTGGCTAGCTTGCCACTCAGCCAGCAAAGTCAACCACTCAGGTGCCTGATGAAAGAGCTTTTCCTGTGTAGGTTAAACACTCCGATTCTCCCAGGCCTCATTTGCACTGTGTACCTGTCAGCAGACCCTCAGACAGAACCCAGGCAAGCTGTTGTTTCTATTCAGGTGTGATTAATTTACAACCACGGAAGACTGGGATAGTGACTCGCACAAGATGGAAGGGTGTCCAGGGGTCCTGGGAGCCTCAGGTCCACACTGCACAAACGAAGGACCTGACCAGGCTTCCAGCAGGGACATGGGGTCTGTATATGCCCAGCTTACTAGGCAACAGACAGTAGAGGCCCAGAGCAGCATTCTGGGAAGTAAAGAGTGTCTACCTCCACTGCAGCCATCTCTCTTCTGTCAGATTCCTAATGAAGTTTTAGTGCCAGGAGGGAGGCAAATGGAAAGCAAACAGCCCAAAGTCACTGAGTTACTGATGGTACCTAGGCTGCAGGAGCCTGTGCTTCCCAAGAGGAAGAGAGGGAAGGGAAACCACCAGGCCCTTTTAACTAGGAGTGGGGCGTGAGGGGATATTCTCTAGAATCCATCTGTGCATGCACTGGAGATCAGGAATTAACCCTGTCTGCTTCATTAGTTGCTAAGTAGTGCTGAGATTAACAGCCAAGGCTGGGAACAGGAAGGGCTAGAGAATGTTTGTGTAAGCAAAGCCTCTGTAGGTGCCTCCTAGGGAAGCCACACACACAGTCGCAGGTGCTGGCCAGTCCAGGCTTACTGGATTACCAGCCTCTTGATGTTTCACTCTTTGTACAGCCTACAGGCCCAGGAGCCCCTTCTGAAGCCCTCTTAGCTTAAAAGTGAAGCAGAACTGGGTTCCAATCATACCTCCATAAAGTAGGTTTACCTATATGTAGTATTTATTTGTGGAATGCAGATTAACACTTGCCTTTAGTGGAGGTTGAATGAGATAGCGTCTTTGTATTACAGGGGTAAAATGTAGCTTGTTAAATGATTTGTTATTGCCTTGTGTATTTCCTGGTGTCACCTGCCCATGTTTAACTGCTAAAGAGCCTTTCTATGTCTTAACTGCTAAACAGTCTTTCCCAGTTCACATGCTGCTCTACCAAAGTACCAGAGACTAGATAATTTATAATCAACAGAGCTATATATTCTCAGTTCTGAGATCTGAAGCATGGAAAGTCCAAGGTCAAAGCCCCAGCAGGCTCCATCATCTAGCTGAGGGCCACTCTGATTCTGAGTTGCCACCTTCAGGGGCCACATCCTGGTGAGGAGTTGAGTGCTGGGTTCTCAGGGTGGAAGGCAGGACAAGTGAGTTAAATGTGCCCTGTAGAGCTTGTTTTATAAGAGCCTTAACCCAGTCCCCTGAGGGGAGCCCACATGGCCCAATCCTTGTCAAGGCCACAACTCTTAGACTATAGTGCTGACACTACCTGGATTTTAGAGGAGGAACATGCAAACCGCAGGGCCTGCCAGCTCTGGATAAACTTTTATAACAGCATTACTGTCTTGGCTGAAGTTGAACAGAATGCTGAGAACATCAAGCAAAGAAGAAATAATCATCCCAAAGGGACTTAAGGCTAGGCACAGTAGAGGTAGGGAGGCGTCGTAGCTATCATGCCCCCGGGAAGTGGTTTTCAATCCTGGCTGCACATTAAAGCCAACTGGAGTGCTTTCAAAAATGCTAACATCTGTTCCCATGTCAGATCCATTGAGGTGGAATTTCTGACACTGGGCATCAACATTTTTATGATGTCCCCAAATGACCTAATACTATGAAGCTCTTTTAATGTGTTGCAGACTCAACTCTAGTGCTACTTGGGAAAACCTTAGGGTTCTGAGCTGGGCTTAGAGGAAAGGCAAGAAAGAGGTCAGGAAGGGCAGGACTTCCAGGCAGCACCAGGTTTCTTCCTTACATGGACCCGAGGTTAGTGGCGCCAGGAAGACCTGCCCTGGTCCCTGGCAAGACTCAGCTCAGACCTTGGGACAGTGGGTTTAGAACCTGCCCTGGGAAAGAGCTATCAAGAATTAGGCAAAGTGTGGGACCTGATATGGCTGGGTAGGAGTCAAGGCCACACCCAGGCCAGATGGTTGTGGGTGCAGATCCAAGACAGAGGCCATGTAGACTAGGTAGACATTTCTAGAAAGGTTGAAGTCTGGTACTCACATGAGGGTGCAGGGCCAGAGGTGATGGGAGAAGGGGAGGGTGGTTCATAGCAGCAGTAGTGTTGATGCTGGTGGGAGATATGGGGGACTTAACGTGGGGGAAGATGATGGAGACCATATCCAGTGGTGGTAACTTTATGATGGGATGGCAGTATCGGCAGTACTAGCACTGGTCATGATGCTATCCATTTTCTGCTCCCAGTAAGCAAGTGTTCTCGACCTTCTTGAATGAAGTCACATACCCCGATTCCTTCTATTCACGTAGATTTGAAGTCTGAGTGACCTCACTGTATCCTCTGCCAAAGGTCCCCCAGCGCTGCTGGGGTACCTGGGGAGACATCCCTTTCCTTCAGGCTGTTGACTGTACTCACTCTTAAAGTTGTAAAATGGATTCCCATTTCCTGGTGGCTGTCAGCTGGGGGCCAGTCTTTGTTCTAGAGGTTTCTGATACCAGTGCCTCTGTATGTTTTCCTATATTGCCCCCTCTCACAATAGCAGGCTGAGTCCTGTGGCTCTATATCTCTAACCTACTCCCTTCCTGAAGAAAGTTCTCTGTAAGAACCCACTAAACCAGACCACCTGGAGGAGGGCTAGAACCAGAACCACACCTGCGAGATCCCTTTCTGTGGGACGTGTGTGTGCAGTTCGGAGGGATTAAGGAATGGGATCTTTGATGGGCAGATAGATATTCTGTAGCCATGATGGGGAAGGCAGGTTTGATGGTGGCACAAGAGGTCCTCTTCTTTTTGACATAGGTGTCCTTGGCTAGCTGCCAGATCAATTTCCTGGACAGTGGGTAGCAGAGTGTGACAGACTTCAGGGCGTAGCTGTGGAGGACCAGCTGGCTAGTGAGAACTGAGCTTTAGGTAGACACTGCAGGTAGACACTGCCATCCACACTGCAGGAAGAAATGTGGAAAAGAGTCGGGCTTGTGACCTTCACCTGTCCTTCTGCCCTTCACCCTGACTCTCTAAGGTTGTGTGTTACCTGTTGATCTCTGCACACCTGCCCTCCTTCCCCTCAAACTGTTACGTGAGCTCCTGAGGACAGTGCTTGCTCTCCCCTGTCCTTCTCCCTGTCTTTCAGGGAGAAGACATTGGGGAGGTTTTATAGTAGTGTGCAGCTCTCACTTTACATGTAAGGAAAGTGAGGCACAGGTAAGTTGCATGACTTTGCTAAGCGCACACTGAGCCAGTGAGCTGCAAAGCTAAGTTGTGAACCCACTCTGTTTCGCACTACTGGTCTTCATCACTGTTGCTCAACAGAGCCCAGTTCACCAATGACTGACAGAGAACTGGGGGTGCGGAGGGCACTTGCTGCCTCCCCGTGTCACTGGCTTCTCTGGTCTGGGCTCTGAGGCTGAGTGAGAGGTGGGTGGCTGCCTACAGGCTGACTGTTCCTCGTAAAGGAGGCTGCCACTGTATTGCTTGGCTTCAATCAGTTTCAGGAAGGTTTTCTTGAGATTGAATACATGAAGCAAACATGTTTGGCTACAGGTCCTGGGAGAAAGGTGGAAATGAAGTGTGTGTGTGTGTGTGTGTGTGTGTGTGTGTGTGTGTGTGTCTCCCTGGCAGCTGCTACTGCCACTCCAAGGCTGGCTGCAATTCACCACCAAGGGCATCACTTCTCAAGCTCTGGCCACCCCTCCCCTCACTGCAGACCCCAGCTCCCACACCACCTTCAGAGGACACAGCCCCAGCATGGTGCAGCCAAAACCCCCAACATTTTCTCTAGTGAGGTGGCTCAAATTTGTCTTAATTGTTTTGAGGGTCTAGAACCCTATTTCTAAAGACAACCCCTTTGTGATAGGCAACCAAGACCATTGACTCCCAAAGCTTAAGTGGAAGCTGTAGAGGTGGGAACTGTATCTTAATAAAGCTGGCCTTTATTATTTTGTTTTTACATCCCAACACAGGATGTTTGGTTTGGATCAGAAGATGTTCACATCGATCCCATCCCACTCAGGGTATTGAATCTTTTATTACTAAGGAAACTCAGACCTTCAGTTGGGAGGTGGGTTGCTCAAGGTCACAGGGTCACACATAGGAAGATCCTGGATGGGATGTTTGTTCTTAGATCAGGCCACTTCCCTGAAAAGGAGGGAGAGGGACAAGTGGCCATTTGGATCTGAAGAATACGGAAGAAACAACAGATGGGGGAGAAGAGATGAGCGGTGAGGGTTGGAGGAAAAAGGGGAGGGAAGGGACAGAAAGGGGAAGGGAGTGGGGAGGGGAGGGAGTGGGGAGGGGAGGGAGTGGGAAAGGGAGGGAGTGGGAAGGGGAGGGAGTAGGAAGGGGAGGGAGTGGGAGGAAAGTGTGAAGGAGAGGAAAGAGGGGAGGGGAAGAGGGGAACAGAAGAGTGGGGAGACCAGAGGGAAGAGGAGACAAGGAAGGGGAGGAAAGCAAAGGAGAGTGAACTGGGGAGTCCATGGCATTGGAGATTTCTCAAGGGAACTCCACAGATGGAGGAGTGGCAGGAAGGATTCTGCACCAGAGCGGCAATGCTGAGTTCCAGAAAAGCCACACCCCCTTAACCTCCCAATGCAGAGCCCAGATCAGTTACTCCTGATCTTGAACCCAGGGCTGGGACCCACAAACCTGGCTCAACTGACACTGATGATGATGATGATGATGTCTGACGGTCTGGATGGTTAAAACAGTTACGACAACAATGCTACAGGAGGGAATGAAACCAGCCAGCCAGCCGGCACACATAACTGACAGGTCAACAGTGTCCCGTGGCTCAGAGATCACTGGATTGAGAAAACAGGGCCGGTGTGCTGATTAAAAGGATGACTACAGTTATGCTGCTAACAGCAGAGTGGTTGATTAAATGTGGCCACAGATTCTTTGCTTTGGGGCTGTTCGGGACCAAACATGGCAGCAGGAACACAATCTGGCATCTAGGCCCCAAGCATCCTCATCCTCACAGCTTTTGTCTCATCTTCCTGGAGCCTGGGACTGGTCCAGGCAGACTAAAGAGCATGAACAGAGAGAACCTGGCTGGCCCAGCTAAAGCCAGGCCCCAGCAACTGCAGCTGGAGGCAACTTGTGAGCACTCCAGGTTGGAACTGCCCAGCTGGTCCAGAGGATCACAGCACATCGTAACACCCTGGTTGTTTAAAGCCACTGTGCTTTGAGACAGTTCATGAGATGGCCGTAAATAATCAGAGATGCATTTTAGATTCTCCTTCATTTGTGATTGAACTAGAGTGTTACACTTCATGATATATATCTTAGGTTCTATAAATTTAGGAAAGCACTTAGAATTTTTTATCTCTTTGTGTCTATCCTATTTATATGAAAATAATGTGCTGAATTGGTATAGACATTCAAACACTGCCAGAAGGCAGAACACAAAGTTAAGAGGGCTGAGGTCATCGCTCAGTCTGTACAGGGCTTGCCTTGCAAGCATGAGGACCTAAGTTCAATCCCCCAGAGCCCATGTTTACAAAAAAAAAAAAAAAAAAAAAAAAAAAGAGTCCAGGCATGGTGGCATACTTCAATTGCAGTGCTGAGAAGACTGAGGCAGGCCTATCCCTCTTTCACTGGTCAATCAGTCTAGGCTCCTTAGTCAGCTCCAGGCCATTTGAAAGATCCTGTCTCTCCAATAAATAAATAAATAAATAAATAAATAAATAAATAAATAAATTCAAAGACACCCAGTGCCTAAGGAATGATACTTGAGTTGTCCTCTGACCTAGACATGTAGGTACACATATATGCATGCCTGTACACACATGCACATGCATGTACACACAGTATTATCTTCTGCTTGTACTTCCAGTCCATTTTCTCTAGGTAAGTGCTGTGTGGGTTTCTCTTGGATCTTTTTAGCAAGGATGGACTATAATCACCCTTACTTATCTATAGCTATACCAAGATCTTGCTTATATTCATAGCAACTTTATTATGTGCACTGTTTTACACTCTGCCTCATTAAAGATTATCTCATATGCATTAGTATCATGATGGATACATGATGGGCTATTGCCATTGTCTCTCATCTTGGATATTCATCTCAGCATATCCTGGTGTCCCTTGCCTTAAAAACCCATGGATGTTGCTGACATTTCCTGAATGAAAGGGCATGTTTATTTTGTATTTTGATAGGTACACTTATTTTGGAACTCAGGACTTCTCTTAGTTACTTTCCTTGTTGCTGTGATAAAATACCCCTGATAAAAGCAATTTAAGGAAGGAAAGGTTTATTTTGACTCACAGTTTGAGGGTACAGCCATCATGGTGGGGAAGTCAAGGTTGTAGGAGCTTGAAGCAGCCACAGTCAGGAAGAATGGTGAGGTGAGAGCTCATACTCAGCTGGTTTTCTTCATTTTACACAGCCTGGGATCCCATCCCACGGAATGGTACCACCCACAGTGGGCAGGTCTTCCCACCCCAGTGAATGCAATCACAATAAACCCCATGGGCACTCTCAGAGGCCCATCTCACAGGTGATTCTAGATCTCATTAAGCTGACAATTCCTATTAGTCATCACAGCTTTTTATTCATCTGCCTGTCTATGAATAAACGTATCTGAGATTCCCAGTATCGATAAGATGGCCATTTTTCCATTTTACAGAAGGAGAAATCAAGCCTTATAGAGGTTGAGCACATGCTCAAGGGCATAGAGATAATAAAAAAGAAAAAGATTCCAACTTCAAAGCATTACTATTCCACAGGGATCTAAGATATGGGCAAAGCCGAAACCAAATTCACGCTAAGAAAACCACATTACAAAGAGATTAGAGAGTTCTAATTGTCTCATTCACTGGTTTCTCTGTGGTTATAAAGGGTTGGCTGATCTCTAAAATACAAGATTCCAAAATTACAAAGATGTGGGCTTTTGTAGAAAATTCTAGCACAGTAGTGGTAGGCTCAGGGAGCTGGGGGAGATGTTACTCCACAGTAGAGCTCTGCCCCTGGGCCTCGTGAAGCTGTAGTGAGCCACACATAGTCAGATGGTGCCCCAGTGGGTCATGCTTAATGTTCTTCGGCTTGGATTTTCGGGCTGGGGCTTGGCTGTAGGAGCCTTGTTCCCTCTGTGAGATATGGCTGCAAACTCAGGTTTGGTGGTACAGCATGGGGAACCATGAAGAGGCCGAACTGTGCTGAAGGTTTAGACTTCAGTCTGTCCTGCTGCCTTATAAGCCAGAGCCTCTGTTCACTCTGCATTCCAGCCCCAGTTTCAACTGGAAGAAGAGCGACATGGGAACTCCTGGAATGACTACATGCATCTACTGTGCCAAGCGATCTTTATGCATCATCCCCACCAAGCTTCACAGTGAGCAAGAGAAACTTTTAACCCTATTTCACAGACAAGGATGCAGAGCTTCAGGGCTCCAAGGCCTCCAGATCTGGACAAGCTTGACAGCTGGGATGTTCTAGGATTCTGTGCGCCAAACTGCTGCCTTCCTGTGCCCAGTTCTGATGTTTGAGAGCAGAGCATTCATGAGTCTACACCTCATGTCTCTGGCTGAGACAGGAAGGCAGCCAAATCCAA
Organism: Nannospalax galili; assembly: GCF_000622305.1. NCBI lineage: Eukaryota > Metazoa > Chordata > Mammalia > Rodentia > Spalacidae > Nannospalax > Nannospalax galili. The sequence continues at coordinate 2,534,277 of NW_008351176.1, forward strand.
GAAAGGCAGCCCAGGGTTAGAGCATCCTTCCTCACTTTACTCCCTGCCCTGTGTTCTGCTTGGAGAGCTAACACAGCATGGACAGTGTCTTTAGCTCCTAGGTTCGGAGCCCAAAGCTGAACCCAAACCCTAGGAAAGGTGGCAGGTAAGTGGAGCAAGGTTGCATAACAGTTAACGCAGGGCTCCTTGGATCAGATCACCTGAGCTCACACCTGGAGCTTTGCCACATGGTAGCCACGTGAGATCTTGGTCAAACAATGTTTGGGAAGTCTCTATGCCTTACTTTCCCAGCCTGTAGAAAGGGGATTAAAAAATAACACTCACTCCATGAGGCTACTAGAGCATGAAATACGTTAATTCACAAACAGAGCTGAGAACAGTGTCTGGCACATAGTAAGTACCCAGCAAATGGGAATTGCTTTCATTTCCTCATCAAGCTCCCTGAGTTACCAGGAATGAACCCAGACTAGCTCCCAAAGAAGAGGAAAGAGAAGGCTCTCTGTATGAAGCAGCTCTCCTCTCTAAGTGGAGGCTGGCCCCAGGCTCTTTGCTGGAGAAGAAGCATTCTCTCTGCTTTTGGGCTGCCTAGCAAGGCACCCCCTGGTCACATGGTCTCCCACACTTCTCATCCACACTGAGAGCTGCAAGGACAGAGAACCGGCAGATGCTCATGCCCACTTGTGGAAGTGAGTGTGAGACGAAGAAACCAAGCATGGAAGACATATGGAGGCCTTGTTTCTGCCCCAGGTGCTCTAGTGTGGGGTAAAGAGATAAGCTTAGGTCCTGTAGCCCAAAGCGTCTTCCAATCCTGACTCCACTGTTCGGCAGTCCCTAACTAGCCTCAGTTTTATCTCTCTTCCATAAAGATCTTGCTGCTGGGTGATGGGCACTGCAAGGGTCTTCTGTACTTTCTTTCTGGCTTTTGATCATAGGAATGGCCTCTTGGTCTTGACCCAACAGATTTCATTCAACCCCTCCTTGTACATATTGTACATGTCAGGCAATACGCCAGGCTCCAGGAATGTGGAGAGGACTGAAACAGACAGCCTCTCCTCTGAAGGGGCTTGCTCACATCGAACTGTAATCTCAGGCTGTGATTTGTGAAAGCAGTGTAGAGCTTTCCCAGGGAGGGGGCTTCCAAGGGCACCTTAAGGGGTTGCCGCTAGGAGAGCAGCATCCTGGGTAAACTTGTTTACTAGCTGGACCCTCCACTGGCCACAAACTGCATTGCATCTAACCCCAAGGACAGTAGCTGCTCCTTTGTTCCCTGGGGGCATGGCGGCTCCTTCCACAAGTTTCCTCTCCTGTTGCCCCCAGGATTCCACTGCCAGCTGGGCCCAGGCTGTCTCTCCTCTCGTTGTCCAGAGTTTCCAAGTAAATCTGATTCCATCGTTTCCAATTTTCTCGCTATCCATCAGGGCCCTTGCCCCAGGGGCCAGGTCACATGGCCTGCTGTTTTCAGAAGACAGCTTCTAGAGTGGAAGCAGGCAAGACATCGCCTCCAGAGCCAGGTGGTGAAGGGGGATGGGGAGGATAGCCCTGGGAAAATGGTGCTTCCAGTTGTCATGGCAACTGTTGCTAGGTGTCAAAGAAGTTCACACTAGAGGTTGACCTTCCTAGGGGGAAAAACAAGACTTTGATTGGGACTGGAATTCTTTTCCTAGGCTGAGTTAGTCTGCTTCATCCATCCATTCATCCGTCTATCTATCCATCCATCCCATCCATCCATCCATTCATTCATCCATTCACTCAATAAACATTTCTCTAACACTGTTTATTAGGATTACTGTGGGTCTCTGGGAACTCATGAATAAGTCAGTGTTTGTCCTAAAGAGCTTAATACAGTAGGAAAGGAAAAAAAATATGTCAGAAAATATTGCTGAGCTGGTGGGATGGCTCAGTGGGTAAAGGGGTTTGTAGACAAGCCTCTCAGCTTGAGTTTGATCCCTGGAATGTATATGGTGGAGGGAGAGAACAAACTCCTGCAAGCTGTCCTTGGACCTCCATACACCTGCCATTGCCTATGTGTGCCCCCCAAAATAAATAATATTTAAAAAACTAGACAATATTGCACTGCATAACGGCAGCACTAAGCAGGGCCTGGCTTGTAATTGCAGCTACTCCAGAGGCAGAAGTAGGAGGATCACAAGTTCAAATGCCTAGGCAATTTAATGAAATCTTGTTTCAAAATAAAAGGTAGAAAGAGGGCTTGGGATACAGCTGAGTGGGAAAGTGCTTATTTAGCCTACAAGGGGCCCTGGGTTCAATCTGCAGTACCAGGAAAAAAGTAGGTGCCTTATTGAAATGGACCCAGGCTGAGAAAGGGATACTTTACCCTTCCAAAGGCTGAGAAGGACTCATGAAAATCCTAAAGGGGCAACGTTGGTCTCATATTTAAATCCTTTAAAAGGGCCAACAATGAGGGTGACCATTCAGCCTCTGGGAGTGGTGAGGCCCATCTCAAGAGATGTGACAACGTGGAAATCTGGGAGCAAGGACAGTGTAGAATCTGTGGCATCATGTTTGGGTGAGAGAGCAGCTGGGAAGCCGAGTAGAGACTGGATTACCCAGATGCTGAGACCACACAGTGGCTGCTGTGGGAACTGAATCAAGCCCTGGAACGGTGTGTAGCAAGGGTTGCATGGTTCAGGGTGGCTGGTGGGGCCCTGACACACCCCTGCAGTGTCTCACTGGCAAAGAGATCGAGCTCTTATGACTAATTCAGTGTAACAGATAAAAGGAAATAGACGGAAGTCTACACTTCCAGACTCCTGCTCAGGGCAAGGCAGGGATGACGAACACAGCGAGGGAAGGTGGTGGCAGAGCACAAAAAAGGTGGCCAGCTGAGTGCCTGCAGGAAGCAGGGGTGAAGACATCCAGCAGACAGCTAAGGGCCTCGGAATGTCATAAGGGCTTGGCCATAGCCTTCGGTCTCAGGAACATTTAGAGGATTCACTGATGTGGGCCGAGTAGGAGCACAGCAGCAGGGGCCGCTGGAGTGAGGGATGCCACAGAAGCCAGGAGGGAGCCCGTTACAAGGGCAGGCACAGCCGAAAGGACTGGTCATGTGAGGACCAGGAATACAGTAAGAGCACCCTCGGCAACCCCATGAACAGGTTTCCATGGAGCGAGAAATGGAGGCTGAGGAGTAGAGGTAGGAGCTGGGCCTGTAGGAAGGACAGAAGAGGTAGGGGCCAGGTGAAAGGAGAAGAAGCCACTTGGAGAATGGCAGCAGGCTATGACGGGTTGTGCAGAAGTGGCCAGTGTTGCCAGTGGCACGCTCTGTTGCTGTGGAGTTAGTTATTGTGGGGCAGAGAGCACGGTTTGTGCCTTTGAATGGCCAGAGTATGAAGTGTGGAGCACAGACTGGGGAGCACAGGTTAGGGAGCAGTTGTAAGGAAGTGACCACGTGAAAACGGAAGAGCCACGTGAGTGGGTCTGCCTGGGTCTACATTTCTAAGGGTAGATTTATGTTTTTCTGTCTATGAGCTTGTGTGCATCTGCGAATGTGGGTCCTGATGGGTCAGATGAGTGGAGAGTGTTTCTCTGATACACTGTTCAGATTTTCCTTACCATCTGATCCTAGTGTACCAGTATATGTGCTGGTGTGTGCCTAGGGGTGGGGGAGTGTCTGTATCTTTCTGTGTGTGCTTATATAAATCTGTGTGTGCTCACGTGTGCCCATGTATATCCCCATGTGGGATGATAGCATAAAGCATGTGTCAGAGTTGGAAAGACCTGCAGACCCATCCAGTCCAAATCACTCCAGTTGTTAAAAAAAAAGAAAAAGAAAAAGAATCAGCTCCTGAGATAGAGTATTCAAGATGTTAAAGAACAGGGCCGGAGAGATGACTCAGTCAATAAGGTACTTGCTAAGCAAACATCGGGACCTGAGTTCCATCCTCAAATACCATGTAAAAGAGCTAGGCATGGTCCCATGCACTTGTAATCCCAGTGCTTGGTAGGTAGAAACCTCCCAACTGGCTTAGCCTATCAGCAAGCTCCAAAATGATGAAAGACCCTTTCTCAACAAGGTGAACAGCCCTGGCTTCCACCAGCATGCACACCTGCACACATACATGAATATGCACACACACACACAGAATGAGTTGTTCATTCCTGGTCTCCAGATGGACTGTGGCCATGGTGAACACTCAGGCAGGACTCACGGCAGAGGTATCTTCAGAAGGGGAGGCCACTGGAGAGGTCTGTGACTTGAAAGTAGTGGTGTGTGTCTCCCAGAGCTACTTGGATCATGTAAGATTTGTTCCCCATCAGAGCCTGAGTCCCGGCTCCAAATGGATCATCAACTCTGTGCTGGATAGTTTAAGAATAAACCCTTTCCTTCCCAAGTTGGTTTTGGTCAGTTTTATTTATTTATTTTCATCACAGCAATTGAAAGCAGACTAGAGCAAACACCTTGGAACTGATTTCCTTCTGGTCCTGAGCACTGAGATATAACCAGCATAAGAGGAATGACCAAGTGACCAGGGCCATACTGCTTGGCAGTTGAGTACGGACATACTCCTGCCCAGGACAGGAATCAGAGCCCACCTGAGACAAGCCCTCCCTCCCATCCCCTCAGCTGGTTGGAGTTGGTGGATTGTTGCTAGCACAGCTGTTTCACTTCCTCCTGCACATCTCATTTTGCCATCAAATTTGGTGACAAATCAAGGTGATTTATAGGGAGCAAGCCTGCATTTAGTATAACATTCTCATCCAGAAGATTAACCCTGTGTACACCCATGCCCTCACTCAGTGGCTATCTGTAGATTCAACTCAGAGCTAGGGGGGAGGTCTGGAAGTCCCATCCCAACCCAACCTCCCAAATCAGGCCATTGCTTTTGGTGTGGGAAAGAGCTAACTAATCTCAACTCCCCAAGGCTGTTTTTAAATGGTAGGCAGGCACGCTCCCTGCTGCAGTGGAAGCCAGCATGTGCTTTGGATAAATGTTATTCCCGTCCCTCTGAGCAGCACCAGCTAATAGAGACACAACGTGTACCCCACATGTGATTTTAAATTTTCTGATAGATACATTTTGAAAAGCTAAGAGGAAGGGATAGAATGAGTTTCAATAATGCATTTTATTTAACCCAATATATCCAAAGTAATATCATTTCAATGTGTAGTTAATTATTAATATCTCTTTTTTAATATTGAGCCTAGGAACCCTGATGTATATTTTACATTTGCAGTCTTTCTCAATTTGAATTCATCATACTGAGAGTCCTTGCCTGGAAGTCACTGTGGCTGGTGGCTCCCCTACAAGACAATGCAGCCTGGGGGTCTCTTTGGTGTTGACTCTGAGCTGAAAGCACGAGACCTCAGTTTCCCCATCTGTGAAGTTTAGTGATATTCTCCATTCTTTTGACTTTCCAGGAGTATTTTAAGGGCCTAGAAATCAAACAACACTCCTGTTTTCAGAACTCTTGTTTTTAAAATTGAGAAAGCAGGGTCACAAAATGGCATACTGTGTGACAGATTTGAATTCAGCAAATTTGTCTTGGGCGTCCCCAAATGGCAACATCTATATGTACAATCTCACCTAAAAGCCAAAAGTGTACATTTTAGAGTAGGGCCAAGTATGAAGCCTTGACCAAATGTTGTTCCTGCCGGCTCTCTTCGCTTCCTCTGTGATGGCCTTTCAGAATTGAACAGACGGTTATATTCTCTACAAACTGCAGGATATGTGCTTGGGCTGAGGGCCGCTGTCTTCACACTGAGTAAGGAAGAACCATGGGTGCTGCAAGTTTCTTCTGGGTTAGGAACTGAGGCTGTGACTGCACACTGTTCCACCCAGAGCACTAAGGAGCTTCTGGACCTCTCAGAGCATAGGAGAACAGGGAGGGAGAAGGGCCACCTAGCATGGAGACAAGTGAGCATGCGCAGGGAGGGAAGGTCTTCCCCAGGGTCCAGATAGTTGTGGCTCCTGAGGACCATTCCCTCAGCACTGGCAAAGCAGCCGAGGTCTAGCCCCAGGGTAACTCTATGTCTGTCTGCCTGCCTGCCTGTCTGTCTGTCTGTCTATCTTTTACATTTTCAGCTAGTTGATGCTTTTAGGCCTACAAAGGATAATTTGGAAGAACTGCTAGATGCCAGTCCTGTGCAAGCAAGAATGACCACCATGTTATAGAACCATCTAAGACTGAAGGACAGAAGATGCGTGGGTCTCTTTCCCAGGGATTGTCTTGTTCCAACCTCAGTCTTTAGTTTTAATAAGATACGACTCCATGCCACATGAAAAGTGTGAGATTTGGACAGTGAATCCAGATCAAGGTTTGCGCCTTCTCAGTGAACACACCTAGGTAGGCCACTGCCTCCCGCTCTTCATTTGGAGGCTGTGTCAGCTCCACAACAGGGACTCTTTTTAGCCCAGTGTTGGGCACAGGGCAGTGACAGACATATTTAAGGGATGATGAGATGTATGTGTCTGCAAAATGGGATGAATACAGTGCATGGTGATGCCTAGACTGAGAAGCAAATGAGAAAACCACACACACACACACACACACACACACACGTAGTTGGTGAAGTGCAAAAGATGAAAGGTTTAGATGTTGCACAAGACACGGGTTCTGGATTCTTGTTGCTCTGCCGGTTCCTTGCTCTGTGGCCTCAGCTTAGTCTTGGCCCAGCTCCTCTGAATGAAAGGCTCTCTAAATAAGCAATTCATGAATTCCTCCACTCACGTGACTGGAGCCGGAGAAGGTGGTCAGTGTGCTACAGCATGCTGAGGGTCTTTCTAGCTGAGACACCGAGTCCATGAGGTGTTTGATGTGTCTCACCCAGGGGCTCTCATTAGCCCTTTGTAAAGCAGATCCTGGAGTCTGCTAGCTTTCCACAGATGCTCTGGTGGTACTGAGAGGGGAAGTGGAGGGAAAATGTAGAGACGTGGACACAGCTCTCAGACAGGTATGGGCTGAAAGGGAACAGGATGCAGTGTCAAAGATGTGTTGATGTGTACTGGACAGAACATCGGGTTGGACATCAGAAGACCTGAGCCCTTACTGCAGCTGCGCCCTGAATGCCAAGCAGCATTGCTTTGAATTTGCTCCCCTTCTCTGCTAAGGTTGAAAGTGGATGCAAAGTGACGCCTTCGACTTCTCAAGCATTGTCTTAAGTGTAAACTGCTCATGCCAGCACTTATAGCCCAGAGTGCAGCTACCTGCTTATTCCTCTGGATCTAGCCATGCTGGGCTGGGCCAGCCGTCAAAGAGAGTGAATTTCCATTCACTTCACAGGCACATTCACCTCCCTGGGGCAAGCATTTAGCAATGGCAAAGACGCTAGAACTTGACTCTGGCAGTAGGTGAGTTCCAAGGCTCCCTGATGTGGCTCATCCTTCAGTCTTCAAGTTGTCCTTTCTGACAAGCTGGCAAAGGAGCATGAACTCCAGACTTGGCTAAGAGACTCAAGTTCTAAAACCAATTTTGGTGCTGACTTGTCTGTCATTCCCATAATCCCTTCCCATCCCTGAGTTACACTTACTTTCCATGAAATGATACAGTTTGCCTTGATTATTTTAAGAGTCCCTTGCCCCTTGGCCTTCCACATCTTTTCAGTAAGGCAAGATCAAACTAGGGCAAGAGGGGAATCTGGCTGGTGGCCCACTCACTTAGACAGCCTGTTTGTCACTGGGAAAATTTGCCACTGACTGATACAGATGTTTTAGTTCCCAGCAGTAAGACACCTCTTGACCACAGACCTTGACCAAGTTTCAAGCTATTCAGGCATTTCTTTACAAAATAAATAAAAATAATGAAGGAAACATAGTCTAATAAAAAGATACTCAGAGTTCATATTACATGTCAAGTACTGTAAGCTTGATGACATCACCTTCTCTCTATCTTTTGATTCTTGGTTTAATGGCCATCTTCTCAAGAGGGAATCTCACCTAAGGAAACCCTGAGAAGAGGGGGTAGATACCTTATTTTCAGACGAGGAGCCTGAAGGTTAGAGCAATCATTCAAAACTCCAATATGTTACTTCCAAGCTTAAAACAGGCCAACACTTTCCCCTTGCATTTGGCAGTGAACCTCCACTCTGCCCTCTCCCTTCTCTGCCTCCCTCCATACTCAACTCTGCTCTGCTGCTGCCACAACCCTGGCCTCTCCTGTACACACTCCAGCCTCCATCTGTGAACCTTTGCACAGGCTTTGCTTCCTCCCACAAGGCTCTCCGCAGCCCTTCAGCTGGATGGCTCCTTCAAATCCTTGAGACTTCAGCTTAAATGCCATCTCCTCAGAGAGGCCTCTCAGGAGAATCCTAAGTAATCCCCTTCTACCAATTAGTTTTTATTACAGTACCAATTGCATCCTTCAAAGCATGTTTCACAATTTATATTTCTTATTCCATTTCTTGCTCATTCATTTAAGGTCCATGTTTCCCACTTGACTGTAGGTTTCAGGAGGGTGGAAGACATGACTCTATTAACCTTTATGTACCTGTACCTGGCGGTTAACACAGTGTGTGGCATCAGCACACGTGCAAAGGCAGTGTGTTTGAAGGGCCTTGGTAGATGACTGAGATGAAAGTTCTTACCTTCAGAGATCTCATAATTTAATCAGGAAGGACACTGTGTTGGTCAAGGTCTTGAATCCCTGTGTCAAAATACCTGCTGTCAAGAATTTGAGGGAGGAAAGATTTATTTTGGCTCACGGTTGCATCGTGGAGGGAAGGGCAGCGTGGGGCAGGGTGGCTCACATCATGGCAGCAGGAAGCAGTGAGAATACCTGTGCTTGGACTCTCCCCTTTACCGAATCCTTTCACTCCAACAAGCCCCAGCCTATGGTACGGAGATCCCACACATGTGGTAAGAGTCTTCCCACCTTAGTTAATCCTCTCTAGAAACAGCTTCACAGGCATGCAGAGCTGTGTTTGTTAATCTCCTAGGTGCTTCTCAATTCAGTCAAGTGGAGGGACAAAATTACCCATCCCTGCACACCTTGTACACCTAACACCCAAGCACATTTCCTTAAACCAGAATATTCTAACCCTGTCTCCTCAATGGATCATATCACCCTAAATGCCAAATGTATTCAGTCTATCTCCAAGAGTCCCCATAGTCTTAACAGTCCCAACACTGTTCAAAAGTTCAAGGTCAAAGTTTCCTCTGAGACTCAAGGCAAGCTCTTAGCTATGAACTCTCTTAAAAATAAAAAAGCAAATTTCATACTTTCAAAACACAATAAAATAGGATAAACATTTCTGTTCCCTAAAGTGGGAATATGTACACAGTAAGGAATGATGGGACCAAAATCAGACTAAAACCCAGCAGGGCAAGCGTTAAGTAAAGCTCCATGCCTAACATCTGGAACATGTGGCAGATTGGTGCTGAACTCCCAGAACTTAGGCCTTCCTATTCCCAAGCCTCACATTTGTAACCCACAGCCTCTCCTTTAGTCTGGTTGCTTGCTGCCTGTGATAGTTTGAATCAGAATGCCCCCCCCCCATAGACTCCAAATATTTGAACATTTGGTCCCCAGTTCATGGCACTGTTTGGGGGAAGGTCATGGAAGTTTCAGGAGGTGTGTCTATGCTGAAGGAAGCAGGCTACTTTGGGTGGGCTTTGAGAGTATATAGCCATGCCCACTTCCAATTGGGCTCTCTCTGCTCCCTGTGCCTGCTTGAAGATGTGAGCACTCAACATTCTACCCTGGCTACATTTGCCACCATGCCTTCCCACTATAATGAACTCTACTCCTCTGGAACTACAAGCCAAATAAACTCTTCCTTCTACAAGTTACCTTAGTCATGGTATCATAGGAATAGGAAGTAACATACCCTTGACAATTGCAATTCTTGGTAGATATGTATGTTTAGAGTATCCACAACTTCCTAGGGTCTCCACTGCTTAGGGTAGCTTAGAATCCCCTCAACACTTACTTGCATTTTTGCATGTTTACAAAACCAGAATCACATAGACCATGCCATGGTATATTGCCAGCTTGAGCAGTACCTGGATTCCCTTGGTTCCCAAGTGAAGCAGCTTGAGTCCTTGGGGTGCTGAAAGCCCAGTGTCACTCTCAGAGGAAATTTTCCAAATGAGTTTATTCTTTCATCCCCTTAAGCCTGAGATGGGTAGGGGTGACCACTTCCTGAGATACCCACAATGCATCTTTCCTATTTTCCCATGCAAAGTACTTGGCTTTTTATTGTTCATAAATCTCTTTAGAAACTATGCCTTCTTTAGCCCCAACTTTACATTGACGTTTCTGACTGAACTTCAGGTTTTGAAAACATTTCTGCTCTGCTTTTTGCTCCCAACTCTCACTATAAGTATGGCTAAAAGCAGGCAGCGATGACCGTGCTGCAGTCTGAACACTGATCTGCCTTGAAATTTCCTCCAACAAATTACTACATCATGTTTGATATCAGTCTCCCACAAAGTCTTAGGAATAACCAAACCCTCTGCCAGAATGTAGCACAAATGACACCTAGTCTGGTTCCCTCACAAACAGTCTTTATTGTATCATTTTCATTGTCATTTTGGTCTTTTGAGCACCCACCAGAATCACCCATTAAGCTGACCTTACCATATCCCCAAGTTTCTCCAGCACATAGCTCCTACCTCTTCCAAATTCCTCCTACAAACCAGTTCCAGAGGTTTAAAAATCACAAGTTAATCACAGCAACAACCTCACTTCTCCATACCAATCTTCCATATTAGCCTTCTATAGTGTGACCCAAATACTTGATAGAACAACTTAAAGGAAGAAACATTTTAGTATTTGGGTTTCAAAGGTTTCAGTCTATTCCTATAGCAGAGAGAGAGAGAGTGGCAAAGCAGCTCACATCATAGTAGCCAGGAAGCAGAGAGTAAGAATTCCTGTTCTCAAGACCTTTCTCTTTCACTTAGCTCATTCAGACAGCTAGTCAATGGGGTTATGCCCAAGGACCTCTCCTAATAGTAAATCCTCTTTGGAAGTACCATCTTGGACACAGAAAGAACTGCATCTTTCTAATCTTCTAGATATTTCTTAATCCATTATAGTCTTATTCCTACTTGCCAGACAAGGAAATCAGCCTAAGGTAGCTTGAACACCTTTGTGAAGTCACAGAAAAGGTCATGGCTGGATCCAAAACCAGGTCTCTTTGAGTCATGGTTCATGTCTTCTCTAACTCACCACACTACTGCTCCTGCACAGGAGGGAGCTCAAACCCTGAGAGATGGAGAAAGCAACTTAATGGCAGAAGGACAGCCAGGTTCCTTAACTCCCACTGTAACCCCTGTTTCTAGGCTATTTGTAGTTAGGATCTGTTGTGTGTTTTTTCTTCACTGAATGATGTGGTAGGAATGGAAAGCCTATGATTGCTGTGCAAGTGGTGACAAAGTAACTCACACAAACTGAAGGCCTTCATCCCTTTCTTTTCTTCAGCTTCCACACTCCACACCTTCATCTTTTATCAGCTGGGCATCAGGGCCAAGAGCAAAGATAAAACATTGAACAAAGTCACACCTATATAGTTTCAGACTAATAATAACCAGAGTAAGACAGGATGGACAAGAGAAGCCTTTCAGGAAGGCTCCTGCTTAAATACTCTGACCTCAGATGCCACCATCATCCTGTCTGAAATAGGGCCTGGCATGAAGTAGGTGATTGTCTCTTACCTACTTGTAGTGAGATACCATTGCATGAGGCAGGACAAAGGGGACCCAGGGCTTGCTGAACTTGGCATGTGCCAGGAATGCAGAAACCAAACCCAGGCTTGGAGCCAACATCTGCTTCATGGGAGAGCACAGGAAAAGCCAACTTACCCCCTGGTCAGAAGCCAATGTGACAGAAGAGCAGGAGCTCTGGGCCCAGAGAAACATGGACTTGATTTGTAATAGTCATAATTCCTAGATGTTGGACTTTGAGCAAAAATTTAACTTCTGAAAAGTTTTTCATCTCTAAATGGTAAAGAAAGTAAGGTAAGGGCCTGAAGAATACATTAAAGGAAACATGCTAAGCACAAGCTTGATTGAGTTATCATTTAATTGTGATGTAGATAATGATGACGATGGTGATGCAGACTGATCACAGTCTGTCATTCCTCTTGGGTATCTTTGGAAAATGAAATAGCTTTGATTCCCACTAAGGCTTTAGGTTATGACAGTCAAGAGATGGGTGGGGTGATGGGAAGGGAGATGACTCATAAATATTTAGCTCTTATCCTGTGGCATCTATTACAATAGGCTCATTTGCATAGGTTCCTTTTCATTTCTGCCTCATAAGAATCCTTTGAAAGATGACTTATCCATATCTTATGAATGAGAAAACTAAGGTCAAAGAGGTTAAGTCACTTGCTCAAAGCACATAATGATTAATTTGCAGAGCCAAGATTTGACCCTGAGACAAAAGGCTCACTCTCTTATGGACTGAGTTTCTCTTGAACAAATGTGGAATATGATTCCATCGTTTCTCAAATGTGAGCTTTTCTTTTCTACTAAAACATCTCAGAATGAACCCTGCCCTACAACAATCCCAGAAAACAGACATGAACAGAAGTCCCAAGGATTGTGTCTGACCTGTCTTGAAATTCCTAAGCACCATTCATTTCTTCATTGATTCTATTGTTACTCACAAACTCATCAGTGTTCACTGAGTCAGACTGTGCATTTGGCCCTAGGGGTAGAAAGAAGATTCTAGGAAAATTAATGATAGCTAACAGTATTGTGTGCATGATAGTCCTTTGATAAATGTAAGTCATAAGTTGTATGTGGACGTATCAGTCAGTGTCCCGCCAGGAGAGAAAAGTCAAACCAAAAATTTTAACAAAGAGAATTCAATCAAAAGAATGATTAGCTAGGAATAATGAACTGTTCACTGGGTAATATAAAAGACAAGGAGGAAATAAGTTATTACAGATGTAGCCACTGCAAAAAGCAGCCAGCATCTGTAGAACTGAGCAAAGAAAATGAAGATGTTAGAATTATTAAAATGTAGACGCTTGGAGAAGAGACACTGCAGAGCTCAACGTAAGGCCTCCGGGGAAGGGGTGGCTTTTTCCTGGTGGGCCAGTTGTCTTGAACATGGAAGAGGGAACCTGTGGGGACTTCTGAGAAGGGAACACCAACCATATGGTGTTGGAATTTCTCAGATAATACAATCAGATGTACTAGGAAATGGTGGGGAAACCTGAAGCCTGGATCCAACTGATGTTACTGGACTAAACTATCACTGCTGGGGCAGAGCAGTATGCCTGGGTTAATGCTGACCTGAAGAGGAAGCAGCAAGAGGAAGATGCAAGTTTCTTTTTCCTCATCATATCATATCTTGCAGTTCCCTCTAATACCTTCTAGTGACAAAGCCCAATAGGGACCAGGCAGCAAACAGAGATGTGATTCTCGGGGCCCAATCACAAAGTACTGGACAGAATAGGATCCTGTCACGTGATATCTGCCTTTCTATGCTTGACTTGTTTTGCTTAACACAATAATCTCTAGTTCTGTCCTTTTACTACAAGTGATGTGATTTCATTCTTTATGGCTGAATAAAACTCCATTCTGTATAAATGGCCTGTTTCATTTATTCATTCATCCAGCCATGGGCACTTACTCCTTAACTTGGTGATTGTGGACAGTGCTGCAGTGAACCTAGGTACACTGGTGTCTCTGTTGTATGTTGATTTTGGTCCCTTTGGGTGTGTATACAGGAGTGCTCTAGATGGATCAAATAGAAGTACTAGTTTTGTTTTTTGAGGAATCTCCATGCTGATTTCTGTAGTGGCCACAATAATTTTTATTTCCACCAGCAGCATTTAAAGATTCCTTCTAAATGTTCATCAGCCTTTGTTCTTGCTTGTTTCCTCAATCATAGCCATTCTGACTGAGGTGAGGTGGCACCTGTGTTGTGTGATGCCCGAGGAGGCCAGAAGACAATATTGAATCCCCTGGAACTGGAATTAGATATGAATGGTTATTAGTCACACATGGGAGCTGAGAACCAAATCCAGGTCCTCTGCAAAAGCAGCCAGTGCTCTTAACCACTGAGCCATCTCTCCAGCCCCTGTATGTAGTTTTGATTTGCATTTCCCTAATGACTAAAGGTGTTGAACATTTTTTAAGTGTATTCACTGGTCATTCGTATTTCTTTTGAAAAGTTCTATTCAATTCATCTAACTATTTATTAATTGGATTAGTTACTCTTTTATTGAATTTTGTTTGTTATATATTATGTATATTAATGCCCTGTTCAATAAATAGCTGGTGAAGTTTTTCTCCCATTCTCTAGACTTTCTTTTCATTCTATTTATTGTTTCCTTTGCTGTGCAGATATATATATATTTTTTTTTTTCGTTTTGAGATAACATCTCCCTGCAGACCTAGCTGGTCTGGAATTCACTATGTAGACCAGGCTGGCCTTCATCTCACAGAGATCTGCCTGCCTCTGCCTCACAAGTTCTGGGATTAAAGGCACGCACGCACCACCATGCCTGATGCGATTTTTTTTTTTTTTGATACAACCCCTCTCTCAATTCTTACTATTATTTCCTAAACTCCTTGAGTCCTGTTCAAAAACTGACCCCAAATCTTGAGTGGACTCAGAAAGTCTTCTTGGTAAACATAGCATTCTTTTCATAAGAAGGTCAGAGTCGTAAAGGATGTGAGAGGGACTGAGTCAGAGGAGGAAAAATTTATGATGCTGCAAGTTGTTTTAGGATCTGAAAGTGTAGTCCAGAGAGAGAGAGAGAGAGAGTCAGTAAGATGGAGGGATGAGTTTCCACCACTCCTTCCCTCATAGAAATAGTTCAACCATTCACATACATATCTATCTCGTACCTCTGCAAGCACAAAGGAATCCAGGTAAAAGACTACAGTACCTGAATAGAGCAGAAAAACAAGAGTCTCACTGACACAGGTAGGGAGGACGGTTTCACAGCACCTGTATCACCTCTCCCTCACTCCCTCAGCACATCATGGAGAGATATTTTCCATGGGGCAGTTGGCGGGGGGCGGGGGGGGGGTTCCTGTAGTGAGAGACCCAGTCTCAAAAAGTGAAAATGAGGGCTGGAGATATAAATCAGTGTTACTGCCTAGTCTGTGCAAGGCCTTGGTTTCCACCCCCAGTTTAAACAAAGAATGGCAGATCTGGACTCACAGTGGAAGAGTGTGAGACCCGGGAAGCTCACGGTGTACTCCAAACAGTTATAAAAGTGCAGCAATTTTCACTGAGACACATTAGAGTCAAATGTTCAAAAGTCAAAGACAAGGGGAGTTTTGGAAGTATCAAGGGCAAAGCAGCTTATCACAATATGCATCAATAAGCATGGCAGTGTGGTCTGAGTGTGAAATGTTCCTTCATAAGATCATGAGCTTGAATATTTGGTCTCCCCATGCTGGTGCTGGGTTGGAAGGTTCTGGAAGTGTGTCCTGAAGGCAGACCTTGAAGGCTTATTACCTGGTCCCACTTCCTGTCTGCTTTCTGCTTCCTGGCTGTATGAGCGATGTGACCAGACACCTAGAGAGTAAGTTAAACTAACCCTTTTTCCTTAAGTTTCTTTTTGTCAAGTATTTGGTCACAACAGCACGTAAAGCAACTGATATGCACTAGAACCTCAATAATGCTGTCAGTAGATTTCCAACTAGGAACCATTCAGGTCAGGAGCAAGTGGGATGATGTATTCTAAGTGAGGAAAGAAAAACAACCAGAAATGCTGTGGCAGTTCTTCACCTCTGGGCCTGCTTTATAAGAAACACTCAATGATGCTCTTCTGTATGACGCAAAGAGTGCTCATTAACAACACTGACGTTAAAATGCACCATAAAATGGGATTATGGCCAACTTCAGAGCACTTTGCTACTGTAATGTGGTACACAGACCATTGTAACACTCGTATAAAGTTGAAAAGAGAATGGTATTACAAATAGCTGCATCTAAAACATTTGTAATTGACTATATAATACGTAAAAGATGCAAGTTGTAAAAATATAAAATGCGAGAAGAAAAGTTAAAGTGTGGCATTTTAGTAATGACCAAAGCTAAGTTGTTTGAAATACCACGGTATTATGAGACTCTGTGTGTGTGTGTATGTATTATGTATGCGTTTGTGTGTGTTCAGATCATGTGTATGTGCACAGGTGTGTGGAGGCCAGAGATCATTTACCAGAGAGCAGGTGTTGTTCCTCAGGTGCTGCCCACTTTGTTTTGATACAGGGTCTCTTACTAGCCTGGAACTCACCAGGTAGGCTAGGCTGGCCAGCCAGTGGCTCCAGAGATCTGCCTGCCTCTGTCTCCCCAGTGCTAGGATTATAAGCACATGCCACTACATCCAGCCTTTTACATAGGTTCTGGGAATCTGATGGAACTCAGATCCTCAAGCTTGTGTGGCAAACTCTTTACCTGATCTCTCCAGTCCTGTTATAAGATGCTTTGTGTGAACTCATGATATCCTTCACCAAAGACACAAAGACAAAGAGAAAAGAATCGTAGCATGCAACTTTGAAAACAATCCAAAGAAAAACAGCAAGAGAAAAAGAAAGGAAGTATAGAACAGTCAGAAAGCAAGGATTAAATGTCAATAGTAGCTATGCATGGTGGCTCATGTCTGTAATCAATGTCCTTGGGAGGCTGAGGCAGGAGGGTTACCACAAATCTGAGGTCAACCTGGGATACAAAGTCATTTCCAGGCCAACTTTGGCTATGCCATAAGACTCTGTCTTGAAAAACAAAACAAAAATTTAAAGTCAGTATTGTCTTTACTTATAAATTACTTTAAATATAAATAGATTAAATAGTACAAACAAAAGACAAAGTACTGAACGGATTACAACACCTTCAAAAACCAGCTACACATGCCTACAAGAGACTCACTTCTGCTTTCAAGATGAATATAGGCTGAAATGAAAGGATGGAAAGAGAGCTATGTCAATGGAAACCAGAAAGAGCAGTGGTAGCTATACTGACATCATGCAAGACAGAATTTAAAGTCAAAAGCCAACACAAAGTAAACAAAGTCATCAAATAACCACAAAAGTAACAACTAACCAAAGGGTATAGCAGTTGTTAAACAAGCAGTCAACATCAGAACCTAAGCACACAAAGCAAGAATTACTAGAACAGAAGGGGGAAATAGATGGCAAGATGATATCAGCAGGGACTTGGGGAGAGTACTCTGTTCTCAGTAAACTGTGGACAGGCCATTCAGAAAGAAAATCAATACTAGAATCAACCTGAGTGGCGTGGAGACCACACGGACCCTGTAGACACAGAACATTCCAGCCACACAGTCTTTTCAAGAGCACACAGGAAATTCTGTAGGATAGTTCACATCAGGCCACAAATTTAAGAAGATGGAAATCATATAGAGTATTGTCTCATCTATACAGTTTTGAAACTCGAAATGAATAAGAGGAAGAATGTCTACAGGTGTGTGGAAATTAAACAGCATGTTCCAAATACCCAGTCAAAGGAGAAATCAGAAAAATACCTTGAGAAGAATGGGAAGGAAAACACATCATAGCAAAATGTATGGGATGCAGAAAATACTGCTCAATTAGGAAAGTTACAAGATAAATACCTACATTAAGGATAAAAGAGAAACATCTCAAATAAAGTCTAATTTTACACTTCAAGGAATTAGAAAAAGAAACAAAGTCCAAAGAAAATGATAAAAATCACAGTAAAAAGAAATGAAATGAACCAGTAAAACACAGAAAGATCAATGAACCCAGTCAAATTTGGATTTGTATTGTGTGTGTGTGTGTGTGTGTGTGTGTGTATGTGTACATGTTGAATCCAGACGACAACCCTGGGTATTGTTCCTCAGATGCTGGCCACCTTGTTTTTTGAGACAGGATCTCTCACTGGAAGCTGAGTCTCATCAAATAGGCAGGCCAGCTGGCGAGTGACTCTTGGCATCAGCCTGTCTCTGCCTTCCCAGTGCTGTTATGCACGTAGTACCTCCATGCCCGGCTTTTCACATGTGAATTCTAGGCATTGAACTTGGGTCTTCGTGCTTGCATGGCTCTCAGAGTCTCATTTGCTCTTACCAACTGAGCTATCTCCCACCCCAAGTTTGGACCTTTAAAGATAAAACTGACAAAATTTTTGCCAGGCTAAGAAAAAAATAAAGTGAAAAATCAAATAAGATTAAAAATGAATGAAAAGTCCTTCGACTAATACTGCTGAAATGCAAGGGATCATAAGAGACTATTGTGGACAATTATATGCCAGTGAATTGGACAACCTAGGAGCTACTAATAAACTCTTAAAAACATGCAACCTATTCAGACTAAATCACTTAGAAAGAGAAGGTAGACAAGCATGGTGGCCCATGCTTTTAATCCCAGCACTCAGGAGGCAGAGACAGACAGATCTCTGTGAGTTCAAGGCCAGCCTGGTCTATATAGCAAATTCCAGACCAGCCAGAGCTACATAGTGAGACCTTGTCTCAAAAAAAAAAAAGAAAGAAAAAAGAGAGAGAAAGAAAAAGGAAGGAAGGAAGGAAAAAAGAAGAAAAGAAAGAAAGCCTCTTAAATTTTTCTGGAGGGGTGCAGTTATAAACAGAATTACTTCTGTAATGACACTTATACACTGTCATTTTATATTGCCAATGTATAGAAATACAATGGATTATTTGCACATTGAGTTTATAAATTCCATAACTTCACTGAGTTCAGTTATTGGCTTTGCTTGAGGTTTTGCATGAATTCCTAAGGAGTTTTGTCATTGTTTAGATTAAGTTGCACAGTGTAGCACATGCTGAACTCTAATTCATGGTAATCCTCCTGCCTCAACCTCCCAAGTGTTGGGATTACATGTGTAAGCCACCAGATCAGCTTCTAGAATTTTCTTTATACAAAATCATGTCATCTGCAAATATATTTTTATTTTTCAATATAAATATCTGACACTTTTTTTTTCTTTTTTGACCTATATAGAATCCCAACACAGTGATAATCAGAAGTCATGAGGTCATTGCACATTTGTTGTTCCAAACAGCCAAGTTACGGGTCAGTTTAGGTGTCTGTCAAGAGATGAATGGAAAAAGAAAATGTGGTAACTGCACAGTGTAGTTTTAGT
Source organism: Nannospalax galili (assembly GCF_000622305.1). Taxonomy (NCBI): domain Eukaryota; kingdom Metazoa; phylum Chordata; class Mammalia; order Rodentia; family Spalacidae; genus Nannospalax; species Nannospalax galili. Next base: position 2,553,284 of record NW_008351176.1, read on the forward strand.
CATAAAAACAACAATATTCTGTCTTTTCCAAGAAAATGGATTTAATTGGAGATCATCTTAATGTATAAAATAAACCAGACTCATTGTTGTATGACACTATTCTTGGGAAGACATGAACAAATGTCTACTCAGCCCGGATAGGGAACCAGATAGATCAAAAGTGAGGATAACATTGAGGTCTAATTTGGTGAATCAATGAATTTTACTGGGGTTATCCTGTAAGTAAAGGGTTACTTACAGGAACAAAAATGGCTCCATGACAGCTGTATCACCAGTGCCCACCCCAGCAGGAATGGCTGCTCATGAAAGAAAGAAACCTAGAGCTCACTGCACAACCTGCAGGTCACGCAACAGGTTGGAAACCGTCCTTTCCAGACGGCTCAGTTGTCTGAGCCTTTTCCAGGCAGCTCGGCTGGTCTAAAAGTTCTCTAGACAGCTCTGTTTGTCTGAGCACATCTCTCAGCATTCATATAAGCTTACATATGTTTGGAGAAGGAGGGGCCTAATAAACCTGGTCGATTTCAGGGATTTCCTGAAAGTATTGAATTGTTTGCTTCCTGAGCTCCCCTGGAGGATAGAATGAACATTCTGTTGTTTACCCAGCTTCCATCCCAGATGGGGATGGAAGCTTTTTATCTCAGAGGAAATTGCTACACAACATTCAGAAAGAAAAAATATCATGTTTTCTCGTATATGTGGAACCTAGAATGAATGCATACACAGGCACCACTCATGTGCACACACAAACCACCACATGAAAGCAGAAAAAGTGGAAGAGGACTAGGCGGAGGAGGGGTGACATGGTGCACTTGTTTAAAAATGTGGTTATAAAACCCATAGCTCTGGGGGCTGGAGAGATGACTCAGCAGTTAGGAGCACTGTCCGCTCTTGTAGAGGACCCAAGTTTGATTCCCAGCATCAACATGGCAGCTAACAACTGTCTGCAACTGCAGTTCCAGGGTATCTGACACCCTCTTCTGACCTCCATGGGCATTGCACAACATGAGTGTACTTACCTACATGCAGACAATATACACATGCACATAAAATAAAAATAATAAATAAAATATTTTTAAAAACCCCATAGCGCTGCACCACAGATTACACTAAAAACAACAAAAACAACAACAAATTTACAAATGTGTTTTTAAAGAGGGCTGGCAAGGTGGCTCACTGGATAAAGGCCCTTGCCATCAAACCTGACAAAATGAGTTTGAGCCTTGAGACTCACCTGATAGAAGTTGTCTTCTGACCTCCACATGCGTGCGTATACACACACACACACACACACACACACACACACACACACGCACGTGCAAAGTAAACATAATTCAAAATAAAAATGTGGGGGTGAAAAATATAAAGATTATTTTTCTTCATCTTTTATTAGTTCTCAGAGAATTTCAACAACGTATTTTGATCATATTCACTTCCCTCCCACAACTAATCCCAGATGTGATCCCCCTTCTCTATCCATCCAACTTTGTGTCTTCTTTTTTTTTGTTATACCCATGGTGTACAATTTATGCTGCCCATATACTCTTGGGTTTGGGCCGATCCCTGGAGTGCGGTTGACCTACCAGGGCCCAAATCCTTGAAAAAAACTGAGTCACCCTCTCTCAGCTGCTATGAATTGCCAATAGATCCTCAGCCACATGTCGTACGTGAAATGTCAGAAAAGGTGATCCTAGAATGGCCCAAATCCAGCTAGCTGTTTCTAGGGCCTGGAAAGAGGGGGCACAAAGCCCCCACCCATGGCCCTTTATTAATTCCATGACCTCTCTGTGTATTCCAAATGAAACACACATACCTAAAGATTCAAAGTTAACATAAACATGAGAGAAAATCATCAATGGTTTGGGTTTGAAGGGAGGTCGGTAGAATTTGTGATATAAAGGTGTAAAGGGGAATAAAGGAGTAGGAAGTGTTAAATGGGGGAACAGAGGGCAGGGCAGAAGAGGGAGTAGGGGAGGGATAACACTAAAGGTCTTCTTTAAAAAGTCATATGGAAACCTATTACTATAGAAGCTTCCTAAAATATATACATGCACATATATTAAAAGAGTTTAATGGAGTATCCCTATGTTGGAGAGACAATGCCCCCACTAGACACCACAGGCTAACAAATAAAAAACCCCATGCTAGGAATGGTTTACTTTTTTGGAGTTGTTGGTCAGTGGAGTCCCATGGGCCCCAAATATTACAGACTATTGCCATTACTCTTGATTACTTTCCAGAACTTGATAATAAGACCCTCTAGCTGAAGATACCACATACTTGAGACACAGAACAGGGAGCAATCAAGATGGTACTGAACTGGAGGCTTCATCCCTACTGACTAACTTTCATAGTACTGGAAGATGCTATGCATTCTACCAGAAGAAAGAGTTAATCATCAGTCTTACCCAGCTGTGACCCCTTTGAGATATGATAACAACCTGCCTGCAAGATATATCCACTGGTACATTAGTGGCATGAATGCCAGGGGAGTAATGAAGTACTTTCTGATTGGATTTAAAGCCTGCTTCACAAGATGAAGCCTATACCTGGAACCATTACTGGGGCCAAGAACATGTGGCTAGTTGATAGGTCCAAGGGGAGAGCCTACATTTATTATCCTGCTAAATGAACACAGTATTAAACTGACTCTTAATGACTTATTATATCCATAGATTAGTGCATCTTTCAACCCTTATCAGAGAAACTTCTTTCTGTACTAGATGGTAATTAACACAGAGACCCATAACTGGTCAATGTGCAGAGAATGAGAGACTGCAGAATGCCTGGCCCTAAACGGAGCATCTATATCACACCCTCTTTTCTCAGGTCTCAGGGATAATCTCTTGGAAGAGAGGGCAGAAACAGTATAAGAACCAAAAGTGGTAGATGACTATAAGGAAACTGCTTTCTGGACACAACAGGGCAGTTGCACACATGAACTGAAAACAGTTGTGACAGCATGCTCAAGATCTTTTCAAGCTTAAGCCAAATAAAAATCCCATCATGGAAAGGGGAGGTGGGCATAAAATTCCACTCTCAGCTGGCTGAGGAGTTATTGGCAATTGATAGCTTGAGAGAGAGAGAGAGAGAGAGAGAGAGAGAGAGAGAGAGAGAGTTTTTTTACTTTAAGGGTGTGGCCCCTGGTAGGTCGAGAATGCTCCAGGGAATAGACCCACAACCAGGAGTAAATGGGAAGCACAAATTGAATTTGATGGTTTTAAAAATGAGCACACAAAGTTGGGTGGGTAGGGAAGGAAGATTATCTGGGAGGAGTTGAGGCAGAGGGGTGAATATGACCAAAACACATTGTATGAAATTCTCAGTGAACTAATAAAAAGAGAAAGTCTCAGCCATATCATTAACGAGATAGGAGATCAACAGGATAAAGGGTAAAACATACTTTCTCAGTAGATGTAGAAGCATTTGACAAAGTTCAATATCATTTCATGACAAAATTCTCAACAATTTAGATGGAGAAGGATTGATAAAACAACAGCTACCGGTGACTAGCTCACAGCTAAAATTGAATAGGCAAAAAATCTAAACGATTTCCTCTAAGTCATAAAAAAGAGAAGGATGTCTACTTTTGACACTTCTTTTCAACATAGTATTTGAAGTTCTAACCAAAGCAATTAGGCAAGAAAAAGAAACAAGAGATATCCAAACAGGAAAACAAGTCACCAACTTGCCTCTGATGGTGATGTGATTTTACCATCTGTAAATCCCTAAAGACTTAATCAGAAAACACAGTTAATAAACAAATTGAGAAAGTTGTAAGATATACAATCCACATAAAAATAAATCGTATTCCTGCAGAATAACAATGAACCATTTGAAAGATAAAACAAGGAAGCAATCCCATCAGCATTAACATAAAATATCTAGGAGTAGAGTTAATTACGGAGATGAAAGGCTGTATCCTGAAAAGCCTAAAATGTTGATGAAAGAAATTGAAAAAGATCAAGTAAGTGGAAATGGATATTGACTTTCCAGATTTGCAGAATTCTTTTTGTTAAAATGTCTATGCTTTACAAAGTGACCTTCAGATTCCATATGATCGCTATCAAATTTGAACAGTATTCTTCATGGAAGTAGGAAAGGAAACCTAACTTTAAAATTCATATAGAACCACACATGATTTGAAAAGAAAAAGCAATATTGAACAAGAAATACAAAGCTAGAAGCATCAGACTCTTTGATTTTTAAAATACACTGTAATACTAGATTCATCAAAACAGCACAGTAATGGCACACTATAGGCATAAAACCACTAGAAGAGAATTAGAGAGCCCAGAAATAAATTCCTGTGTCCTGGGTCAATTGATCTTTCACAGAGGTGCCAATCACATACAATGGGAAGGACAGTCTCCCCAATAAATAGTGTATGAAAAATTTAAGATCCTCATGGAGAACAATAATACTGGGCTCTTGTTTCACATCATGTCAAAAACAATTCCAACCGGATTAAAAACTTAACCCAAGACCAGAAAATAAATAACTAATAGGAGAAAATATACTTTCTTGATCTTAGCATAAGGAATAAATTTTAAATGACCCAAAGAAGCAAAAAAAGGAAAAATATTTGCCAATTGGTATTGCATCAACCTAAAAAGTTCCTGTACATGAAAAGAAACCATCAGCAGAGTGAAGAGACAACCCACAGAACAAGAAAAATCATGCAAATGCGATAGGAGTTAATATCTGAATTATACAAAGAATCTAAACAACTCAATAGCTGGAAAACAAATACTCTGTGCCGGCTAGTTTTAACTGTCAGCTTGACCTGGAAAGAGAGCCTTAATAAGGGATTTCCTAGATCAGGTTGGCCTATGGGTCTATCTGTGGGAACTGTGTTGAGTGCTAATTGATGTATAAAGACCTAGTCCATTATGGGCAGCATCATTCCCTAGGCAAGTTGCCCAGAACAATATGAGAGAGGAGAAAGCTAGCTGAGGAAAACAAGAAAAGATTCATGCATTTGCCTTCTCTCTGCCCTTGACTGTGGATGTGACTGATGCTTTATGTTTCTGCTTTGACTTCTTCAAAAGAATGGATCACAACCTGGATTTGGAAGCTAAATAGATCCTTTTCTACCTTATACTTCTTTTTGCCAACATATTTTCTCACAGCAACAGAAATGAAACTGAAATAGCCTGCTATAAAGTGTAAGAAAAAGATCCAAACTGACATTTCTCAAAAGAAGACCCACAAAGACATATCTGAAAAAGAAATTCAACATCACTAATGGTCAAATTATGCAAACCAAAAATCACAAGGAAATTTCACTCACACTGGTTCAAGCAGCTGTTACAAAAAAGATGAAAGATAACAAGTGTTGGCAAGGATGTGGAGAAAGGGGAGCCCTCGGGCATTCTTGATAGGAATATAAATGAGTCCAACTCACAGAAAACAGCATGGAGTTTGCTCAAAAAGTTAAACACGGAACCACCACAGGCTTCAGCATACCCACTAACTGGGTATATGTCAGAAGGACATAAAATCAGTATCTGAGGCTGGAGAAATGGCTCAGAGCTAAGAGTGTTTGCTGCTCTTGCAGAGAACCTGAGTTCAGCTCCTTGCACCCATGTTGTACTCCATGGAAACCAATGTTTTCTTCTGCTCTTCTGGCACTCATACAACATGCACGCACGCACGCACGCGCATGTCCACACTCATACACATACTTTTTTATAAAAAAAGAGAAATCGATATCTCAAAGAGGTGTTTTCTCTCCAACGCTCAATGCAACATTATTCACAACAGGCAAGATAAAGAATCAAAATACTGTCCATCAATGAATAAATGAATAAAGAAAACATGTCCCTCCATAAGAGTAGTATTCAGCTTCAAAATGAATGATAATTCCATCATTTGTGACAACATAGATGAAAACATTAAGTTAGACAAAATAAGCCAGACGCAGACAGATAAAGACTGCATGTTTATGCATGGACTGGAGGGGAAAGGAGCTGAACTTAGAAAGACAGAGTAGAATGAGTATCGCCTGGGGCCACAAAGGAGGAATGAGCTCATAATTGCTGATGGCAGTGTCCTGTGTGAGATGCATAGATGCTGGTGACCTGGCGTATAGCAAGGTGATTATAATGAGCAGTACTGTGTTAGGTACCAGAACTCTGCTAAGAGTAGATTTTAAACACTCTCCCCAGAAAATGAATTATGGATGTGAGAGGTGGTGGCTGTGTTAATTAGTTTGATTGTGGTGATCAGTTCATAATGGATAGTCATATTGAGCATGATATTGTACGATATAAACATATGTCATTTGTCTCTGTCAATTATTCCCCATGAAAGCTAGAAAATAATAAAATTTAAAAATAAATGTTAAAAATTGTCAACAGAGAGTGGGAAGCATTGTTCACTACAGCAAGAGCCATGGTACATGGAGGAGTTGGGAGGGGATGAGGTTGGTGAGCGGGGATGAACAGACAGGGAAAACATCCCTGTGCTGCCTTTGGCTCAAATTTTGGGGCTCAGGACATCAAGATTGGCCTATATGGTAAGGAAAGAAAAATGGGCCTAGTATATCCAACTGGTCCCATTTCATCCTCTCGGTTGTCCTGTGACTAAAACATTATCATCTTCATTTTACAAGCACAATGATTAAGCTGGAGAGATGAGAACTCCTGCTTCACTATACAGTCCCAGCAGGAGCCACTGGAGGTGCCACGTGGGGGGATGGTGCTACCCAATTGTGTGCAGGGTTTGGTAGGAAGGCCCTAGGTCATGAGACCACAGGGCTTTGAAGGGTGTGAGGCACTCTTATGCATCTTAGGAGCTCTTTTACTTCTCCAGTACTAGAAAATTAGAATACTGGTTGTTCTTGTAGAAGACCCGGGTTTGAATTCCGGCACCCACATGACAGCTAACAACTGTCCATAACTCCAGTCCCAGGGCATCTGACAGCCTCTTCTGACCTCCACGGGCATTGCATGACACGGGTGCACTTACCTACATGCAGGCAATACACACATACACATAAAATTTAAAAAAAATTCTATGTGGGAAATGCTATATGGGAAAATTCTATATGGGAAAATTTTTTAAAAAAGAAAATTCTATACAGGAAAAGTCTATATGGGAAAATTCTATATGGGAAAAACCTACATATGGATTAAGTCCTCAGGGAGCAATGATTGAAATCCAATCACAAAAGCCCATTTCTCCTGCATTGTCCTGATCCTTTGGAAATCTATCAGATGAGCCAATGTGGGCAATAATAAGACTTCCCAGGAGTTGTGGTATCACCAACTTCTCAACTCCCAGGTCTAAGGCTATCTGGAATAAGGGGTTTGGCTTCACCCTGGACCACAAACCCCTAGATGCCACTGCATCTTGAGGATCAGCTATGACTTCTTTGCTTGTTTGGGAGTTGGCAAAATTCAGTCCTGTGTGATTGTTATAGCTAATTTCACACTTTGCTGTCACTTGCTATTAGGCGAGAAAAAAATATAAGCCTGCTAGCAAATCCTCATTTAAGGAGAAATAAAATACACAGGTCGGCTCTGGCACTCTCAGGGAAAGAAATAATTACCTAGTAAATATTGTTGAATACACTTCTGGACTTGGGGACCAAAGGATGGATGCAGCAGAATGGTCAGGAGACTCCTCTGTGTTCACAGCATGCTGTGACTTCCGACTCTACTCTGGCTGCATCCAAGTGACACCATGCAGCGTTCTTTACAGTTCTCCTCAGCACCATGCCTTATTCCAGGCAGTGACAAATGAAAGGACACTTTCCAACCCCTATGGTGAATCCCTGGGTGATTTGCTGCTACGTGGATCATCTTACAATTTGACCAACTTATCGTCGGGTCCTGGCTGGCTGCTGACACATATGGAACAATTTACAAGTAGCTAGGGCAGCACTAGGTCTCTGGGGCACAGAGCCCTGATTGGGGAGCATCCACCGTCTCTGTAATAGGCTCAAGCTGTCCTGCACTTGATGAAGCGTTTGCCGAGCGGAAAAGGGCTGAGGTGATGGGAGTTTAATGTGATAGATTGTCCTAAGTGGAGGACACTGTTGGGTTCTGGAGTTACACAGGCAAATTAGGCAGAGAAATATTGAGACAGAGAAAGAGAACCTGAGTCCTTTTCAAACTGAAAAGGCCCATCCACGGCATTCCATCAAACTTGATCATTTTCAGGAGGGGAAACTGAGCCAAAGGCAAGGCTGTGAAGTATAGCACAGACGGTAGGCTGCAGTATCATGGCCCAGTTCTCTCCCGCTCCTACTCCATGACACCAGTTTATCTAAGTGCTCTCTATCTTGGCAGGACATGAAGTTCAAAAAAGCTGAGGGACCTTCCAATTGTCACAGCTCTTAACTAGATGGAGCTTGAACCTTGGCGTCTGATGAACTAAAAAGCATTTGACATTACGTCTTGCTGATGCTAGAGAGACCTTAGAGAACTTCAAAGAAAAGGTAGTGCACATTCTGACCCTTTGAAGAGAGTTACCCTCCCTTCAAGGCACCCTGCTCTGGAGGAAGGGTACAACTGTGGCACTCAAATGAGGGAAACAGAGGACACTGGGTATGCACAGCGACTTGTAGGGGAACCGATTCAGCTGAGCTGTTGTTGTCTTTTGTTTATTTATTTTTTAACCTTTTAATGTGTGTGTTTGGCCTACATGTATAGAAGTGCCTCCATGTTGTGCAATGCCTGTGGAGCCCAGAAAAGGGCATGAGATCCCCTAGGACTGGAGCCAATGACAGTTGTTAACTGCCATGTGGGTACTAGGAACCAAACCCAGGTCTTCTGCAAGAGCAGCTAATGCCCTTAACCACCAAGCCATCTCTCTTAAATGGTCACCTAAATCACCACTGTAGCTCAAAGCAAGTGGGAGGAGACTGCCCTTGTAGCCTAGCTCCTGTTATAGGGGTGGCCACTAGCTTCCAATGAGGTACCATCTCTTTGCTTGACTTTCAGTCATCCCACATTACTGTCATGGGCAGTCAGGGGCTCACGGGATCTGAGGCTGGGTATGTCTGCAGGCTGGAACACCAAGGAAAGCAGTGACTGTTGAGTCAGAGAGCTGGAGGCCTCATTGAAAGAGATGCATCTTTGCTCTGGAAATTGTTATTGGATATGTTAATGCTGCAGTGAAATGCTTCTTCTAATCATGTGGTTATTAAATAAAAAATAATAATAATAAAAGAGAGACCAATGATGCAGTCCCAGAGAAAACTGAAGATCTAGATGTTCTTTGAGAGGCGGGGGCGGGGGCAGTCCATATTCAAAGCCTGAAGAATCTGGGGTCTGATGCCCACAGGTAGCCACGCCTATTTAAGAAGAGTGGGGTGTGTGCGTGCTTCTCCCTTCTGTCTCTTCTTACCCCCTCTGGACCTCCAGCCTGTTAGAAGGTGTTGCTCACCTTCAGGGAGGGTCTTCAACAGCCCCACCCCTGTTCCTCCATCCATTTACCAGTCCTCTCTGGACTCACCCTCACAGACATACCTAGAAATGTGCTTCTACTCTTTTCTTGGTGGTTTTCAATCTAGTCAAGGTGGCAAGCCAGAATAACCATCCCAGGGCTCCTGGGGAGGGGCTCATAATGGGGGATATGATCTCAGAACAGCTGTTCTCAAATTGGGCTATTTTGGGACTCACACAGGGATGTTAGGAAATACTGATGCATGACCTCAGCTCAGGAAGGTGGCATATGTGTTGGAGGGTCAACTGTGTACCAGTTTTACATTGTCACATAGGCAACACAGGCAGCTCTCTGCCTCTCTTCTTAGAGACTACTAATACCCAGGTGGTTCATCCCTAATCATGTCCAACAAGTCTCAACTATGTGCTTAGTACATCCTAAATGCTGGCTGTTGAGGGTACAGTTAGTGATGCTGCTGGTGAATATTTAACAGAGTGACAGAACCCAGATTTGTGGTACTTGCTGAATTCTTTATTAATAAAAACACCCATCTAAGCTACTAACATAAGGTGTCTAAACTCAGACTCAGGAAAAAGAGATATATAATTGGCTCTCAAGACCCAGTATGACCTGTCTCCAGTCCCCCCCTCCCCCACTCCCACTGCCTAGGTGACAACTTGAATTCACTCCACATCTAGGCAGGCAGAGCCTGTTGTGAGTAGTTAACTAAAGCCCCCACTGAAGAGTGAAAGAGAGCCAGAAGTGACCCAGCCCTGTAGGGTCTCAGACACAGCGTCCATGAATGTGTTCTCAGCTAGATGCAGACCTAAGAGATCAATTTCTCAGTCCCCCTTTGTTTTTCTGAATAGCCTCCCTGTCACCATGATGTCACCGACATTCAATCAGAATCCCTGACCGGGCTGAGCACGCCAGTGCTACACACTGAGAAAACATCATTCTGACTAGGAACAGAACACTGAGAACACCTGTCTGTGCAGTATTAGATGGAGAACACACGTTTCCTTATTTGTTTGGAAGTGCTGAGGGTAACTAACTGTGGGCCTCTGCTTCAGACCCATCGGCGCTGCCAGCTGCTTGCCAGTCCCCTGCCTCTCCATGAAAGGTTCTCATGACCCCACTTCTGGGCCAATCCTAGAGACCCGATGCCTCCTGGGCAACTCGTGTTAATATACTAGTTTAAAGAACACAAGTTCATTTGCTTTGAACAAAAAGTTCTGTGCAGAAAAGGAAATCCAATCTCATGTCTAAATTGCTCCTAATCAGCCCACAATTGACAATCTTGGTGATGACCCTCTCAGGCTATAATTGTGTGAAAAATGGACATCTTCCCACAACCAAGACGAAAGACCAAAATTTCTCCTACTGGGTAGTGGTTAATAATCTCATTAAGTTATTAATGGAATTAGCAGCACTTCCTGCCTTGCTTGGCAGGGAAGAGCAGATGAGGCTATTTTGTGGAATTCTCATGGAAGCCAAGAGTTCATGACTTTGGGGAATGTTCTTCCCTACTGCAGTGTGGGCCCCTGGACGCCAGACACCATAAGGCTTCATGCAGACAGGGTGGTAAACCATACAGGGGTCAGTTTCGAAGTGTGTGTGTGTGTGTGTGTGTGTGTGCGCGCGCGCGTGTGTGTGTAGGAATGCAGCTGGAGCCTGATGGACTGGGAGAGGTGGAACAAATGGTTCGTTGAGAGGGTAGGAACGCTCAACTGGGATCAGGCCCCCTGGGACTCTGTCCTGGCTAATCCCAGCTGGATGACTTGGCCTGGTTTGTTTTCCTTCTTTGCTATGTTTTCTTATCAGCAAACCAAAGAGGGGTTCGAATCTGGCAGCTGCTCTCTTGCTTTATCATTCTCAGATTCGCAGAGGCTGTTCAGTTCATAGGGAAAGGAATGCAGCTGGAGCCTGATGGACTGGGAGAGGTGGAACAAATGGTTCGTTGAGAGGGTAGGAACGCTCAACTGGGATCAGGCCCCCTGGGACTCTGTCCTGGCTAATCCCAGCTGGATGACTTGGCCTGGTTTGTTTTCCTTCTTTGCTATGTTTTCTTATCAGCAAACCAAAGAGGGGTTCGAATCTGGCAGCTGCTCTCTTGCTTTATCATTCTCAGATTCGCAGAGGCTGTTCAGTTCATAGGGAATAAAATATCGTTCCCGTCACAGGTCAGGACCAAGCTTCATACCCATGCACTCATCAAAACAGACTGATGTTTCCATGGAACTGGTGAACCTTCCCGAGCTACATCACAGGTCACCCATGTGGTTTAGAAGCTGCTTCACTTGGAATCTAGAAAATTCTATGTTCCCAAAGCTGCAACTTCATCCTTCTGTGCTTTTTTATCATCATGACCTAGAAATTTGGGGTTAACATTTTAGGGGCATATTTCCTATTGTCTTTGGATTAACGTCTTTGAATTAATAAGTATATGCCATCATTCATGGTTAATTCATTTGGAAAATTACTATGTGTGTTTAATGCTTTGGGAGAGATGTTAGAGTTCCAGCAAGTTCCTCTCAAAGTGCTCTAGGCAAAATTAATTACTCCCTCCTTGGCATCCCCTTCACGCCTCTCATACAGCTCTTCCCAAACTGCATTCGAGTTGGGTTTTCTAAGTGTCTGCCCCTTCCAAGAAACCCTGAGCTGCCAGGGCAGGAACTGCATCTCATTTCCCACAATTTCCACCGTATCTCTCCCATAACTGTTTGCACAACTAAACTGAGTTGTACTCCTTATGGGAAAACAGAGGAAGCCAACTAACTCGAAATTTATTTCCAGAGCCTGTGGGCCTTTGACAGGACTTTTTCTCACAAAACGTAATTGAGCTCAACTGAGCTAACGCTTTAGCCGTCCACTCGCTCTGCTGTCTTCCAAACCTAAGCTACGAGGTCCAAGGCCAACCCCACAGTCAATTTCAATTGCCTGATATACATGAAAAATAAAAAGCCAGTACTTGTTGAACATTTCTCAGTTGCCAGACAATGTTTTTCTGCCTCCATCCTTAAAGCAATGCCCTACTTGCTTTCTCTTCTCACAGGGAAGGAAATGGAGGCTCAAAGGGGTCTGTAAAATTAGCCTGTCGGGCAGCTGGGAAGGGGTAGTCCTGGGATTTGAACTCAGGTTTCTCTGGCTCTTTTGGCCTTGTACTGCTGTTTCTCTGGAATTCCAGAGGTTATTTCAAGCTCCTTTCTATATCAGATCAAATCTGCCCCACCCTCCTGTCACCACCAACCAGCACCTCTTTTCTCATCCCTGTGTATTCAGGCATGAGGTAGAGGGACGGACAAAGGGAGGGAGGGAGAAGAGAGAGCGAGAAAGAGAGAGAGGTCCTGCATCTCCTCTGCACCATCAGACCAGGTCTTTCACAAAGGCCCAATACACTGTCCTGTCCACCACCACTGGAAGGGCCTCTTGCTTTCCCCTGCCCTCATCCCGTACTCAGTCCACCGCAAATGGCTCCTTGCCAGTCTCCAGGCCTCCCTGTCTCTTCAGTTTGTCCAGCTCTCCACTGTAGAATACTTGATGTTCTCTCTTTATTCATTACATTGTTGATTTTTGCACAAAGGCACTGTATGTTACAACTTCGTTGATAATCTGTCTTGGACCAGAGTTGTCCTCATAGGTTACATGATCACAGAAGCTTAACTGTCCTAGTTATTTTCTGTTGCTGTGATAAAAACACTGACCAAAAGCAACTTCATACAGTCCTTCATAGAGGAATGCCAGGGCAGAAACTCAAGCAGGGCAGGAGCCTGGAGGCAGGAACTGAAGCACAGACCACAGAGGAACTCTGGTTACCGGCCTGCTCCTCTAGCCTGTGTTCAGCCTGCTTTCTTTTACAACTGAGGACTACCTTACCAGGGGTGGCACCACCCATGGTGGGCTGGGCCCTCCTACATCACTCAACAATCAAGACAATGCCTCATAGATATGGCCACAGGCCAGCCCAATGGTGGCAATTCCCCAACTGAGGTTCCCTCAACCCAGGTGTGTCAAGTTGACAACTGAAGCTAGCCAGCACAATAACCAAGAAGACTTTTTAAAATGCAATTTCATTTTTAGCTGACATGTGACATTTGTACTTATTTGTATGAGAATTATATGATATGTAATTAGCATTTCTGTCTCCTCAAATATGATCATTTCTAAGTGTTGGAAACCTTCAGATTCTTCTCAGGTGATTTTAAAGTATGTAATTCATTGTTGAATAAAATAGTTTCCCTACTATGCATATGCCATTAGAACTACTTCTCTCTGTGTTAGGCTTTTGCCTTTGTGATAAAACACCCAAGGAAAACAACTTAAAGGAGGAAGGACTTATTTTGGATCACAGTTTCAAAGGTTTCAAGAGCAGCTGTATCTACTGCTTTGGACTGGAGTTGAGGCAGAGCATCATGGAGGCAGGGGTGTGTGGCACAAAAGCCTGCTTACCTCATGGCAGCCAGGAAGTAGAAAGCCAGACAGAACAGGCCCTTGAAAGATATTCCCCTTTCAACCAGACCCTGCCTCCTGATGGCCATTCAAGATGAACTTATGACTCAGTCACCACTCAATTGCACCCTACCTGGGGACCACACTTTCAACATACCAGCCTTTTGGAGGGACACTTCATATCCAAACCATAATAGCCCTCTTTCACTACTCCTCAGCCCCTTCCCTTCTCAGCCCCAGAATATTTTGTTTTCTTGGACAATGTCTTTGCAGCATCTTCTCTAACAGCTCTGAGTCTACACATTTGTCAGGGAGGAGAAAAGGATCAGATGAGTCTCTCATAGGGAAACCGTGATTTGATTTGTGCTCATCTCATTTAAACTTCAAGGTGGCTTCCTTCACGTCATTGCTGTGTGACCTGAATTGCCTGTTTAAGATCATCACTGGGCAGTGAGGGTGTGGCACTGGACCTGAGGTGTGTTTGCTTATATGACTTTTTCTGGAGCGACATGAACAACTATCTATTCACCCCAGGTAGGGCACAGATGACAGACCAAAGAAAGATTCCATCTATAGCTTTGTGAACCTGTAAATTTACTGGAACTGTTGACAGGAGCATGGATGAAGGGTTACTTCAGGAGCATGGATGACTCAAAGGCAGGAGCATTGCTAAGGAACCCTCCCTAGCCTGAGTGGCAGCATGATGCTATGTCCTTGGGGTGCCCTGTGTGGCCTACAGGCAGCTCAAAGGCTCTGAGAGCCTATCTCCCAGCACTTGCTCACCTCTTGTATAGCCATGGGGAGAGGCCTTGGGCTATTGTGGAGCTTCCCTCTTCCTCCCTGCCCTCCAGGGCCTCCCTGTGCTTGAACTTGTCATCACCAGGCTCATCCTACACTGCTCTGATTGCCATCCTGGCTAGCAAGAGAAAGCCTTCAAGATCAGACAGAGGTAGAGTCTCTTTGAGGTTGGGTTTTCCAGAAGCACTGTCCAGAGTGTATTTCTGAGGATATCTTAGGAAGGAAAAGATGCCAGGATTAAACAAAACAAAACAAAGCCATAAGAAAATGGGAGGGGCCAGGAAAGAGAAGCCAGGCAAGAGAGCAATGTGGGACAAAGGCCTGGCTCTGCCTGAGGGACAGGAGAGCTGGAAGTATAAATCACACCTCAGAAGGTGTCTGGGTCTTCCCACTGGTAAGCAGAGGTGGGCTTCATTCCCAGATCCTTAGAGTTCTCTGGGGAGAATGGCAGAGTGTGTGTCATTGTCTAGCAGGTCACTGGAAGCAAGAGGACAAAACTAAAGGTGGGCATCTGTGTTCAATGTTTCTTGATTCCTTAGAGTCTGTTTCTCCAACTGTAGAATGAGTTTGTTACCACATCATGATGGAATAAAGGATCGATGAAGAGAAGTCACTCGTTGTGAGCTGCTTTCCTGGAAGACCCTTGCATTTTATGTGTGCAAGCATATACACCACATATACCAGACACACTGCACCATATCCCCCACTGTACTGCACGGTGCTGCTGCAGTGTGAAGCTGCTCTATTCTTTATGCCTCAGGTCTTCCATATATGCACCATCTCTTCCCACCTCTTTTTTGCCTAATGCGTGTCCATTGTCCTTTAAAATATCTTACTTATTTTTACTTTATGTGTATGAGTGTATTTCCTGCATGTGTGTAAGTGCACCCGAGTTGTGCGATGCCCACGGAGGTCAGAAGAGTGTGTTGAATGCCCTGGAACTGGAGTTACAGATGGTTGTTAGCCATCATGTGGGTGCTGGAAATTGAACCCAGATCCTTTGTAAGAGAAGCCAGTGCTCTTAACTGCTGAGCCGTCTCTCCAGTCACTCCCCCAGCATTGTCCTTTAAGTCTTATTTCAAATGCCACTTCAAGAGTCTTTCCTTTAATTTCCAAGCTTGCCCCCTTAAACTTCATGGCACCACTCCCCTCATAAAATTATCGACTGCTCTGGACCCTTGGACAGTTCTTTACTTTTTTTTAGCACTTATTGCTATTTATTTTCTAAAACTATATGTGCTGCAACAAATGAATCTTACCTGCATTAGAGTACATTGTCATTTTGACTGTTAGATCTCTGGAATTTAAGGATGTGTTGAATGAGACTTGGGTGGATAATGTGAGTAGACACAATGTTAAGTCCACTCATGGTTGAGTGGAATCCAGTGTGCTGTTTCAGCTTTATTGATGCAGTAGGTGCTCAGTAACTATCTTCCAGATGACTGGCTAATTGGTTATTAGATTAAAGGATGGTGGAATAGGCTTCCTAGGCCTGGGCTTGGTCTCTCACTGTGTATACACACAGCCAGAATCTCTTCAGGATCACAGGCTTCCTGAACGTCAAGTGAAAGTGTTGACCATGGTAGCCTACAAGGCCATCTTGGTGCTTCACTTGTCCCAGTCTGTACTACCATCAATGGTGGGGTCCTCCTGCCAGAAGAGATGGGCAAACAGAGCCCTGAGTGGCCAACTCAAAAAGACAGGCTGCATCAGAGCCCTGAGTAGTCAACTCAGAGCTTGGAGTAAGATGCCAAGGAGCTCTGGCTGGAACTCTGGAATGAGAACAGAGCAAGCTAGAGTCTGTGCTTAGCACCAGAGCACAGCCATGGCCCAAGACTGTCTCACCTGACTCTTCTTTGTCAGAGATGTTGGTATAAGTGACTCAGCTGTTCCACTGACCTGGTGGCCAATTAACACGTCATGATTGTTAACGTGTTGACTGCCTTAGTTTTCTAACGTGTTGACTCCCTGGTTGACTGCCTTAGTTTTCTCACTGTAAAATGAGGTCCATGCATAGGGTTGTAGGAATTAATGACTTAATCCATGTAAGGTGCCTTAGACTAATGATTTGCAGCATAACCACCCAAACGGCACTGTGATGGCAGCTGTTCTGTCATCACCAATGCATGGGGAAGGTACCTGGAACAGATACAAGCTCCCACATGGCTGGTCCCATACTTTTGTGTTTATGTCACCACACCATTAGCATAATGGTTTTGCCACACTAATGTGGGAGAGCTGCACAGCATGGCCAGCCTCAGTCAGAATCCTAGGTCTCTAAGCTACTTAATCTCCAAAGTTCACACTCTCATTTGTCTAGGAGAATTAGGCTCATTGGGAAGACTGCTCTGAGGGTTAACTCTGATACGTAGATTGTTTCTAATAGGCATGAGGTGCTCCCTGGCCGCAACTGGGCACTTTGTGGGAACAGAAGGGCAGTCAGTATCCCTCCCAGGATGGTGTTGTTGCAGATCTGGAGATAACCTGACTTTGTGGGTGACAAACTGATGGAACTCATCACCGTGGACCTGGCAAGGATGAATCTGAACAGGCCTAGAAGGACTGAGGAAAATGGATGAAGGCCAGAGTCTTGGTGCATTAAAGCAGCATTTCCTAGAAAATGTACACTGAAGATGTGGTCACGCCGAATGTTTCAAGGGGAAAGAAAACGGAAGGTGATCTCCCCGTGGCCGGACGCCTTCAAGGAGTTCTGCATACACTAGCGGGCCCCTTTGTCGGTGCAGTGCTGTATCCATCAGTCAATGTTCAGAGCCCGTGCTATCACATAGGGGCGCTGTTCCAGGTACTTGTGAAACAGCAAGCTCTCTGTCCTGGTGGGGATCACAGTGCTGTGGGGAAGATACACAACAAGCCATAATGCAATAAACTAAAGCAGTGTTAAGATACACTGAAAATAAATGAAAAAAAAATCACATCAGTTCGGCTATTCACAAATTTGCAAATGTGGGGGACAAGGGGGGCAAGTTGTGAAACTGTGTAGGGTGGTCAGTGCAGCTGAACCTAGAAGCTGGCAGGCAGATAAAGAAAGTCAATTAGCAGTCAAAATAATGCATCAGGCAGAGGAAAGATTCGGGACAAAGGTCCTGGGCTCAGAGACAGCCCATCTGATCTGCCTAGAAAAGGGCTGTCTCTGGAGACAGCATAGATGAGGAGAAGGAAGAGCTATTATCTTGGGTCCCTTGTCAACCTCAATGAGGGCTTCTGTATCGCCAGCTTTCTACAGAGCAGTGGTAAGATTAGACTCACTCTGTATAAAGGCTCTGACAAAGCCTGCAGGGAAAAGGCTCTTTTGATTTAAACTTCCTTCCTTGCACTGTCCTACTTAGTTTTTTGATCCCTGAAGAAAGATGTCTAGATGGCAAAGGACAGAGATTGTGCATGTGACCACAGGATTCATTTTGTTCCCTGTACAGCCTTTTAATATCCTTATATATAGTGTACTGGCTCCTTTCCTATAGAGTTGCAGATTCTTGTTAGACTTCATGTAGTATTTCCCAAAATACTAGAATATTTTCCAAAATACTCTAGAATATTCCAGTTTCCTTTAAAGGTCTGTCACATCCTACCTACTCAGCCAGTTTTCCAGAACTTTCTATTCAAAGTGTGCTTTGGAGACGAGCTGTAGTGGCATTGTAGGGAACTGATGGAAAGGCAGAAAGGTAGGCCTTACCTGGGACACTGCGACACATCATGCATGCTAACTAAACTTGCAAATGTCCCTCTGTAGACATGAGCCAAGCCAGGCTAGATTGGAAACAAATGGTGTCCTGGGGTGGGGACTGTTTGAAGAGCTACCTGCAGAATTTTATATAGATTATTGTGTGAGGACCCACCAATAACATGGAGCAGGCTGAGCTGGTGGGACCACCTCTGTCCTTCTGTGTCTTTATTAAAGTCCCCCTGACAGCTGTGCAGAAGCCTCAAGTCTGAGCCCTATGTGCTTACCACCCACATCCCTATCCGGTAGCCTGCTGCAGTTTCCTCATAACTTTCTCTTCTTCCTGTTAGAATGTCTCTACTAGCAACATCCTGAGTTTTCAGAGCCCATATGTCAAGAGATACAAATGGTGCTCATGAGATGGTCAAAGGGACTGCCATTTCCCTCTTAGCTACATTGTTTCCACCACAAGCTTCAGCTGAAGGACTGAGATCTCATTCTCACTGTGTGAAGGCTCTGAGAAGGCCTGCACTTAGACTCTCCCGTACCTTCAATCTTAAAGGGCAAGCACACAAATCTGCCCTATGAGGTGGTTATGGCAATGACATGAAAAAAAATCCCATGAGTGGACTGGGGTAAGAGCTCAGTGGGTAAAGTGTCTGCCATGTAAGCATGAGGACCTGAGTTTGGATCCCCAGTGCCCATTGAAAAGCCAGGAGTGGTTGTACATGCCTGAAATCTCAGCTCTGGGGAGAGGAAACAGAAGGATCCCTGGGCTTGCTAGCCAGTCAGTCTAGCTGGATTGATGAATTCCAGGTTCAGTAAGAGGCTCTGTCTCAAAAACTAAGATGGAGAAATGATTGAGGAAGACACTTGATGTCTACCTCTGGCCTCCACACATGTACACACACACACACACACACACACACACACACACACACACACTTTAGTGATCCTAGGAAGCTCCCTCTTGCGCATTGTCTGTGCCCTGCCAAGGGCCGCTATAACAGGGACTGATAGAACTAAGCTTTTTTGGGTATCTGTAATGGCCCCTGGGAAGGCATACTGTTCCAGGACTGTTTTACAGGTGAGGACACACTGTGGTTCTTCCTGCCTTGGCTGTTTGACAAAGCACCTGTGAGCTGCCCAGCTTGAACACCTCTTCTGGGGCAAGTGAGAGAAGCAGGACCTTTTCTTCAGGAGGAGAGAAGGCTGGAAGTTGAGGCCTAAGAGTCATTCCAGATACTTAGGAGGCTGAGGATTTCAAATTCAAGTCTAGCCTGAGCTACAGAGTGAAATCAAGGCCAGCATGTACAACTTAATGAAACTTTATCTTGGAATGAAAAGGAAAAAAAGGACTGAGGATGTAGCTCAGTGGTAGATTGCTTGCCTAGAAACTGTGAGACTCTAGACTCAATCCTTAGTACCACCAAAGAGGGAGTCAAGGGGAAGAGGGAAAGGAAAAGGAGGTGGGAGAGAAGAGGAGAGGAGAGAGGGGAAGGGACAAGGAGAGAGAAGGGGAGGAGAAGAGATGGGAACAGGGAAGGAGAGAAAAGGAGGGGAGGGGAGCAGAGAGGAGAGGAGGCACAAGAGGAGGAGATGAGAGAGGATGAGAGGGAAGGGGAGAGGAGGAGAAAGAAGTGAATGGGAGAGGAGAGAAGTGGAATGATGTGAGGGGAGAGGAGAGGAGAGGAGAGGAGAGGAGAGGAGAGGAGAGGAGAGGTCAATAGATGCAGGTGCCCAAGAGTCGGCAAGCTTTCTAGTCCACTGTAAGGGCCATGAATTCTTCACCTCAATGAGGCTGTTTGAAAGGAAGCCAGTAGGTGTGTCTGGACTTACAAAGAGAGAGAGTAATTCCAGCCCTGCCCACAGTCTCCATTAGCTTTCACCAGTGCCCCGTGGGCATGCAGTCTCGCCTCACAGTCTGTTGATGCCTCTTCTTGCTTCCACGCCTGCAGAACACCTCTGCTATTTGCCCCAGTGGCCACACAATTCCTTTTCCTTTTCCCATTCCAATCTTGCCACCTCACTGACTCTCTGCCACTAATTCTCTACCTCTAACTCTCCATCTCCTGGACAGCTCCATCCCTCTTCCCAGGGTGCTCCCCTCTGCCCCCTGGCTGGCTTACACTTTTCAGAGGAATAAATAATTTTCAGGCTACACTCCACCCCACTCCTCTGGCTCTTACAAACTTTCCGCCATTTCTTCGTGAATTTCCCTGAACTTTGGAGGGGGTGACAGATGTAGGGCGATCGTGCTTCTATCATGGTGAGATAGTGATCTCTTGGAGCTGCCCATCATTCATCTTGAAGAAATGGCCACTGATTTACCTCAGTGGTGTTTCCCCTACTATAAAGACAAACGGAAGGAAGTAGACACATCTAGACAAACATGAATGTAAATACAAATGCTAGAAGATATCCCAGTAGATTACCATATTCATTAACAGTATACTTGCAACTGTTTCCCCGCTGGGGCCTGTAGCCTTCCCTGACATAGGGGGTTGGCCTGGTCTACAGTACTAGATGTGTGTTCCACCCATAGGAGCAGGCCTTATCCAATTAGAAATTTGTCAGTTGTACATATGTTAGTCAAGCCATTATTGTACTAGCAGGCATTGCTTGGCATTTCCACAGTGTGCAGCACATGGGATCCACTGTTGAGTAGAATCATAGGGTATTCTTTCTTCCCCAACCATCTGCATAGTGCCTTATGGCACTATGAAAGACATTCATCCAGTGGCAAGGAGTTTTGGGCTTAGTCTGAGCTCCATCTCTTCTCCTGTGCTCACATCATGCAACATCTTCAGCAACATGGCCTTACCAACCTTTCTAGTGTTCAACCAACATTAGTGGCAACAGCCTTGGTGAATTTGAGGACCTCTAGGATCTCTTTTTGGCCAATAGCACATAGTGGGGCAACCCACCCCTGGTACTGTAGTTTTTCTTAATAGTTCTATAGTTTTGGGAGCCTCTGTTTTTATCTTGCCCAACCATAAAACCCCTAAGAATCTTACAGCCATAGCTGGTCATTGTTTCTTCAGGTATCTTTCAAATGAATTTCATATCTTTAAAACACTCAAAGGTTAGCATCATATATTAAATCAATCATAGACAAGATCTAATACAGCATGGAAAGGTTTTATCCATTAATATTAATTGCTTTCTCCATAGATCTTTGTTAGGTACCATAGCATGAGTAAGAGGCATTAATTTGGTTAGTTCTTTACTATCTTTAGTTATCCCTTTAGGATCATTCCACATTCTGAGGATCTTATATGGCATCTCTTTGTATTCTTTTATCCTTGATACACTTACAGGTTCTGGCTCCAGTTGCTTGACCCTGCACTAGGCTAAGGAGACATGGGCTTTCTCTTGTTCCCACTACACCTGTTGGTTCCCTGAGTCAGGAAGGCCCTAGGTCTGCCTCCTGACTGTAGCCATATCTGTTGTCTCTCCATCGACCACACATGGCTGCTGGGGAGGCCATGGTAAGAAAACTTCCCCCACCCCTACTATAGCCTTTATCAGGAGAGACATGCATCTTATTTGTGCTTTGGGGATCCTTAACTACCCCTGAGACAGTTTTATCCTTTGAATGCCTTTTTAAAACTGTTCTGGATTTTTTATTTTTTAGAAGAAGCCTTTCATTACAGCTTTAACATACATCTCTTTCAAAAGTGGCTGTAAAATTTTTAGGTTTTCTGTTGAATTAATACAGTTACACAATATTGAACTCAGTATAAGCCCTGTAAGACATAAAATTGAATGAGTTTTTAACCTTTAAAAAAAGATCTCCATTTCATTTTAGAATATATTGTTCCTTACAGAAAGACTCATTGTTTTTGCTCATAACACAGAGATGTTGGCACATGCATCTCTAATCTGTATGTATCTGATTATTACTAGTCATAATCGGTTGCACTCAGCTCCTCGACACCTGTGTATGTCTGTAAAGTCATTGGGTAGATTTCAAGGGTAATGTTTATCACCTCTACTAGTTAACATGAAAATTTTTATGCTTCCTACTCACATATAATTCATTTTTAAAAATTTGTTGATTTTTTTTGTGTGTGTATATCACACAGAACATCCCAAACCATCTTATTCAACTGTACATCCACTTCCCATATGTCACCCTCCCATAGCGTCCCTCCCCCCAGTAGAGCCCTTATACTCTGTTATCCCTGCTACTGTCCACTGTGATGTTGTCACCCCCAGCCATTCCCCACTACTTGTCCATCTGGTGAATCTAGTCAGCCTATCTAGAGGCCTTTGTTTTAGGAGGGTCAGCTGTTCCTCATCTAGCAGCAATCAGTTGTCAATATTCCTTCAGATAAGATGGGGGTAGGCTATTCATTTTCCCAGTTCTACGCTGGGTTACTATCTGGGAGTCCCTTGGGCCACCATGGCCAGCAACTCAAAAGAAGGTATCTCCTATCTGGCATTGTTGCTTGTTATGTAGCCTTTATCTATACATATGGACTCTTAAAAAATTATATTGACCACTTTAATCTTTGGTTACTTTCCTTTCGGGTGTTTAAGGTCATACAGTTGGCCTGGATAAACCAATTTATTTTTACTCTTAAGGCTGTTTGAAGATCTGTTCCTCGGGGGTCACATGGGCATGGGAGGAGTCCCTGGCTCCTTTCTTTTACCAGTTTTACCTATGTGAAGATAAGTCAAAGGTCCTGCTTGACCATGGCTGGCTTTGGTTGGAAACATGGAAGAAATGATTGCCCTGTGTTGACCCTCCTTTTTGAAGACTAGACACTGGTTCAAGTCTATCTCGTGGGGTTTCCATGTCTTCCTTGATCAAGAGGACAGGTGACCCACCACAATTTCAGGACATTCTGAGAGATGCTCATAGTCCCCTGGAACTAGTCAACTAGGAGGGCAAGAAGCAAAAACTGTCCTTTTTGTCCCTCTGACCAAATTAGTATAGGCCTCAAAGTATGTCTGTTAAATTTCTAAAAGGTTAATTCCACCAGTCTGGTACTTTTAATTACTGTGTGCTACACAAATAAAGCTTGGGAAAAGGCCAAACATTGTCAGATAAACCTTGACTAGACATGTATTATATTCCTTGAGTGTTGGGGAACCCTGCTGCTAGGGTTGTAGTCCTCCATGTCCGGATAGCTCTAAGGGGCTCGGTGCCATATGGAAGGATGACC
>NW_008351176.1:2577037-2580214 GCF_000622305.1 Nannospalax galili
ATTCTAGGATCCACGTATGAGAGAGAGCATATGTCGATTTTTTTTTCTGAGTCTGTGTTACTTCACTTAGTATAACAGTTTCTAGTTCCATGCATTTACCTGAAAATTTCATGATTTCATCTTTCTTTATGGCTGAGTAAAACTCCATCATATAAATGAACCACATTTTCATTATCCACTCATCAATTGAGGGACACTTAGGTTGTTTCCATCTCTTAGCTATTGTGAAAAGAGCAACAAACATGGATGTATAGGTATCTCTGCAATAGGATGAGTTCTTTGGGTATATGCCAAGGAGTGCTATAACTGGGTCAAGTGGTAGATTCATTTGTAGTTTTTTAAGAGTTCTCCACACTGCTTTCCATAGTGGCTGAACAAGCTTGCAGCCCCACTAGCAGTGGATGAGCATTCCCCTTTCCCCACATCCTCTCCAACATTTGGTACCATTTGTTCTCTTGATCTTAGCCAGCCTGACT
The DNA here is from genome assembly GCF_000622305.1 of Nannospalax galili. NCBI lineage: Eukaryota > Metazoa > Chordata > Mammalia > Rodentia > Spalacidae > Nannospalax > Nannospalax galili. The sequence goes on from NW_008351176.1 coordinate 2,577,514, forward strand.
GGGGTAAGATGAAATCTTAAAGTGGTTTTAATTTGCATTTCCCTAATCATTAGTGATGTTGAACATCTTTTAAGATGCATCTTAGGCATTTTTACTTCTTCTTTTGAGAACTGTCTGCTCAGCTTCTTAGTTCATCTTTTAATTGGGTTACTTCCTTTCTTGATTCTCTGTTTTTAGTTTGTTATATATTCTGGATGTTAAACCTCTGTCAGATGTGTCACTGGTGAAGATTTTCTCCCATTCTGTGGATTTTCTGTTCACTTCCCTGGTTGCCTCCTTTGATGTACAGAAGCTTTTTAGTTTAATGAGGTCCCATTTGTTGATTCTTGACCTTGTTTCCTGAGCAGTTCATGTCTGGTTTAGAAAATCCTTTCCTACACCTATATATTGTAGGTTTTTGCCAATATTTTCTTCTAACATTTTCGGAGGTTCAGGCTTCACATTGAGGTGTTTGATCCATTTGGACTTGACTTTTGTGCAAGGTGAAAGATAGGGGTTTAGTTTTATTCTTCTATAGGTGGAGATCCAGTTTTGCCAGCACCATTGCTGAAATGAACATGCTGTCTTTCCTCCAGTGAATGTTCTTGGCCCCTTTGTCAAATATCAGGTGGCTGAAATTGCATGTACTCATATTTGGGTCTTCAATTTTGTCCCATTGATCTATGGGTCTATTTTTGTGCCAGTACCATGTTTTTTTTATGACTATAGCTCTGTAATACAGCTTAAATCTGGTATAGTAATCCCCCCGGCATTGCTGTTTGTGCTCAGGGTTGCTTTGCCTATCTAAGGTCTTTTGTCCTTCCATATGAATCTTAGGATATTTTTTTCCAATTCTGTGAAAAATGTCATGGGGATTTTGATTGGCATTGCATTGAATCTATAAATGGCATTTAGTAGAATGGTCATTTTCACAATATTAATTATTCTAGTCCATGAGCATGGGTGTTCCTTCCTTCCATCTTCTGATGTCTTCCTCAATCTCTTTCTTTAAAGATTTAAAATTTTCATTGTACAGGTTTTTAATGTCTTTGGTCAGGTTTATTCTGAGATATTTTATTTTATTTTTTGCAGCTATTGGGAAGGGGAGTGTTTCCATTTACTCTTTTTTTGATTGCTTATTATTGGTATGTATAAATGCTACAGACATTTGTAGGTTAATTTTGTAACCTGCCACTTTACTGAACTTGTTAATAATTTCTAGGAGCTGTCTGGTGCAATTTTTAGCATCTCTTATATATAATCTCGTATCATCTGCAAAAAGGGATAATTTGATCTCTTCTTTCCCAATTATTACTCCTTTAATTTCCTGCTCTTGTCTTATTGCTCTTGCAAGAGTTTCAAGAACTATGTTAAAGAGAAATGGAGACCGTGGACAGCCTTATCTGGTTCCTGATTTCAATGGGAATGCTTCCAGTTTTTCTCCATTTAGAATGATGTTGGCTGTGGGTTTGTTATATATGGCTTTAATTATGTTGAGGAATGTTCCCTCCAGTCCAGTTCCCTCTAGGACTTTGAATATAAATGCATGTTGAATTTTGTCAAAGGCCTTCTGTGCATCTACGGAGATGACCATGTGGTTCTTGTCTTTGGGCCCATTTATATGATTTATGACATTTATTGACTTACGTATATTGAACCATCCCTGCGTCCCTGGGATAAAGCCGACTTGATCATGGTGGATGATCTTTTTGATGTGTCTGTATGCTGTTTGCAAGTATCTTGAGAATTTTTGCATTTATGTTCATTAAGGATATTGGTCTATAGTTTTCTTTTTTGGTTATATCTTTACCTGGCTTTGGTATTGGAGTGATGCAGGCTTCATAGAAGGAATTTGGAAGTTCACCCTCCATTTCTATCTTTTTCAATAACTTAAGTAGTATTAGATCTACATCTTCTTTAAATGTCTGATAGAATTCTGCTGTAAATCCATCTGGTCCTGGGCTTCTTTTATTTGGGAGGTTTTGTATTACTGTTTCAACTTCTTTTTGTGTTATGGGTCTGTTTTAGCTGTTGATCTTTTCTTGGTTTAGTTTTGGTAGTTCCCATGCCTTTAGATATCCACCCATTTCTTTTAGATTTTCAAATTTAGTAGCATATAGGTTTTTAAAGTATTCCTTTATAATGTTCTGTATCTTTCTGGTGTCTGTTGTGATGTTTCCCCTTTCATCTCTGATTTTGTTGATTTGGAGGTGCTCTTTCTTTCTTTTGGTTAACTGGGCTAGCGGTCTGTCAATCTTGTTTATCTTTTCAAAGAACCAGCTCATGGAATTGTTGATTCTTTGTATTGTTTTCTTTGTTTAGATTTCATTAATAATCTGGGTTGGCATCTGTGGTCATTTAAAACTGGGAATACTTTCGCCCAGGCTCTTCTGGCTTTCATAGTTTGCACTGAAAAGTCACCAGTAATCCTAATGGTTTTTCCTTTATATGTGACTTGTTGTTTCTCTTTTGCATTCAGAATTGTCTCTTCGTTTTGTCTGTGTAGTGTTTTTACAATGATGTGCTCTGGAGAGTTTCTTTTCTGGTCCTGTCTGTTTGGTGTTGTATATGCTTCTTGTATTTGTATCGGCATGTCTTTCTTTAATTTTGGGAAATTTTCTTCCATGATTCTGTTGAAGATCTGGTCCATGTTATTATCTTGGGATTCTTCTCCTTCCTGTATGCCTATGATTCATAAGTTTTGTCTTTTTATGGTGTCACT
>NW_008351176.1:2580349-2599387 GCF_000622305.1 Nannospalax galili
TTCATTCATATCTTTATCCCTATCTTCCTTCAGTTCTTTGATTTCTTTGTTTGTGTGCTCTTTGAATTCACTGAATTCTTTATCATGTTTATATTTTTTTTTTGAGTCCATGTCCTGCATTATCTCTAGGCAATTCTCATTGTACTCCTCTAGAGGACTATTGATATTTGGTGGGGATATGTTATTTTGGTTTCTCATGTTATTTTTTTCCTCTGTGATTTTGACATGTGAATTTCTTTTGTAGTTTCTGACTCTTGTGTGATACTCAGGCCTTCAAGTTTCGTTCTGCTTCTTTTTTTTGAGCTTTATGTGTCTTTATGGTTTACTTTTTGGGTCTGGTTCATCTAAGCTTCCAGTTCTCTCTTTTGATTTTATATTGGAGTGGCCAGATTGCTTTTGTCTTCAGGAGTTCCCACAGAGGCCCAAGTCAGATGAGGATCAGATGCTCTCAGGCTTTCTCCTAAGATCTAGATCCCTCCAGGAAAGATGTTGTCCTCAGGAATTTGGGAGTTGGACTGGCCTCGGAGCAGGGCCCAGGAAAGATGCTGGTCTCAGAGAGATGGTGGCTGTGCCACCCAGAGGTGCAAAGGGAGATGGGGGTTGGAAGAGGCCCCAAGGCTCCTGAGGACTGCAGGGAGGAACTGGATTGGTCTGGATGCAAAGGGTCAGGAACCTGAGAGGTCAGCCCCATTGTCCAGGAAACAGGCTGGTGGGTTGTACAGCCCAGGGAAGTGAGGGCAGGATCAGGCCCAGAGGGCTCCTGGGTACCACCAGAAGAAACTGGGTTGGTCTGGATGCAAAGGATCAGGAAACACTGGTGGTTCCCCCAGTGTCTGGGGTGCTAAGACAAGGAATGGGACAGTCCCTAGGCCAGGAGGAGAGATAGGTGGGGGAGAAGGGAGGGTGAATGAGGCTGGGGGAGTCAAGGCATAGAGGCCATGCTGGACTTACCCAGGAGAGAGGCTGGTGGGTTGTGCAGGCCCAGGGAAACCCTGTTCTGGTTTTAAAGCCTTCCAGAAAGTCCTTAGTACCAAATTTGGTTTTCTATCATTTTTTTCTTTGGGAATTTGGGCTCAGCATAAATCTTTACACATTTGTCTTTAAGTAACCCATATTGACGATTTCTTCTGTCTGGTCTTTTTTAATATCTCTTGTAGGTTGTTTGGTTGTTCTACAGACATGTTTTACACACTGTTTTGAGTCACTTAGATCTGCTAAATCTTCTCTCACTTTATAAAGATCTTGTCCCATTAAAGGACTTAGCAAAACCATTAAACCTCTATGCCATTCTCGAGGTCCAAGTTGAATTAAGCTTTCCTTTATATCTCTGGTGAACACAGTCTTATCTGGCCCAATTAACTGGGCTTCATATATTGACCTGAGTCTCTCAGTAATGAGTGTCCCTCTTTATTAGTCCTCCAGCCTCTATTAATTATGGGAGTTTCCCTTTCTAATGACCATGTATCTTTAATACCTTGCACCAGCCATCCCATTAAGGACTGCTCCCCTGCATTGACCTAGGTTGAACAGATGATGTGGCAAGAAAGGATTGGTGGTTATATAACTCGGCTGTGAAGCTTCTGAATGTCTTAGACTGATGTTATTTGCTCCCATGTCCCATACCCTCATGAACCACATGATGAGGGGCTCTTTGATTACTTGCCTGTAAGTCTTTCATAATTTTAACAGCTCCAATGTCGAGTATTTCCTAGCTATAGTACTGTTAGCTTTTTTCTCTTTTTGTAACAAAGGTTGGATCTGAGGGGTAGCTTTAGCTACTTTTATTTTTAGGTCGTTTCTTTTTTCACTACTGTCTCTCTTTTTTTCCTGAGTCCTTGGACCCCTGGTCCCCTAACCTTACACAAGTTAAAATGTCCCCGTGTTTTTTCTGCCTTGCTGGAACTGAATTTGCCAGAACCTCCCTGGCCTTTTCAGCTTCCCCTCCCTGCCTTGGGCAAATCTTTTAATATGCAAAATGGCCACACCCCCTCTCAGTTCTCCACTTGAGTCCAAGGCCTGTAAAAGTTTTTCTAGACTTTCCATAACCTTTAAAGTATCTTCACATACCAGCGACTGGGCTTGTTTGCCACATTTATAATACAGCTGTGGCCCTGAGATTTTTCCCTCTGATTCCATCAGCGTCTGTGTAGCCTGCATCATTCTAATTACATATTTCATGATCCACTGTGTGATCCACATCAGCACTGACATTAGCACCCTTGCTTTTCGCAAACTCCCTCTGTTTGTCGTTTCCACCGCCATCTTACCAGACTAGACCAATTTATTCCACTAAATTTTCTCCTTCCAGCTCTCTGTTTGACCCACCCTCACTCTCTCAGGGTCTTGTGCTCCTGACGTGGGTGGACAAACCAACATAACATATTTTATCTTGGGTTTGGTGTGGTTTATATGTTAGGGAGGGAGGACTTACAAGAGACAGCATCGTTCCAGCCCCGCCCACAGTCTTCATCAGCTTTTGCCTGTGCCCTATGGGCACTCAGTCTGTGGATGTCCCTTCTCACTTCCATGCCTGCAGGACTCCTCTGCCATTCGCCCCGGTGGCCACACACTTCCTTTTCCCATTCTAATCTCTCTAACTCTCTTCCACTAACTCTCAGTCTCCTGGGTAGCTCCACCTCTCTTCCCAGTGTGCCCCTCTCTTGCCCCCTGGCTGGCTTATACTTTTTGGAGGAATAAGTAATTTTGGGGCTACACCACCTTTGACTCCCACCCTGAGTTTTACTACTCTTCTGTCTCCTCTCAAAGTCTGTTCCCTGAGCTCATTCTTGAGCTGAAGCTTGAGAGGTAACTAGGAATTCACTAGATCACCATGATGGAAATTAACTGATGCTCAGGCCAGGGAGGATCCAGGAGCATTAGAAGTAAGGTGCAGCTCCCTGTCTGTGCTAGCAGGTGCTGGGGAAGAGAAGTCTAGCAGAACCCAGCTCCTCAGGGTCTTACCAGAGAGATTCAACTGTGAAACTGGGCTCAGGTCTGACCTGTACTCAGCCTCCTTTCTCCAGCAGTCAAGAGAGTTGCCACACGTGGAGTTGTTCCTCCATCCACAGCCAGTAGTACAAGTCACAAGGTGACCTCCAGGCCTGGTAAGAACCTAGGCAGCACTGATGTCCCCTGGTAGCTGTCTCCAGCCTCCTTGGCCAGGAAGCAGGCCCAGTTAATTGCAGGGTGATCGCCATGTTCTTGTGGAGCATTTAACGTAGCATGTAATTGTAGGGTAAATACATACAGAGCTATTTCCAGCTCCTAGCCCAAGGCTGATAATGATGGCAGAGGAGCGGCTGGAGGCGGATAGGAAGCGATGGGTCCAGGCCCAAACTGGGTCAGCCTCCAGCAACCACTTTGGCTTCCTGAAGAACCAGCATGCCATCTGTCCCAGCTTCCCACTGGCTCAGGTGCTTAGGGCTTTGACAGTCTACTCTGGGCTCCCCTATGCTTTAACCCACACCTGCTTTGGGGGTTACCACAGACCATGATGAGGGAGTGGTTAATGTCTGGGCTTGGAATCAGACAAGCTTAGTTTTGTATCAAGATTCTGCCACATACTAGCTGTGTGACCTTGGCTACTTTGCTGCACCTCTCTGAATCTCATATTTCTTATCTATATCATGGGGATAAGATGATGACAAATGAGATAATGCATGGAAATACTAAGCAGGTACCTGATGTACAGCATCTCTTTTCCCTTTCTTCATCCTTCCATTCTGTTCTCATTCTCACCTGAAGCCTCAGTTATGAAGGAATGAAACTCATATTTAACCCAAGTCTGTCTGATGTTTAGCACCTCAGTCTCCATTCACAGAATCCTCCCTCCCTCAACACAGCTGTGCAAGAAAGGAAAGGACACAGCACATTAAAGCTCAGTAGACTTGTGGTTAAGCCCTGGCTGTACCAGTTGCTTGCTGTTTTCCCCTTAGAACCATGGGATTTGGTTATCTCATATGCTAGGAAAAGACAGTAACACCCACTTACCGATCAGGTTGCTGTGAAGGTCAAGTGGGAGGGCCACCCTGCCTGGTCCTGGTGCTTTGTTGTCAGGTGAGGATAGCCTTTCTTGTTCAGGTTTAACCATGACAGTTTGGCCTCCTAGGATGGTACCCTGCAATGGGGTTTTGCCAGTCAGTCATACATCTGTAGGGAAGACTTAAAACCACACACTCAAGCAGGAAGGGAGAAACAGGGTCAGATAGTGGGAGGAGCTGAGGGAGAAGCCACCTCAGTGAACATTCAGCCAGCGCTGTAAGTCTGAGTGCAAAATGGGTCTTCAAAGTGGGGGAGGGTCCCACTGCTTAGTCATTACATGAGACTGCACAGAAGAGGTAGCAGATTTTGGGCAAGGCCGCTCTCTGTAGTTGAGGCAGAGCCCCAGTAGTTAAGGGGCAGGTCTTTACTCCCCACAAAAGGACCTGGGAAGCCCTACCCCCACAACCTGCTGCCCCAACTTACACATTCCTAAGATCCTCCCTCTGCCATATGTGGCCTTATTTTTCTGGGCCCAGCCTCTTGCTCCTTCCTGGTCTGGGTTTTCCTTCTGACCTTCAGGTTGTTTCTGTGTGTTCTAATCTCCCCTGGACACTATAATATTTACAGATGCTGACTCCAGCCACGTGGCAGAGACTGAGATCCAGAGACTGGCTTCTCTCCTTGGCTCTGCCCCCGCTAGAGCACCCTTGTGTCCCTGGGATGTGTCTTCCAGCTGTGTGTTTGTGGACCTAACCTCTGATGTGTTCCGTTCCCCAGAGTCTTTGCAGTTGTCTGGTCTGGTCTTCTTATTTTCATTTTTCTTTCTCACTTGGCTGGATGCCCACACTCCAGGGTACTTCTCTCTGAGAATCTGTGAGACTCACTCAGACCAGAGCTCAGCTCAGAATCCCAGGAATGCTAAGTGGCTTGGGTACTTGTTATTGTTATCAGGTAAACAACATGGCAGGGCTAGAGAGGGGCACTGCTAGCAAAGACAGAGCACCTGGGTTACCTGGGCCACGGTGCCTTCTGGATACAGACAAGACACAGATTCCCAAGTTTCTCATTCATAAGAAAGCCAAAAGCCTCTAAGTGTGAAGAGAGAAGCCTGGCCCTGATTGGCTCCGAGACTAGTGTAAGGACCACAGCTTCTCTAACCTCTAGATTTCCACTGACCCTGGTGGCTCACCTTGGTTCTAAAGAGTGATCAGGAGGAAAAGTTGGAAGAACTCTCACAGGAGAGTGGAGTTCGTGAAGCCAGTGGACACACAGGGTCTTTCTGACCCCTTACCCAGAGGGTACCAAGTAGAACCCATCCTAGCACTGGAATAGACTGCATAGAAGAGGCTTTGGGGGTGATAACCCTTCTCAGTTCCTGAACATAGAGGGGCACCAGGGTCAGTCAAGGCCACCCCTGGGCTTGGTGGCGCTCAGCTGGACAGAGCTTTGGAGGGCATGGTCTCCACTGGCCTCACAGTAAGGCTTCCTAAGTCAGCTGTGAGCTGCTGGGCAGTGAACTGGCTGCACTGGGTCTGGAGCAGGAGAGAGGAAGGAGTGGGGCAGGAGGCTATGAGGAACAAGAGCAAGAGGGGGAAGGAGTAGGCAGGCTGTGGGAGGCAGCACGAGGGAGCCCCTGTCCTGAGAAAGCCAACTCCCAGCTCTGGGAGGTTGGCCTGGAAGTCCAGGATAGGATTTACAAGGGTCTTGCCTGATGCTCAGGGCCCACCTTCTCACCTGTTCATGGTGATGGACGTGGGGCAAGCAGTCACTGGGAGAGAACCAGGTGCCCATACAGCTTTGCTTGAAACTGTCACCAAGGTGGTATTTGGTGGTTGTCCCTCTACTCCTACATTCACCCCATCCTTCCGGACAGTGCTCCTCCCACATCCCTGGGGTGTGTCTTCCAGCTGTGTTTGTGGACCTGACCTCTGAAGCCCCCCTCAGGGTTTCTTCTACATTGCTCTTACCTCTGACCCAAGCTCAGAAGCCCTGTAGGAAGAAAGGGCATGCGATCACAGGGCTTACTGGTGGGGGGCGTGGGGGGGCGGGGGGGCGGAGACAGGACGAGAAGGGAAGGGACAGAACCGGAACCGGGGGGAGGGGGGGCAGGCTCTTGTTATGCAAACTTCAGGCCCTGTTGCTCCCACATCCCCTCTGCCCAGGACAGGAATGGAGGCTTCTGAATGAAGCCGGCTCAGTGTGATGGTCAGAGTTGCCTTGGTCTGGCACCCTCTGGGTGGGCACCAGCATTGTTTGCAAAGTAAGACCATGTGACAGGACTTGCCTGGCTGATCCCACGCCCACCTTCTTGTGGTTTGCTGTGAGCTTAAACCATTGGGCAGGCACAGGCGTGGGCACTTTATGTGTAAGTGAGTTGAATGTGGGAGGCTACCTTGCCTTTGTTTTTACATTTCATGTATTGTTTGTTTTGGTCTTTGGGGACAGACGCTCATGTTGTAGCTTCAAAATCATTTTATAACTGAGGATGACCTTGAATTCCTGATTCTCTTACTTCTACCTTCTAAGTGCTGGGGTTACAGACATGCATAGCTTCTTGTCCTCATTTTAAGGTTGAAGACGAAAGCCCAGAGCTGGTACAGGACTTCCCAGTCACACAGACACCTAGAGGCCAGCTGGGTCTTGACCCATGCCCTGGGTTCCACATCACAGAATCAGCCCCTCTGTGTGTTTAGGTCTGTGTATGTGTGGCTGGTTCTGCAAGGGTCTCCTCTGTGTCCGTGTCTGTCTCCTCCTCCGGCTGCTCAGTCACCTGGCTGTGTCTCTTGCCTTTTGTGACATTCTTCTTGTTCCAAAGGCCAAAAATGTCAAAAGTATTTTGGATTATTGTCAAAAGGTTTTAGGGTTACCTCTTGGGGGGGGGGATGTCAGAGTAGCCAAAAGCCCCATAAAAATAGATAAATGAAAGAAGAAAAAAAAGAAAAGAAAAAGAAAAAAGTGATGGGGAAATACGGTAGGAGTTGGAGGGGAGGGAGTGGGCGTGGATTTCATCAAAACACCTTATACGCATGTATGAAATTCTCAATAAAGTTTTTGTAAAAGTTTAAAAAAACTACTGTGTACCTTCATTATACACCATTCTGTGTTACCTAAGGACAGTTCATGCAAGTGTGCATCATACCCCACCCCAGGCCCCTACTTCCTGCTTCTTCCTTGACCCTCTTGTTCCCCTAGGCAGGTTTTTCTACTTTCATGTCATATGTACAAACGTGATTTATATATCTATATAAAATCTCAAACCACGAATGAGAGAAAACATATGCTATTTGTCTTTCTGAGGCTGACTTAACTCACTAATTCACTTAATATTTATCTCTAGTTGTATCCATTTCCCTGCAAACAACATAGCTTCATTCTTTTTTAAAATATTTTTTGTTAGTTTTATTTTATGTGTATGAGTGTATTGCTTGCATGCAGGTAAGTACACTAGTGTTGTGCAACGCCCATGGAGGACAGAAGAGGGTGTCGATTTCCTGGAACTGGAGTTACAGATGGTTGTTAGCCATGCTGGGACTTGAACCTGGGTCCTCTGCAAAAGCAGCCAGTGCTCTTAACAGCTAAGCCATCTCTCCAGCCCCAACTCATTCTTCTTTATGACTGTAAAAACTTCTGCTATGTGTAGGTAGCATGTTTTCTTTATACATTTCTCAGTTGTTGCCAGCTAAGTTGGTTTCATAACTGCTTTTGTGAATGGTGCTGCAATATATGCTAACGTACAAGCATCTCTAAGCTATGTGGATTTGGAGTCTCCTGTACATACCCAGAAATGGTGTAGCTGGGCCATATGGTAGATCTCTACCTTTAACATTTTTTAAATTAATTATTTGTTTTTATTCTATGTGTGTGTTTTGCCCTATATGTATGTAAGTGCACTCATGTTGTGCAATGCCACTGAGGGCCAGAGAGGGCGTCGGATTCCCTGGAACTAGTGCTATGGATGGTTATTAGATGTCATGTGGGTGCTGGGAACCAAATGCTGGTCCTCTGCAAGATAGCAAGAGCCGTCTTTCCAGCCTCTACCTTTAGGATTTTGAGGTACCCCCACACTGACTTCCACATGGCTGAATTAGTTTCCATTCCCACCAGCAGTGAGCAACAGCGCTTTTTGTCCTCATTTTGGCCAGTGTTTGTTATATGTCTTCGTAGTGACTGCCCTTCTGACTGGGGTGAAATGGAATCTCAGTGTAGTTTTAATTTTTATTTCTCTGAAGGCTAGTGAGGTTAAACACTATGTGTTCGTTGGCCATTTGTACTTTGTGATTTGAGAACTGTTTTGTTCTCACATTCATAAGCCCATTTACTGATTGTGTTTTTTTGGTGGTTTTAGGGAGGATATTTAATTTAATTTTATTTGTTTGTTTGTTGCATATTCTAGGTTGTTTGGCACCATGTAGGTGCTGGGAACTCAAGAACTGCAAGAGTAGCCAGTGCTCTTAGCCACTGAGCCATGTCTCTAGCCCAACACCCAACTTTTTGTGTTTCTTCATTGTGGGGAATTTGAAATCTTTCTCCCTCTTCAACCTACTTGTGTAGCTATTTCCTTCAAACTTAATCATTCCCTCCTTGAGGGAGGCCTATTAAATCTAAAGAAGTATGGGGTTGGAGAGATAGCTCAGTGGTTAAGAGCTCTGGCTGCTCTTGCAGAGGACCTGAGTTCAGTTCCAGCACCCACATAGTAGCTAACAGCTGTACAGTAACTACAGTTCCAGGGGATCTGATGCCTTCTTTTGGCTTCCATGGACACTGTACAACACAGGTGCACTTACATCCATGCAGGCAAAATACTCATACACATAAAAAATAGATAAATAAATCAAGCCAGGCGTGGTGGTGCACACCTTTAATTCCAGCACTCAGGAGTGAGGTAGAGGCCAGCCTGGTCTACAGAGTGTATTCCAGCCAAGCTGGAGCTGCAGGGAGATCCTGTCTCAAAAAGACTATAAATAAATAAATAAATAAATAAATAAATAAATAAATATAAATAAATAAATACATACATACTAAATAAATGCTAAATAAATAAATAAATAAATGTTTTCAAGAAAGCTTGGGAAGTAAATGAAATCCGCAAGTCTGCAAGTCTCAGAAATTCTCAAAACTTGCAAAATTCACAAGGTCTCTCCTCAAGGCTGTATAGCAGCATCAACTGCTGGGGAGAAGAGACACCCTGACCTGTGGAGCCACCTGCAAGTTGTGCAGGGAGCTCCAGGGATGCAGACTTTGTTGTTACCCATGATGGTTGGGTTTATAGTGATACAGCTGACTTTTTAACACCCATGCTCCTGTAAACAGGCCCTCAGCTACACTTCTGTGAGTAACCCCAGTAGACTCACTGAATCCCCGAGTGAGCCTTGAGCCTTGAGTGACGTTATTCCTTTGGTCTAAATCGGTGTCTTGGCTGGAAGGAATAGATGCTTGTTCACAGTTCCCCAGGGAAAATCATACAACAGAGCTTCAGATTCCACCTTTGTGGAGATGAAGACCCCATACCCTTTCCAGCCCCCATCACCATTGAGGCGATGCAGGGAGAGAGGTGCTTGAAGAGGTAAAAGCTTCCCAGACCTGGGCATGTGTCATCATTCAAGGCATCCCCATCAGTCACCCATATCTTGCCACCCTTATCTAATGCTTTTCAGCAATTTCTCTAGGTTTACTGACTCAGGCAGAGCCATCCATAGGCATATCCCTGGTGGTCCAAACAACCCTCCTCTCTTCTTGAAGTGTGGGTCATCTTTCTGGATTAAGCGTGCCTCACACCACTGTTCGCTGGATGGGGGATGGAGACAGCAGGACCAAATGCAGCTGTGTGTCATTTTTCTCAGAAATACCAAGGGCCAGCTGCTGGGGCTGCAGTGAAATTCCAACAAGCCTTGTTGACATTCCAGAAGCATCGTCACCACAAGGTTAAATTATAAGTTGATGATGACAAGCAGACGCACTGGAAAATGTCAAAATTAGCATGACTGAGCACACGTCCTCCTCCCTCTATGCCTGCTTGGCACAGCCACTCCTCATGCCCTACCCGCTCCTGTCTCCAGGACCACGGCATCTTACAATTGGGGTTTTCAGGGCATAGGAGCAAGAGCAAGTGTGTCCTAGGGGTTTCTTATTTCTGTCTTAGTTTTCTCCTTGGCCACCTGATGCTCAGAGAACAAAGCTGCCTTCTGATGAGTCTATGATCTTGGACCATTCTCCTTCCATGAGCCTCTGTTTGCTCACCTGCATTGAAGATAATGATACCTTCCTCTCAGTGGATCTAACGAATGCACAAATGTACTCCCCAGGCACAAGGCCCAACACCGTCCCCACCTTTGTTGTCTCCTTATCCCAACCTCGGCTGCTCTAGCTGGAGGGAGGGGGCTGGAAAGGTGGAGGACGAATGACAGGGTAAAGCAGAAGGGCTTATACTAGGAGTCCTTGTTGGATAGAAACATGGGGGGGATTTTAAATGGTGGGGATGAGGCCTGAGAAGGTCACTGGGGTGATGGGGAAACAGAGAGGCAATTAGGAAGGTGTAGCTGGGCTCATGATGGCTTTTGCAGAAATGCAGTGTGGGCATTTTACAAGCAGACATGTATGACTGAAGGATACCAAACAACATTTGTACAATTTCAAAACATCTTCACATGAATTGTACCGCCCAGCTCACTGGATGGTTGCTTAAGGAAGGGACTTAGGCCCACTTACAGTTGACCCAAGAGGCACTGTCCAGTTTAGGGATCAGAGAGGTTAAAGCTGAGTTGTGGTGGGTGGCAGAGGGTCAAGGAGATTTCAAGCAAAGGAGACCAACAGGTGAGTAGAGATTCGGGAGTATTGTGAAGATTTATAGGAAAACTTCACCTTGCTGGCCTCAAGGGAAAGGCTGAATTCCAGGGGCTGAAATGCAGGCTGTGAATCTCAAAGGGCTAAACACAGAGACTCAAGGGATGTCTTCATTTACTGGTCAGAGGAAGAAGTCAGAGGAGACAGAGAAGTAAGAGTCAGCAGTGTGGAGACAGAGCATGACAGGGTCTAACCTGAGAGATGAGGCATGTAGGCGAGCACATGATTGACAGGACCAAGCAGCGGGATGAGGTCAAACTGTCTAGCTGAATCAGATTTTAGAGGGCTGGCTTGGAGCTCTCTTCACTATTTATGACTTCGCTTCTGTGGGAGCCTGAGCTATTACTTCCAGAAAATTGGTGTACCAAATTGGTTTTCAGGTTCCTGGCCCTTAGAGACCTGTCTGTACACATTCTCTCTTCTTCCTGGTTCCAGCTTTCTTAGCCAACTTTTAGTTTCTGTAGATGAGACTGGTACATATTCAAATTCTGGGACAGGACAAGGGGAAGAAAAGAGGGGTGAGGATAAAGGAGGAAAAAGACTGGGCCACCTGTACTGGAGCAGGGCCAGGAACACTGTCCCCCACTTTGTGTGTGATGTGCTGCCCACTTTTGACCAGACTCTGTGATCCTGTATCAACAAAGAGCTCCCCAGCTTGTGAAGGGTGGCGGGATCCAGAGGGAAGAAGAGGAGACAGTTCCCATTGGGGTTAGCCATAAAACCCCATGGTGGTCAACCTTCAAGCATTCATTCTGGCATCCATTCATTCCACAAACATTGAGTGGCACCTGCCATGTGCCAGGCCTGGTTCTGAAAACATGGCCGTGAATGGAGCGGCAGCAAATGTCTCCCTCGTGCGATTATATTCTAGTGGGAAGAAGGTGAACAAGGCACAAAATAAACAAGTCAGTGCTCTTTAAAGAGGATGATTGTGGAAGGAAAGGAAGGCAGATGGGTCACTAAGAGCTGGAGGGGCTGTGAGCTTGCATAGGAGGCAGGGACAGGGCTCTCCAGGAATGAGAAAGGTCAGCAGGCTTGGAGGACATAGACACAAAAATGAGTGGGTGGAGATGAGGCAACCCATAAAATCAGAACAAAAGGCTAAAATAGGAAGTCTCCAAAAAGAGACTGAACCCTGCAAGGAGCTAGGAAGGAGGAGTCCACAGACCTGTCTCTTCAGGGCAGGCTTATGGATGGGCAAATGACAGATGCCAATCACTTTCTCTCCCAGAGGCACTAGTTGCAAATTGGCTTCCAGAGAAAGGGAAGCTGGCTGAACTTAGCTGAGTCTCTTGGGTACCTGACAGGGCCCACGCCTTGATGAACATGCATCCCCAAGACTGCAGGACACTGGATGAAAGGTGGCTCCCTAAGAAAAAAATACCCAGAGGCAGGGGTGCTGGGCAGACAAGGGCAGCTGGGGTGTCAGCTCACTCTCCGGCTCAGAGATCTTTAAATAGGCCCCTTTCACTATTGCACCTGGTGACTCTGAGACTCAGGAATGGAAAGACAGGGAAGACTGAGGCCCTGGCTGCTGCTCTGAAGAGGAAGGAACTCGAAAAAGTACCACTTGAAATCTGCCCATTTGTTAGATGGGAAAACTAAAGAAGACTGAGAGCGGGAAATAGAGGTTGGGAAAAGGCAGCTACAGTCTGCAAAGATTGTGGGGGACAGAGCAGAAGGCAGAAAATCAGAGTTTGCCCCACTCTAGACCAGGTAGGTGAAAGATACACAGAGACGTTTCCTTTTTCTTAATGAATATTTAGAACTACCCCTGGATGAGTCCCATGCAGCCGCGCAGGTGCTGTTTATGGTGTATCTTCTGCTGGAACAGACCAGAGGAGCACAGCAAATGCACTTACCCAGGGAAGGGCTGTTTGTAATCTAGGCCAAATCCTATTTGCTTTAATAAGCCTTTGTGTAAACAAGGCTGTGGATCCCACCCTGCAGTGGCTGCGTGGCATGAGTGAGCAGGACCAAGCCTCTACTCTGTCTGTGTGTTCAGGAGGTCATGTGAGTCAAAGTCAAACACACCCCGGAGTAGAGGGAGGGCTCAGAGCTCCATTTAGTGTGAATGTAATAATTGGAAATTAGTGTTCCTGCCTGGAGTTTACATCCCTGCCCTGCTGAGCAGTGAGAAATGGCCCAGTTGTCCAAGATTGGAGTTCTTCCCTGTTCTGCATAGCGTTTGATCTAGATGGAAACATTGCCTGAATGGAAATATTTGTGAAGGGAGGGACTCATGAAGCCAAAAGGATACTAGTAAGTTACAATACTCAAGACCCCTTCTGAGGTATATAAACTGTGAAGAATTGCTCAGAGAGAGGAAAGCCCTTGAGTGGTGTGGTTGCCTCTAGCCACCTATTAAGTTAGTTCTACAAGGGCTTCCAATGCAGCTTCCATGAATCCACCGCCTGCAGTGGGGCTTTTTGATGATGTAGCTGCTAGACTCACTCATGCTCCTGTAAGTAACCCCTTTACATATTCTCTTAATAAACTCACGGATTCTCCAAGCTGGACTTTGATGGAATGGTTTCTTTGGTCTGTCGTTGTCGTCTGTCTGGCATAGAAATAGGCTCCCCGGGGAAAGCAACACAACACTCCCACAGCAAGTGCAATGGCTTAGCCATTCTGCCAGGGTTCATCAGCACAGCTGTTCACCTTCTCCATCCACCTCGGATTCTGGAGGCTTCTCCTCCCCCTCCCCCCCATTTGCAAATGAAGAGATGATGGGGCACACAGTCCCTGTGTTAATGGCCTCATTGGTTTGTACTGGCTGTTCTGTGTCTCAAATCTTGGATTCTAGCATCTTGCTGATCCCTCTGTCTAACCATCTCCTGGTCCTCCTTCAGTCCCACTGCCGAGCTGTCCCCTGGTCCTCCTTCGGTCCCACTGCCGAGCCGTCCGTCCCCTGGTCCTCCTTCGGTCCCACTGCCAAGCCATCCCCTGGTCCTCTTTCCACAGCTGCCTTGGAAGCTTGGTGCCCGGCTGCGTGTTCTACCTTTGTCCCTGCTGAGATGTCCTCTGCTTCAGCTTCAAGCCCAGGAAATCCCAGAAGCCAAGTTCCAGAGGAGGATGCATGGGGTGTGAATTGGCCCCTCTCTGTGGGTGCCCACATCCAGGGCTGCCCACAGTAACTCTGATGCTGGACACTTGCCCTGGCTCAGCTCAGGAAGCCCCTCTCTCCTTCAGTTGCAGCCCCTCATCTGTACAGAAGGAAACGGTGGCTCAGAGGGGGAGGCAGCTTTGCACAGTTTTTCTGCATTCTTCTTTGAGTCAGTGTTAAAGGGTCATGCAGTAATTGCCTTATGTGTTGCTTTTACTAAATACCTGACAAGAGTGACCTAACAGAGAAAGGTTGACTTGGGCTTAGGGGTTGAGGCAGGGATGTCATGGAGTCAAGAGCATGAGGTAGCTGGTCACATTGCATCCACAGGAAGCAGAGGGAGAAATGTTAGTGCCCCATTAGCCTTCCCCTTTAAATTAGTTTGGGACCCCGGCCTATAGGATGACACAACCCACGTTCAGGATGGATCTTCCAACCTCAGTTAAACTTCTCTGGAAAGGTCTTCATGGTCAGAGACATGCCCAGAGATTTGTCTCCTAGGCGATTCTAAAGCTATCAAATGGACAATCAAAATGAACTATCGTAGACTGGGACCCTTTTACTGTCCCTGGTAGGGCTCGGATCTCCACAGAGTATTCTGACACCCTAAAACTTGTGATGTGTAAACACTATTCTTTGTTAAAACTGTTATGTTCTGTGTTCTCTTGCTGAGGACGAGCTGTGGGGCTATAGCTATATTTATAAACTGAGGCAGGAAGGTGTGATGATGACAGGACACAGGCATCAAAATGGGCTTTTCGCTGACTTGTCTTGAGGGAATGGAAGGTGCAGGTTTCAATAAATAAAGGAAGTGGCTGGTGTGTTTTGTTTGTTTTGTTTTGTGAGGTATAGGGTGGGCAGTCCTCATGGAGATGCCAAGCCTGGAGATCATGGGGCCTCTTGGTAGTACTGATATTGGTTTGTTTGTCTTTAAAAATGAGAAACTACTTTCAAAACATAGAGTCACAGAAATACTGGATAGGAGTGTTTTTCCTCCTCTCCACTAGGGTTGTATCATGTGTTCAGTAGACGCCCCCATCATCGAATCAGCAGCGATCAATATTATAGGTCAAGTTCCTTGCTTGGATCTGCAGGGGATTCCAGCATTGAGTGAAACCCGGCTTTCAGCCCCTAAGCCACCTTCTAGTGCAGTTAATAAACATGATGTCTAATGCTGATAACATTGACGATAATATTGGTTTGACATTTGTCAGTTTGTAGCTTATAGTGTAAACTGAATTTCCAACATCATTCAACCTTTTGAAAATCCTTTTCTTAGCTCTAAGGCGGAGATGGTAACTGCATTCCTCTCCCCATGTTCTGGAGAACATCGCTTGAGGCTTCATACATGAAAGCTCATGCAACAAAGCAGAGCTCTGGGCCTACTGCTTATTATTACTCCCATTGCTTTCTGCTGGATAAGAATGACTTTTAAAGCTCACAGGCTCCTATCCATATGAAGACAGCCTGGCATGCCACGCCCTTCTGTCTCTCCCAGTTAAGCCACAGATGAAGATTGCTGGAAACCCACCACAAGGTCAAGGGCTAAGTTTGAGTGCCTGCTCTATAGAATACTGTCAAATCTGCTAAATAAGTTGAGATCTGGAGACTCATAGAAAGTCTGATTCTCTGTGTTTTGTGGCAATTTGTGTATAGTGGCATGTCATGATGTAGTCAAGTATTTCCAGAGAGTTCCTTCTAAGCAGTTTGGTACCCCGCTTTCTGCTCATCTTGCTAATTCAAGATGTAGTTTTAATTCTCCACAGGAAGGGCAATGCAGGGACCCGCAAATAGCCACTTTCAGGAGCTGGTGTGTGCTTGTCTATCTGTATGTACATTGGTCTGTGCAGGCTTATACACCTGAGAGTGTGTATGTTATGTGTGTGCTCATGCCTGTTTGTGAAATGTATTCCTGAAGGCTTTAGACTGTATTGGTACCAAGTATTCCTGCTAGGGCCTCCTGGGGACTGCAGAAGAGGCCAGGCCTGAGACAGAGGGCTCTGCTCCTCCATGTTTCTTCTCATTCGAACCAGGTAGGCTACTGTACCAACAGCTTCACAAACAAAGGCAGGAGGGCAGCAGCTTGCTAAGGGTGCAGCTGTTTTGGAGCCCCATTGCCTGCCTCTGAAATCTTCTCAGCTGGCTCCTGTGTTTGCCATGGATCATTTCTCCTTGAGCTCTGTATGCTGCTGTGTGTCCTCTGAATGGTCCACACATTGCACAGCATCC
This sequence comes from Nannospalax galili, assembly GCF_000622305.1. Taxonomy (NCBI): domain Eukaryota; kingdom Metazoa; phylum Chordata; class Mammalia; order Rodentia; family Spalacidae; genus Nannospalax; species Nannospalax galili. The sequence continues at coordinate 2,596,506 of NW_008351176.1, forward strand.
TTCAGGGAAACAGAAAAGAATGGGAGTGGAGAGGGGCAGGCCAGGGAGAAGCAACCCAGTGGGGCCCAAGCACAGCACTCAGCAGGAGTGACTCAGGACACCTGGCTTTGTTGCATATCACATCAACCTGTTGGGGAAGGTCTCCAGCCCCTGTGATGCCACCCAGGGTGAAGAAAAGAGCATGCAACTTGGAGCCCTTTACTGGCAACCCCTGCACTTGCGCACTGCAGATCTGTAAAGGGGATTGCCTGGCCTTACTGAGACTCACACTGCTGGTGGCAACTTCTGCCTGGGTTAGCCTTAATTCTCTCCCTGGTCTGTTTTAGGGATTGGCCGCTAATACCCAGACACTAGTGGGCTGTCTGCCTTTGCTGTTCTGTGGACTCCCCCTGGTTCATGCAGTCACTGCCCACACCATCTATTCGCTGGCTCATTCATTCACCCAGTTGGGTGGCGCACAGCATTTTTGACTGTTGTAGGAAATGGAGATTAAGGACTCATTATCAATAGGGAAACTGAGGCTCTAAGGCATGCAGACACTTGTTTAAAGCATTCACCAAATGTGCTGGATAGCTTTGGTGTCAACTTGACACACCTGGGTTGAGGGAGCCTCAACTAGGGAATTTCCTTCATTGGACTGGCCTGTGGCCATGTCCATGGGGCACCTTCTTGATTGTTGAGTGATGTGGGAGGGCCCAGCCCACTGTGGGTGATGCCGCCCCGGGGCGGGTAGACCTGTGTTGCATAAGAAAGCGGGCTGAGCGGGGCACGGGGAAAAAAGCCAGTAAGCAGCATTTCTCCATGGCCTGTGCTCCAGCTCCTGCCTCCAAGTTCCTGCCCTGAGTTCCTCCCTTGGGCTCCTGGATGAACTGTGACCCAGGATACGTAAGCTAAATAAACCCTTTCCTCTCCAAGTTGGTAGTAGTCAGAGTATTTTGTCACAGCAATGAAGAAACAAACTAGGACACCAAACTAAAGGGCAAAACTTGACCTATAAACCCCAAATTCCCAGGCGTATTTTATGTTCTAAGTTGTTTGTAAAATGACTGTCCTTGGAATCATCTGGGGAGCTTTATATAAAGGCAGGTGTTTGAGCTGCTTTCTCTAAGAAGGAGACCCTGGTATCTGCATATTTAAAAACTCATCCTCTCTTCCCCCCATTCCTAATTGAGACTGAAACTCAAAGCTGGCCATACATCCCCACCCATCACCTGAAGGAGATTGGCTCCCTGTGGGGCTGGTTCCCTACTGTTGACTTAGTATCCCTGCTGCATCTTCTCACCAGATTTTACCCAGCAGGTTGTGCTGTGGATTTTATTGCTTGTTTTATAGTTGGAGTTTCCTGTCTTGCCATATGGTAAGTCCTTGTAAAGTATGGTGGGAACAGGGCCACACACCAGCAGATGGGCACTTCCTGGGCCAGAAGTACAAAGGTACTGAACTTGCAACTTTGCCTCACCTCCACCTGCTCCATGGAAGGGCTGTAGATGGCGATGCCATGGGGTAAATAAAGAGGTGGGCCATTAAGAACATGCATATTCGACTAGAAAGATGAGTCAGTAAATGGTTTACCTTGCAAGCATGAGGACTTGAGTTAGAGCCACAGAACCCACACAAAAAGCTGGCATGCTGATGAGGGCTTGTAATCCTAGCACTGGAGAGGGGGAGACAGGAATCTGGTCAACCAGTTAGCCTACTTAGAGAGTGCCAGGCCAGTGAGAGACCCTGTCACAATAAACTAAAGTGAGTAGTGCCTGAGGAATGAAACCCAAGGTGTGGCCACCATGAACATGGACACACAAGTGTACACACACACACACACACACACACGCACATACATCTACATGCATGCACACACATACATATATATATACATGTGTACACATAAACATATACACATAACACATATACACACATACACATACATTTAATTGCTCCTGTAATCTGTTCTGAGGTCCCTCAGCTCTCCCAGTGGCAAGAGGGGGAAGCACTCTTGTTCCAGCTAGACTGAATGGATGGAGGTCTCTGCTAGAACAGGCTCAGGGAGGAGAGAAGGGCACCCTTTTCCTTCTGGATGGTGAATGGGAAGGGAAAGTCACTGAACAGGAGTGGGTCAGACTTGTGAGAAAGTCATTTAACCTCAATGACAGGAAATGCCACCAACTTCAGCAGGGTGTGTATGAGGGCAAAGGAGAAACTTGGAATTCCAGCAGGCTGAGGCAGGAGGATTGCCTGGTTAGAGCAAATTCTAGGTCAGGCATGAGACCCTGTCTCAAATCAAAGGTAAAAAGAGGCCTGGGGATATAGCTCAGTGGTAGAGCCATTAGTAGGGCCTGTGTGAGGCCCTGGGTTCAATCTTCCATGTAAATTGATATCAAATGACTAGATAACATATCTACTCCTAGAGTTTACAATGCTAGGGTGAAAATAAAACCTGAGGCTCTTAGACCAAAAGTCATTATAATTTCAGCCAGGCCACAGTAGAACACTAAACCAGGCTCAGGACCCTCTGAGTGGTGGGAAACTGCATGGCTTTCATATGTCTCCTTCATAGCCTACAGGGAAGGATTTCTGGGACAATGTCTGTGGCCAGCTTCTCACGCTGGTGGCCTTTATTACCTATGTTAATTAAGCGTGAGTTACACCAGGCCACAGTAGAACACTAAACCAGGCTCAGGACCCTCTGAGTGGTGGGAAACTGCATGGCTTTCATATGTCTCCTTCATAGCCTACAGGGAAGGATTTCTGGGACAATGTCTGTGGCCAGCTTCTCACGCTGGTGGCCTTTATTACCTATGTTAATTAAGCGTGAGTTACACTGTGGGAGCTGTAAGTTACTCAGTGTGCCATGACACATGTTAGAAGAGAAACAACTAGATTGA